>NC_042494.1:77828620-77859897 GCF_005508785.2 Acyrthosiphon pisum | reverse complement strand
CCGACTAGATTATCAAAACGAAATAATAATAATAAACCACAATATTTTTAGTATTAAATGTATGCTATTGACAACTTATATAATTATATATTATTAAGATATTATATATTAATTATTATCTAATTGACAACTAATATACAATTATATATTAACATATTATTAACTTATATTATATATTAACTATACTCACCTAATTTATAACCCTAGGCAATTATTTGTATACATATATTTATATGCCTACTTATATTGATAAAATCAGTGACTACTAACTGGTAGGCAAGTCGTAACAAACCGTCCAGTTGCATGATTTTTTTAATTTACAAAATTATTTATAGAAACAATATTATATAGCAATGTCAAATTTAATAATTTATGAAAAATATGCATCACGTCATATTATGTAATATTATGCCTTTTTAAATAAATAATCAGCTAAGATCGCTATAAGGATGTAGTCAGGTGCCGTTTTATATGTATACAGTGTACACCTTTCATAAAATATTTTGTGGTATATATTTTAGTGAAGTACCTATGCCAATATGGCTAATAGTATCGCATGACGCATGAATTATTTACTAATTTTAAAAATCTGACCACTGGAATTTCTGACGGAGCTACAGCATACCTAAAAATAGTTAATATAAAAAAGTAAAATCAGTAATAACTATATGATATATATTACAACTATATGTCTATGGATACAAATCAAATTGAATAATTAAATATCATAATAAGTAACTACGTATGAAATTATATTTTTCGATTGAACATCAATCACATAATAATATACAGTCTGTGTCATACGCAGAATCATTATCTCCACACTAAATCTTCAATATTTCCATAAGTATATAGGTTTTCAATTTTGAAAATAATCAATCTGTATTTTGAAAAATTAAGATACACACTGTCACGCAAATACGTAATTCAATATTTTATACAGCAGCTCTTATTTTTCTCCTTTATATTTGTTTATAAAACCAATTGTTTTTTTTTTTTGAAAAGCCAACTATGTTTCATTTCTATTTTTTGAAGCAGAACACTTTTATAAAACTGTAGATATATGAATATAAAATATAGGACGTATATTTTATTTTTATTTAGTAACCATTTAAAGCTAGGTATAGTTAGTGTCTTAGTGTTGTACCTTGTACAGTTGTACATAATATAATACATTAATACTTGTAGGTACCTATATGTATTATCATTGTGTTAAGTGAACCACACATTTTGCGGTTCATAACTTACCATTTTACTACACTTTTCGAATATTAAATAGTAAGTATTAATTCATTATTCATTCAATAGGAAAGGTACTCGATATTTGTACAAAAACATTTTCAAAAAAGGTGGGTAAGTGGATGTCGCTCTGCTGTACAGTATGTTATAAGTGGGTCACTGTATAATGGATAGTATTAAATTTGAATTCAATGATATAATATCACTGTATAAGAAAAACGATTCTGAGCGGAGACGGTTTGTCAGTCTAGGTATTAGACATACCTATTATAGGTATACTTATCTATAGTATTAAAAAAAAAATTGACCTATAATAGGTATCAATAATAAATTCCAAATTAATCATATCACAATATCCATTAGGTAACGCGTATACACATCAACAACAAACCGTGGTATTATCATAGATATATAATAGTATATTTTATAAGTTTCAAGTACCCACGAATAATATTATACAATCACAACAAAATAACTAAAATGGTTATTCCAGGTTTTTTAATATGTAATTTCGTCCAAATTTGAACTTAAAATGACTATAAAAATAAACTGTGCTTATGTATTTCTTAGAATTTTTGGTAACAGAATTAAATATTTACGTGGAATCTTGTTTTAAATTTTCAATCCTTAGATATAAAAGTTGAACATTTTATAAATTTTTAACTACAAAATAATTATTCAATTTTAAATTTGATAAATTTTGTCAAAATGTTAACTTCAAATGCTTATAAAAAAAATGTGTGCCTATGTATTTTTAATATTTTACAATTGCTATTGTAACAATATATCAGGAGCCTTACATTAAATTTTCACGCATTTTTACCAAACAAATAAAATTTTATTGATATTTATAGAAAAAAAAATTAAAAAAATTGAAAAATGACAATGTCCGTAAGCAGCTAAAAAAGAGTTATTTTCAAATTTTTATCGTGTATAGAAAATTCTAATATAAACATTCAGTGAAATTTTCAAGTATCTACAGTCATTCGTTTTTTAATTACAATAAAATAAGAAAATCGTTATGTAAGAAATCGAGTGAATATCAAATGTTGTAAAAATATAAATTTCAAACGCTCATAAAAATTTAATTTGACTTCCTTATAGATATTTTTTGTTTGATAAAGGTAGACAATCTTATATGGAATCTTGTATTACATTTTCATATCTTAGATTTAAAAAGAAAAATTTTTATGAATTTCTAACTCGAAATAATTTGCAAATTTTCGTGATTTTTCCATATTTTGTCATTTTTTGAACTTTAAATGTTTATAAAAAAAAACTGTGACTAACGATTTTTAATATTTTTCATCTGCCTTTGAAACAATATACTAGGAGCCTTCTATTAAATTTTCAAGCTTTTTTATCCAACAAATAAAATTTTATTGATATTTTTAGAAAAAAAACTAAAAAAAAATGGTAAATGAAAATGTCCGTAGAGAGCTCAAAATAAATCAAAATATTTTGAAAATGTTATGGTGTATAGAAAATGCTAAGATAAACATTCAGTCAAAATTTCATATATCTATGGTCATTTTTTTTAAAAGTTACACCAAAAACCAAAATCGATTTTCTCAAAAACAGATTTTGCGTAAAAATTCCCGTTTTTCCTTAATTTTTCTTTTGTTTTTCACGGCGCTTTTGAAAACTATTGGAAAAATTTTACTTTTGACCCCCCAAAGTACCAACTAGATTCACTTTCCTATCAGAAAAGGTACTGTTGAAGAAAATCCAAGCACTTTTACTGTCCTAAAACGTGATGACAGACACAAAAAAAAATAAAAAAATAAAAAAAAAAATAAAAAAAAAAATAAAAAAAAAAATAAAAAAAAAAACACACATCATTGTAAAATCAATACATTCATCGTTCCACTCAGAATCTAAAATATGATTGGTTAAATAAAAATATTCTTAGTCTGATCACGTAAATTGTAAAAAAAGGTTACCTATTATTATTATCAATTAACTTTTAAATAAATAGATTTTATCTCTTCCTTTTGTGGTATAATTTACCAAGCTTTAAGTCTCGGCTACGAACTAGTTTTTATTTGTTTATGACATTGCTGTGTTTCTACTCTATAGTATAACATGAAAAATTTAAACTAATAGTATACCTTGTAAGTTACATTTCAGTCATAATGAGTAAAAGAAAGAAAATATGTGAGTATTATTATGCCAAATTTCTTTAAATTCTTCATTATTCTAAAAATCATAATTCTTAAATAATATGAATCTCAGTTATAAATAGTTTAGTTTAACGAAGAATTTACAACATTTAAATAATTAAAACTTCATAAAATATACTTAACGCCATTTTAAATGATATACAATAATATAAATTAACATTCACAGCACAATTATAATTAATTTTACCTTGATATGTTTTTGAAGTGCAATTATTATTAAGTAAAAAATAATTAAATTAAAAGTAGTTCGGTACAAAAAAAAATTCTAAGCGAGTAAAATGCAATAAAGTTTAACGATCTATGGCATGCCCTAATTGTTTTATTCTTTTTTTTTAACATTACAATGTTCGTGTTACATACAAAGGAATACATTTAAATAAATATATAAATAAATACTCGAACAAATGCATTTTTTCCATTGGCTATCCCACAGTAAAACATCCCAGGTAATAGAAGATATCTAACGAATTTCCATAAAGATAAAATTTAAATATTGTGTGCAGTATATTAAAGCCATATTTTAAGTCAAACCTAGCTATTCGTACCTCGATTCGTGCATATTTTTGTACGATTAAATAATGAAAATCCACAATAACTCTTGAAATCGCCTAGCTCAGAATTGGGGAGATTGTCTAGGTACAGATTAATCACCCTTGATTCACGAAGCATGCTCACTGCTATTTTTTAAATGTTGGAATTTTTGAGTTGACCTAATAGCCTAATTTTGAAATAGATATTTAAATCTAAAAAATGTCCTATAACGATAGCAAATTATTATTTTGAAATTCGTCATTCTTTTTTTTCTATACATTGTTAAGTAGATAATTTTCTGCCAATTTTGAAAGACGTGTGTATAAAATTAATATTGATGCACAATACATATTATAATTGTACATAAATCAATTGTAATTTTAAAGCAATGACATAATAACAGGTATTAAATTCCCTCGATTTTTTAATATAATATTTGTAATAGTTTAAAGGTGAATTTAATTGGATTTAATATCCAATATGAATAGTGAATCTTTTATAAACCAATCGAAAGAAAATAAATAATAAGTTTTTGATTTTAATATATTATTCTTATCCATAATAATTAAAAATATCAAATACTTAGGTATATGTTGATTATTAAAATTTTTTTTTCACATTTCAACTCAATTACAATAAAATAAATGTATTATTAGGTATCTAATAATAATATGATAGCATAATATTATATTGTACTTCAACAGTCAAAAACGTTCAGAAATGTATCTCAGTAACTATCTTTGAAAAATGACCGATACATTTCAATAAAGCTTTAAGCATCTATAATAACCTATACGAGTCGGTAATTGATATTGCCTGCGAGTATAGATTGACGGAAAATAAGCAAAGTGGAAAGCGAAGATAAAAACAGTAGATATACAGCGTCTCGAGTATAAAAATTATATAATAATAATAATAAAGTAAAATGTAAGTCGTGCATTTTACTGAGAAAACACGGTAGCAAATAATATGACGCACATCGATTGGAAGAACCGGTGAGCACTGAGTATCCACATCGGACGATCACGCACGATTGAAAAGAGTTTACTATTTAGTATTTACGTTAACAAAAACCACTACCGATAACAACGTTAGACTAAACAAAAGATAAACGTGCATAGTTGGTACCTGTGTACAACTCGAACCATATGTCCCCAAAAAGCAAACGGTATTATTTTTTAGCAAGTTCTTAAAATAAAACTTATATTACCTACATATATATAAATATAATAATGCAGATGTTTGTTCTCGTAACTTTGTAACAAATAACTTGGTTAAGTTATGGTATGATAAAATATAATTGTTCAAAAGTTTGTACAGGTATACCGTATTAAAAGAAAAAATGATTTACGAAAAAAAAATTATATTCAGTACTTAACTAAAAACATTTTGAAAATACACCAAGTGCCGCGGGAATTAAAATTAGACAATTAAATTTATATTCCTATCTACTTGAATAATTATATTACATTATATTATTATTATGTAGACTACAAAAATTTTACATGATAAACTCTATTTAAGTTGACTGATTAAACTTTACTATAATTTAGATAAAATTGTGTAACAAAAGTTCAACGCATATTATATTTTATGCTGAAAAGTGCACATTAAAAGTTATACCTACCTATTTAAAACTAAATAGTGGGTATTTTGTTTTCAGACTGAGTAAATTAATTATGAGATAATCATACAAATCATAAAAAAATTGTATATTTCAATATAATATGTGTTATTTAAACGCAGGATAAAATAAAATATAAGTAATAGGTACAATAAAATATATAAAAAGTTTTAAATTAAAAACACCTTTTTTTTTATTATTATTATCAATTTATACTTTAATGTAGGGATTATAATTGTTTATTTGAAGTAATAGACTGTATTCTTTTTTTCAGCGAGAGTATTGAACTTTTATCTGAATCTGTATCTGTTCATTATATTTATTTACACTTCCAAGTTGCCAATCTGACGTCACTTAACACAGACAAGATTTAAACAACTCGCTCTACAACCTAATAAGCAGATAAACTGGTTTTACAATCTATACCTAACTCATTTATATAGGAATAGACATTATTATAAATGCTTAAAAAAATAGTTTGATAATATTATATTATGCTCAGTATTTACATTCAAAACGTTAAAGACTTACAAAACTATAGTTTTTATTTTTTTAACATAATTCTACAATCATTAATCAATTATTATTAATTTAATAAACAATAATCTTCTATTATCTTTTATAAACTAAACAGCATTAATTAAATAGTAAATACCAATGCATTATGTAGTTCATTGAATTGGTTTTATATAAATATATAGAAAACAATGTTAAGTTTATATATTATATAAACAGTGATCAGGTATCCTTATGAGATAGCTATCGAATGTTAAGATTTGGTTTGGACTATAATTTATAGCTTATACATTTACCAAAGTAAGTTTTCTCTTTTGCAAAACATAAATATAAACAAATAATAGCAAAAATAATAAGGCTTTTACTGTCTACAAATTATAATTAGTAACAATAAAATTCATAATATATACATAGATTTATTTAAATAATCCAACTCAAGGTAAAGACCATACATTAGTTTTTGTTGTCTTTAAAACCATTTAATATGCAATTGAAACGTTTACACATGAGCTACGAGAATTCCATATCATTCTCTCGAGGATTCTCTGTTGCAAAACTATTTTATATTATGCTTCAACTAGACAATATAAATTAATGAAAAATATTTATAAATACCCAAGTAAGAATAATTATAGTCTAGGTATTGTAAAGTGTAATATGTACGATCTACGATTTACCACGTAAATATATTTTTTTTTAAATAACTTGATAAATATTTAAAATAAATGTGGGTTCTAGCACTGGATAGTCTCATCATTCTTCTTGCTATACCATTGTTCATCTGTATGTATAGTATATGAGAACAGAATGCAAATATTACTATTAAATAAAAAATTGAGAATGAATAAAGTGGTTTTTGTAATATTATACAAGCAATATTAAAATGTCGGAATATTTCCTAGAAAATAAAAAGATCACATCATTTTAAGAAAATATAAGTATTAGTGTATATAATACTGATAAGTAATAGTACAATTTTCGTTTTAACTATTCTAAATTTATGTTCAGTATCTAACAATTTAATATTAACTTAAGCATAGGTATATATAATTAGCACATACATATTAAGTAAAAGGCTGTTTGAAGTTAATTACCACGCAATATTAGATTGACTTAGTTGATTATTTTAGAAATATGAGTCTGTTACACCTTCCTCGTTTTGTACTCTGTTGACTTTCATATTCTTGATTTATACTTTTATACTACAATTCAAATCCATTAAAAATATCAAATATATTGGTATAATATATTAATTCACTATTAGAAATGTGTGGGACTATTCCGACATATGATAATATTACATCTTGATATTTACACCTACTCTATAGGTTTGTTAAACATTTCTACTTCTCATGATGGAAAAAGTTTTTAATCGAGATTCAGTAGGCGATCGTGTATGTGATTGTAGGAGAGATAATTTCATTAAAACTCTACTATCAGAAACATGTTTAATGTCTACAAAATATAAATTTATAATTGAAATTTGAAACCAATCATTTCAAATGCTGCAGTTTTTATATTAATGTCACACTGAAAATAGGTACACGCAAAATACGTTTTATTTTTAAAATTCCATTATTGCCTAGTCTGGGTAGGTAAGTACTAAATTTATGGAAATAAAATTGATATGAAATGTTAATAATTAAATTTCAATCAAAAATAAATTGAGTTAAAAAACAATTTTTATTTTAAGAAAAGTGTATTTATTTAAGATAATTTATTGATATTGAGTAAGTTAATTTCATTACAGTTAATTACATCATATTCTTATTCATAATCAGAAGAGCACTTATAATGAAATCTAGAAGTGGAACATAGAAAAAAAGAAGATAATAAAATAAGTCGGTTGTATTCATTTTATTAATAAGTGATTACGATGAAAACAAAATACAAGGAACGACAAATAATAACTAATCAAACAAACATGTATTTTATCGATATAATTTTACGACTATTAATTTATTCTACAAATCTATTATTAATTTTCAATTTTTTTTATATTTTATAAATTTTTATGTTTCACAATTTATGGTATCATTTCTTAATTTCTTATCAATGTTATAGAAAGCCGTACAAAATATACCAACAAAAATAAACGTATTAAATTGTTTTGAAAATGTAATCTAATTTTTATTTTTAATGTCATATAAAAATGTTTGAGGTAGCTTACTATATAGTTTACGGACTACATAATAGTGTTTTAATGTAACAAAAATGCATATAATTTACTTTATTCCCGCGTTTATATACTGGAAATTAAAACAAAATAGGTAGGTACGATCATTGAAATGAATTACTTGGTTAGGTATGATAAATAACATAATTTTTGCATAGAAGTGTACTTACACAATTCCGGATTTCCGCTAACAAAAAAATCCCGTAGGATCCTATATACGGACGAGTTTGTGTGTATGCACACCGTACGGCGCGGCGGTCGTATATTTTATGATGGTCACTAAAATGAAGTTTTACATCCCAGGTAATTATTAAAATGCTAATAATGGTAAACAAACGATAACATTTATTACAAAATACACCGTGATAAAACAACGTAATGAAGTTAACAATTGGATGCTACGGAGATCGATGAAACTTTGGTTAAAATATATAAACATGTATATATTTAAAAAGTAATAATATACAATATGGCATTTCAGAGGGCAGAGAAACGTGTGCTGATATTTCTGTTTGGGACTTGGTAAATTTATGGATGGTTGGATGTAGTAGGTCGTGTTTTTGTTTTATTGAAGCGCAAAAAAAATGCGACTAATTTGAAAATGCAAATGACAGGCGGTGCGCCCACCCAAGTTTATAATTATGTCCGTTGCACGTACGCATAATAACTGGAAACAGTTTTGGTCTCAGTTATTACATATATGTATTAGGTACCGATTTATAGGATATATATATCGCAAGAATATTTTAGAGTAGATCATAGGATAAGGTTATAGTATACGAACGGGAATCATCGTGCACTGGGCCTTTACACAATAACATAGTTTTCAAACAAACAATAATACCGCACGAATAATGTAACGGTAACGGGGGGTTGTTAAATGTAAAGTTATTAAATGCAAACAACTGTACACTTTGAAGAGTAGGTACCTACATGAATTATGAATCGATTAAAATTGTAAATATATAACGATGAAGCAAAACTCATTTAAAAACAATAGCAAAACAAATTTTTTTATAATATATATTATAATATTACCTATACATTATATGTTATAATTATTATATATATTTATTATTTATTATATTATATAATTATTTTATTTGAATTTGTCGTCAAGTTTTAAACTCAATATAATTTAATCTATAACTGCCGTGATAACATATTATGTATAAATGTATAACTGTGTATTACATATTGTACCAAGCATTGCATTTCGAGTAAATATTAGCCTACAATTGATTCATCAAAATACAGCGTCGAATTCTATAACTATATTATTATTATGCAACAATAGTAATATTTTACAAGGGTCATGTTATTAATTGGTATATATTATACCGAAGTCTACGGCTATATCACTTTATACAATTATTCCTAATAAATCATAATATTATTAATTAATAATGTACAGCAATTTGTATCTGAATCTATTATAGTTATTAAGTTGTACATTAGATATCAATACCTACTACACCAATAATTGAACAATGTCATTATAATATTAGTGTTGGAAAGAAATTATTCTGACGAATGCGCTTTAACGACTACGGAAACGAATATAATGTTTAACTGGGGCCCGAAAAAATATAAATCGAAAACGGTCGGACGTCAAAAAACAAAACGATCCGAACAAACAGTGGAGGTGAACTTACACGTGTAGTTATCGTCATCATAATCATTATTCGGAAAATAGTGGTTTACCGTTTACACACTGCAGCCGCCGACGCCGCAGACCGAATCATTTCTAATTGGCCGACTACGTTACCGATGTATATTGGAGTCACTGCAGGACCCTACCAAAAATTATTATTACGGGAATTCATATTTATATAGCTATACAAATTATGTACATTATTGTAAAGTGCGCGTATATATGTATACATAGCTCGGTTTGTTGTTCTCATTCCGTGTGTTTTCATCCCCTTTTTCGCATGCGCACGACTATAATAAACAATAAATGTCAGCAACGCGCGCGCCACCACTGCTGCACCGGGTCATGTGTGTGCCCGAATTCCTCTTATTATAGAGTCTACACTAAAATCAGACGTTTATTCAACCGATTTTTGGGGCTGAACCCCGTGCTTCTGTCGTTGCCCGGACCAATCGCGCAGTCCCTTTTAATTGCTAATAACTTATCGCCACCCTCTGCACAAAGGACAAACTGTCGTAAGATTTAACGACACGAACAGGCCACGTGTTGGAGAATTACACATTGTTGTTTAGAAGAATTTTCTAATTTTTTTTTTTTTTTGTTGTTCATTATTTCAACATTTATATTATGCTTATAGTTAAACAGAATATTATTGTTTATGTTTGCAAATATAGAAAAAACTAACAAAACACATAGTATGAATAATTGAATAATACAATGTTCTATACGCACTTTGAAAGCAATTCAGAATTAGTCTTAGAATATGTGTATATATATATATAATATAAAAGTGGATTTAAATAAAAACAATTGTTCATTTAAAACAAAACAAAAATACCCAAGTTAGGTACCTATTAAAATCTAAAAATGATAAATATACAAAAATGTAAAATTAACAAAATTGTATCGTGTATAAAATGTATACATTTTATGTAAGAAAGTATACCTATTATAGATTTACAATAGGTTTGAAGCAGTTTTTAAAATATTTGAAATAAATTATATTTCAATTGACTTAATTTAATCGCTGTTAATTAAACAGGTTAATAGCTTTAAAAAATCGGCCAAATAAAATATTAAAGTCATAAATTTAGAAGATACATTTTTTTATAATGACGAGCAACTGTCAATGTAAATAAATACCTATTAAATATAAGTAATTTGATTTATTTTACGGTTTTAAAAATGTTTACCAGCTGTATTTTGGTTAAAATTTAAAAACATAAATAGATTAGTAAAAAAAACATACAGAATAGAGGATTTTTGAGCTATAAATGTAGAAACCAATCCAATGAATAAATTGATTGTACATCAAAAGCGCATTTGTAGTAGGTATATATATTTGTAGACATAAGAATGAGTATAATATGTTTGAATTTAACTTTTGTTATGAATGTGTCCCTTAAGCGAAATTGTTCACCGTAAAATGATCAAGATAGGAATATGAATAAACGATTTCTTCTACCTACTTCTATCGGACAAAAGAAAAGCACACTGAGGAAATCTGACATGCATATTGTACTTATTTTATATTAGTAAGTAAGTTCTTCTGTTGCTAAAATGACTATACAATAATACATAACATAATAATAAAAAGATAAATGTACGTACATAATTATTAATTTCATGTGCGAGTTGATAATACACCATTGCGGAATTTGATTTAATAATAATTAATCGAAGTAATTATATAAAAACAAAAAACTGAAGTCTATAAAACTATATATTTGAATTTTATTTTACTACCTACCTAGGTACCTATATAATTTTATTTTATTATTTATTATTTAATCATACAATGTGAATAAAATAATAAAATGTTAAAATCATTCTTCAAACATACCAAATGTATTAATTTTCAGCACTTACCTACACTAGACATTTTATGAAAATAACATTAATTATATAAAAACACAAGGCTATTTTAACCTTATACAGAAAGTATATAATTTCAATATAGGAAACGCAATTATACCCCATACTGAACACTTCGGGAAGACTAACATCTGGTTTTATTTTCTAGCAGTATAAGGTTTAAAATTAGATATAACAGCACACCCTCGCTTGAATATTTTGATAAAGATTTATAGATTTCAAATATTAAAAAAAAAAAGATATAATACCTATATTAATACATCACCATAATTATTCATTAAAAATTGATTTTTATTTTAGTAGTATATTTTATATATTTAAAATGTTCTAATTCTTACATCAAAATTGTTAGGAAATTTCACGGATTGTGTTTGTTTTCGGAGTAATACAAATTGTTTATACAAAATACAATCACGATACGCCCATTGAGTGCTTAGTGAATTTAATTAAAATGTAATACTTTTGAAGTGACTAGTACTTTACTAGCAAAAAATAAATTAATATGTAACTATATAATATTATAATACTATCTTTTACTAGTAAAATTACTTAATAATATGTAGTATTTATAAATTATAACGTACTTTTAAAAACATTATTTTTAGATATCATTATATTAATACAATATAGGTAATTAATTTAATTATTTTCCCTTCGATGGTAAACAAGTTTAAGAGATTATAAGCAATACATGTATTTGCCAAATGCACAGTTGGTACATGGCCGAAATCCCTAAGGATTTTGCGCCGAAGACCAAAATTACTAACTTCCCAATAGCTGTGCGTGCGTGAGTGCATATTATGATCCGAGCATATGAAATTAGTAGACCCCACGTGCTCCGGACGGCATCAATCACCGTGGTGGACCCTTATGCCGTTCTAGTGTCCAATTTGTATTTTCTATAAAGTCTAATTTATTTATTAGTTTATTAATTTATTAGTTCATTCCCCTCTGGATATCACTGAGAAGTCTAGCGAAAATTTTTATAATAAAAACATTAGAAATCAGACAAAGAATTCACAAATTTTTGAATAATTGATCTACCTAATTACGGTAAACTTGCGTACTTATGGGACGATTAAAAATATATTCATAAATTTATTAACTATCTCAAATTTAATTTTACGACATAAATTTAAAATATGAACTTGAAATCAAATAAATATAAAAAAATATTTACAATTATGATTTTTAAATACAGATTTCTGTATTTGAAATTTATATTATAATGTAACAGGGTCGGAATTATATATTATGTATTTTAACTCGTATTAGAAAACATATGTTTATAATCAAACTAATTAATACATTTGAATAGAAAAATAAATTAATATTTACCATAAAAGCGTGCAAGACCGCATATAAAATAATTATATAATATAATACGATACAATGATACAGGTAGTACCTATGGGACAAAATATACATTAATAAAATAATAAAATCCATTTAACCTTTTTTTGTGAAAATATAATATTTTCTTTTGGATAATATGAAACAGATAAAACATATTATTTTAGAGGTATCAGTATGACTTTTAAGAGCACTATTTAAACTAATACTATTTTAGATGGTAATTGGAAGAAAAAGTTAAAAAATTATTACATTTTATTTTTCATATTAGTATATATTTTTTTAATTTACACAACAAAACATACTCGTATTGTTATACAAAATGAGATCGTATAACTGACCTGATCATAAATAACACGTTAAAATGTACATTTGAATACAGCAATTCCCCATGCTTCAACAATACCGTAGGGTAATACTAACAAAAGGCAAATTGGGGTATTTGGACAGTATCCAAAATTGATACATATTCCAGTTATTCAAATTATAAACAATGACGGACGGTGACGGACGTGTTAACTGTGTGGTGGTATCAACATGTAGATTTTGGGACTGCATTCAGAGTTGAATAAATCAAAATGTTTTATTTAAATATGCAGAAAAAATTGATAATTTTAGTCAAATCCATCGAGAATGATACTTTTATAATACGAGGAAAAGTTTATGATGGAGATTAAATTCCTTAAATTCCTGATATTATATTTTATAATTTATATTATTGTGATTTTTAGATTTATAGTATAATTATCACGAGACCTATATAGTTTCATTCAGCGTTTTCGAATAAAATTAACCAGCAATTAAACCATTCATACATTTTAGAGTTATAAAAAGGTAAACTTATTTTATACAGCGCTGATAAACGTAAAATTAATGATACTAATGCCCACATCATGTTTTCATTTGTTTAATGATACATAGGTACAGCCTGACACGAAAATACAGAGCAAAGTACTCATCACTTCATATATGCACTGTGAGATATGAATCTAATGTTTCAAGAATCTCTTTATTTAATTCTACGAGGCTTTCTAATGATTTATTATTAATCGACCCGTAAGATTATCATCGTATATACTATTAGTTAATTACTGTCGTAATTAAACCCACGCCCCAGAGTTTTATCGCATCTCCTGTCGTAGGAGAAGCTGTACTTAAGCAGGCCTATATACAGTCACCTAAATACTCATTTCGAAATGACATAGTAGATTTCGCAAACGAGCGAAATTCAGCGCCTTGTTATCTACAAATTCCGTTGGAATAACGGTTTATTTAACATGGAGTAAGAGGTTGGGGTAGAATTTTATTCTAATAATCGGTATTAGACATAATACTAAATACTTCAGAACGAAGAAACACACTCACTATGTTTATTTCTACATAGGTACAACGACCTTAAAGTCATAATATTAAACCGTCATTTTCCATATTGGAGACATTTTAATTAAGCCCCACATAATATATTTGAGTCAACACACACTATTAGTAATATATTTAAGCATATAAAATCATGCCTTTATATTTCTAAGAAAAAAAGAATCAGTCAGACATTTGCTTCAAGAGGGTTTCTAAAAGAGGCATTATGAATTAATATAATATGATGACCATTTTGAGAACTGCTAACAAAATAAAATGAATTTTCAAAAACCATAAAAGTGTTCATATTATGGGTACCATAATAACTGACATAATTCGATATTTTTATCCAACGGAAATATCATTGTAAAATTAAAATAAAATATTTTCACTTTAGAAAAGTTAATACTTATTACAGCATATAATATTATACAACTACCTACCCGGCGACCTATATAATATGAACAATTTATAAATAAAATATAATCTTAAGAGTAATTTAAAAATAAAATGTATTTACATATTACTTTATGAAAAGTAAATGTAAAATTTTTTTAAACATAAAATATGGCAACGGAAAAAAAGGTAATGTCAAAAAATAATATCCGATTTGAAGAATTATAACGGGAATATGGTGGCGAGTTGCAGGGTTAGGGGAAAGAACAAATCCTGTTCTCGGCAGGAAGCCAATTACTGAGTTGGTCCATTTGAGGGGGAGGCGGTTCAAAAACTAATCTGCTCAAGTTTTAATTTCTATATTTCAACACTAAAGTTATATGGTCAGGAAAGGATTATTGCGTTAAAAGAAAAACTGGTGAGCAAATGAATAGTTTTAATACTCACTAAAAAAAGAGTTTCTCGAGTAATAACTGAAACCATTTTAAATTGTCATATTTATAGGTGGGTACACTAAAATATTTCATCATTTATTATTATATTAATTAATTTATTGTATTTATATGATAACTTACTAAAAATATCATGTCAATGTGTGCTTGACTATTTATATTTACATTCAAATAAATACCAAATTAAATAATAAAAAAAATTAAACAAGTAATTGATTATCTTTAGATTTTTTGAAGAGATGTCTTCTAATCGATTCTCACGGAATATAATATATTTAAGTTACTAAAAGCAATAAATAATGTTCGAGGAAATATAAAAGAATAAATTATAATATTATTTGGCACGTAATTTCGAAAATATAATATGTATATATATTATAACATATTCATTATAATATGTCATTTCATACAAACGTAAATAATTTATTGTATATTTACATATTTTGGATGTTTTTGATTCACTCTGAGAATGAATGTATCAATTATTATTGTTAGGCATGTCATGTATTCTACATGAATAGCATACATAATATCACAATATTTGAAAATATCACATAGAAATAAATAAAAGTCTATCGAATTAAAAAAACTAAAAACTAAAATAAAAGTATAAGATTTATACTCAGATTTAAATTTATACAGTAGAACTTTCCCAAAATATATCCTTGTGTATAATCCCTTATTTACATCGGTATTTTCACGGGATAAATCCAAGACAATTATTATTGAAGTTTAGTTAAATAACTATACAGTTAATGAATGACCTAACACTGTTTCCAAACTCACCAAACATAAAATCAATTTGAGGGAGAATCAATGTGATATAAAGCAGTTAATTAAGATGTTAAAAGATGCATAAAAAAAAAATATACGAGATATTGTTTTTTTTTTTTTAATCTTATAGCTTTAAAAACAATGTATTTATAACAGTGATGGTATAAATTAAACAGAAGTTTGAAATCAAAGATATTAATTTAAAGTATTTTAATCATGGCATTTTTTAATTTAATATACCTAACAAAGTATATAAAAAAAACTAACAGACAGCGTCTATCTACACTAAAGGACTTCTTAAATTTTAATATATTATTGACTTATACAAACTGATTTCCTGATAAAATAAAATGAACAAATGATGAAATGCTGCGTAACTACACTGCATCGATGAAACTATATAGAATTTAAACAAACGATAAAGCATACACCTGCCAGATGTAAAATTTTAGAACACATTATTACAATGTAAACATCATTAAAATATAGTAAAAATAACAAGTTATATATAAATATAAATACTAAATACAATGTATATAATATAAAGTATAAATGGTTTCCCGGTGGGACCACAAAACTAACAGAAATTACCTCAGAAATATTATGTTCATACATCAACTACTTGAAAACGGTTAGACATATTGCATGATCGTTTATAGTTTGCATATACGAGTAAATATATATAAATTGAAAGTAGAGAAATAAATGTACACGAAATACTGCCAAAACGGGTGAATAACAAGGTTGATTCTGGGTCAACCCTTTCGCACATGAACACAATTTAAAGCGAATAATTTCACGTCAACATATGAAATTCGAACCGAGTTGAAGGGGGTTGAGAGAGAGAGAGAGAGAGAGAGAGAGAGCGGTCATAGGCAAAGGAAAAAAATATCCAAACGTCCCTTACGTCCCATTTGGCTAGATGTCAAAAAACCTCATGTATGGGTTAGGACGGTTAGGTTGACTAAGCGAGTGCGAGCATGCTGTGCACTTGGGGGTAAGACTTTTGCCGCATTCCCACTGCATCATATTATCATCTATAACAAACACACATATAACACACATTAAATAATAGAATTATTCGCACTGACACAAGCACATCCAAAGATACTATAATTTCTAAGCCTCTGTTGCTGTTTACAATGTTATGCCATTGTACCAGTGAAGACGTTTCAGGCGAAATACGTAAATCGATTGTGTGTATTCGTCGCAAGTACACCACACGACAACGGCATTTAATGAATATTACCAATTGGTTTAGTTAGATTTAACTAGTCAAACCCAGACATTATATAAATAGGTGATGTTTATATTATCATTCTTTCTTTGGAATAGTAAAAATTATCTGAGCAAGTCGACGCGACGACATTCACTGGAAAATTATAATTTAAATAATATGTCGTTTAAATTTACTGGGAGTTAAATGGGTATTTGATCTAAAAATAATTTACCAAAAATTAAACAAATACAATATGCATACATATTTTAATATACTCATAATAAAGTGTGTAAATTGTTTCGAGAAATTAGATGTATATATAAAAATATGTGGATACAGTGCATGATGCTTTGAATGAATTTGAGTTGTTTATGAATAAACATATTTAGGAACATGAAGAAAAAAATGTATTCGTGGCTACAATGAAAAATATAAATACTCAAATGAAAACGATTGTGTTATATTGTGCATACACGGAAAATCGAGATAAAAACGAATTATACGCACAGTATACATTTTTTTTTGACGGTGTGTCAATTTTTCATAGCATAAACTTTTCTATAGTTATACATTCCGTTTAAAATGGGTCGAGGAAGCATTAATTTTATATAGGTACTGTGCTATTCCAAAGAATGGCGGTCATATTTAAACTTTTTGATAACGGGTTATCGAACCGAAAATAATTTATGAACATATTATATTCACCAATAATAATGAAACTCTGTTTTATGTAAATAAAAATATTTAGAAAAATAAATATTAAATATAAAAACATTTTTCACCATATATGCTACATTGAAACGTGAAACATTACACGAATGCCAGGCTATACTATATCCATTATGCAAATAATATATTTATATGAAAATCATACCTACATAAACATACAGCCTTGTCTCAAGTCCCGTAACATTTTACCGCAGAAAATTAATAATATTCACATGGTGTTTTTGACAAAGACCCGTAGATAGTAAGTTTGGGTTAAAGCCTTTTATAACGATTTTTAAAGTCCTTCCGTTTACGTCGTGAACACGAATACTATGATTTTTGAAAATAACAAAATGGGCATTTGACTAATTTTTCTAATTCAAAAGAATATTTTTTAGCAGTAAGAATATAATTGGTCTTATTATGATAACGATGTTTGAATATGATAATAAATTATAAAAGATATTGATAAGATTTTAATTTTACATAATATAAATAGTTTTACGTACAAAATGAAATAAACATAATTGTTAGGTTAGTATTAATTTACTTAGGTACATACTACCAAAAATGTATACTTTACATTTAGCGAATTCAGTTGAACTATATAAATATACATTTAACAGTGATCATTTACTATGGATAGAGGACAAAAAGCTTAAATATGTTAAGTTATTACATTTTTGAACCATATATTAGTATGATTGGATGTAGTACAATACAATTATCAATTTTTAGTTCTTTACATGCGTATTTTCTAAACAAACCTGATGGTGTTTATTAAATCTATTTTTCTAGACTTTTATTATCACTTGTATACAATGGAAAGCAACTGATTGGGTACTTACCTAGTACCAACTAACAAGGATTTAATAAGGGCTCTCCCCTAAGGCCAAAAGTATAATATTATTATCCCACGCTACCGCCATCGAGAAAAAATTTACTGGTACGAAAATGATTTATTAATATTACTCGAAATATAGAATTCCTATATATCTAACGAACTAATAAGCTGCACTTGTTACCATTTTAATTAATTATTATTAAATATATAGGTATAATTTTGTTGCAGCGGTATTTTCTACAGGTGCAATTTAATTCAATAACAAGTGACTTCTTTAGAATCAAGCCAGAATTATAAAAACGTTTTCTATACATTTTACTAAGTACAATATTTTTAATACAGCAAGTAATTAATGAATTCTTCAATTAACCATCGTACATTTATAATTTAGATTCAAAGAAAATGTTTTTAATCATTTTTAATTACCCGAAGTCTTAAAAATAATAATTACTGAAATAGGTATTGTGGTAACTCTATAATATAAAATATATATTAGGAGTTATTTGTATAAAGCGATACTTATATTATATAAATGAAACCTAGACATCAGCTAAATAGGTAAATAGATATTACATAAGAGAAATTTGTAAGATCAATAATCTTACAAAATTAAATTATTCATTAATAATAATTTCATATATATATATTATATTCATTATTATAAAAGAATAAACGTAGATGGATTATTTTTTATTTCATCATCACGTCTTATCATCGTATATACAACCATTGTCATAGGTACGAATATATTATATTATATTAATACACAGTGAGTTTAAAAATAGTTGTTTAATTTTATTTTGATTTAATATCCTACAAAGTTGGTCCAGTTTTGAAGAGTTTAAAATATTGGTCCCTTACCAAAGTAAAAAAACGCATATAGCCCAAGTATTATGCGTATAATAGAAAAAAACAAAATTAAAATTCGTTGGCCGTAGGGTGGTTATATCAACATCATCTAGAAAAGCGACACTCACAATTTTATGGGAATAATAAAAAAAAAACCAAATATAAATAAAATATAATCTAGAACATACCTTTTTAACTAGCAAGCTGGAATCTAGCTTCTTCACATAATCCTGCAACAAAATATAATATTTGTAATGTTATAAAATGTATATAATTATCCATAGAATGTACTTAATACAATGTATAGATTTATTCAAGGTAATTAAAAAATAAAGTTAATGATACATTAAAAAACCCATATAATATTATAATTCATATCACGAAGTTAATTATCATATTTTACGTATTAACATATTATGTAATTATTTTAGAAAAAAAATATCGTATGTAGGTACTTTACATACTATATTTTTTTAAGACCCACTACCTACATATAGGTCACACATATTCTAAGTAATAGAATAGGTAATACAAAGGTAAACAGTTAAATTATATTTGGTGAATATTTTTAATACTACTTTATCAAAGAAAACCATGCTATATGAATTCGAATATAAGAAAATTTGTTTCTATTGAATTGAATTAAACAATGAACAATTATTTTATGAATAAGTTGTATTAATTTAATCATAATATTATTCGTATATACTATATACTATATTGAAATAATGAAATATATTCAGTTAATAATGTAAAATCAATTAATGTGTTTTAACTTTGTAATATTAGCTAGGCATACCCCTATTTGCAAGAAAACAATAAAACATTCATATAATGTGATATATGAGTATAATATATAAGATATTATGTAAAATCAGTAGTCATAACAAGTGTTTTTGGAAAAAAAAAATAACACTAAGTCCAAGTAGTCTCTTTTTGCGATAATATCTTATAAATATGGTACTATACCATAATATATTAAGATTAAGATTATTGAGATTGTACTATTAATATCATCGCACCTGTTCTTCTCTTACGTTTACTGGCATTCTATCTGAGAATAACTGGACAACCTAGATCCAGGCTGACATAACAACAATTATCATCGTGACCCATTTTTCAGCATTTCTGTGTGAGCATACGATCTAGCATTTTAGAGTTGATTTTTTTTTTAGATAACTCTTTTTGGGACACTAAAAAATTTGAAAAATGCATACACCATCCCAGACATAGGAATTTTAATACGGCTTGTATACCTACAAGTCGGTTTTCGAAAATGCTAATAGTCGGGAACAAAACGAAATTCAAGAAATCGCTCATTTTAAATGAAATCTTGGCCATTATTTATTAAATAAACCTCCACTAGAAATGGATTTTCCAACACCCTAATAATTATTACATCATAATTTTTAAATACGTAAAGACGCCTTCTAAAAAACCTCCCAACTTAATAGTCACTCGTTCTATACCTATTTTACATTTTTTCGAACATATAGTGTCATTCTTAACTTATAAGTGGTAGTTTAATTATATTGCTATACATTCAGTATAGTAAGTTAAAACCGGGGTTAAAACAATACAATCATATAAATTACTATACCTACTACTAAACACCAATAACAATTTTAAATATTAATTACTAATTATATTATTTATTTTATTTATTTTTTGAATTACATTTTTATTACCTATACATAGATAAGGTTATTACTAACGTTTATCTTTTTAATAAGTTTCAACATAATTAGTATTAATAATATGACATAGGTAGGTAAATGTTGCTTACTATAATTCCAGGAACCTTCTCTGACATTACGTAATAGTTAAGTTTACTTTGTCAGTAACATGTATGATAGTATGCACTGTACAGGTATGATCTGTTTATTTAACTGATATACTTACGTAGGAACATAAACTAACTTTAATAATAATAATATTGATTTTTGGAACACTTTATTAGATTGTGGCGTAATAAACATATTATAGCCATGAAAAAATAAAATATATTATACCAATATACGATAAAAATTCAAAATTCAATAATATTTAAACTAAATAATTCATAATAGGTACAACTGTACAAGATGATGTTACATCAACGAAAACCAAAATTATTTTCTTAAAATACTGGTAGGAAAATTTTTAAGACCAATGACTTTATAGAATATTTTAAAGTTATCTTTTTGGAAAAATTTTTTAAACGTGATGAATAGTGAATATAAAATAGTAAAAAAAACTATCAAAATTAATTGATTTGGTGGAAAAATTCAAGTCCCAGTTACCATCAAAATGTTTTATTTTGTAATAATCTTTATGAAAAAAGTTGTTAAGCTACATGTATAATTATTTCGGTTACCTGATATTGTGGAAGTAGTTACCTTTCGGTAATCATTTGGGACGTAAATATTAAAATTATGTCAGAAACTGTTGAAACTGATGCATTAATTATATAATCATTATAAGCACAGTTTATTACTTAAATATTTCATTGAACACCAACGATTAAACTTACAATTCAAAATGAATAAATAATTTCAGTTTTAAATATTATTTTATGTTTAATAAGTCTCATACAAAAGTTTAAAATATTAAACGTATCATCTCGAAATTATATATAGCAACACATTAGATTCATGAGATTTTGTAAAATACAAATATTTCGAACAATAAAACTGGGACAAACAAAAATTGTGTTATATTGTATTATAATATTATTATGGTATATCATCAGTCATCGTTATATGTTAAAAGTTATATAGTTATAAGTTATAACATTGACAAAATATATGTATGAAAAAATAGCAGTCGTAAAATCAATAGTTTCACCATATTTTTTCAATTCACAATCTAAAAGCTCAAACATATACATGACATTCTACATAATATATAAGATACTATTAACTGTTTACTAATTTGGTTCAAAATGCTTTAAAAGGGCAACGCCCGCACCTTTCCTCTGTAGGTAGGTATTTGCCAGTAGTTAGACAACGATGTGACCGGAACAACATTTGCATATATAGAAGCTCATTCTCGAAACAATTATCTAACATTGTACATTAGATAATGAACACAAATTCAATAAAAACAATATTAGGTAGTCTAAAGGTCTTAAATCTTGATACATAAGCTACGATTAGGAAAAATCCCCAAATTAAGACTTTGAAGAAGAAAAGTTTAAATTAAAGTATTTATACAATGATATTTAACATTTGGATGATCAATAGGTAGGTACAATTCACAAATTATTTTACCCAACTTTACCCATACACACTTATACTTAAAAATGAAACTTTAAAAAATATTATGAATATACAGAACAAATATGAATTTATTTACCAAATAATATCTTGTATCACGACACTTTTAATATATGAATCGAATAAAGTTGACTCGATTTAATAAAAAAATTCTCGAACTATCGTTTTATTTTTTTATTAAATGTTCATATAATGTTACCTATAGGTAATAATTATTTTTCATTATTATTTATAAAGTTCATTAATTTATTGAACTTAATAATTCTGATTGTTATATTAATTATTACTTGTTAGTACGATATATTCACATCGTTGTGCACGTGTACGGTAAAAATATGAAAGTAACTTTTAATCATATAATAAGTAATTAAAACATTTATATTATTGTTTCATTAATAAGGTTCCTAATTCAATGACAAAAATAATTCATTATAAAGGCTAAATAATTATCCAATCGTTAAAAAATTATTCATACGCTTCAACACAAGTTTGTGTTCATCGGCACCTGTAGAACGCATATGTTTTTGTCTGCAGGGCTTAAATACATAATCCGACAAGAAAAAAATTATCTTACGTAACTTTTGAAAAAGTTGTATTTTTTTAAAATGAAATAATTTATATAAAAAATAATACACATGCACCAAAAATTATCCATAGAATAAAATAAATTGACATACAATAATAATTAGAACTCTACATTTTTTTTTAATGATTTATTTTTTTAATAAATTGTTTACATATTTTATTTCTTGATTATTATATGCTTACATAAACGGTATAGGTAGCTGTCGTTATTAATATTTAACTATTTACCTACCTATTAAAAAAATAACCATCATTGAAATTATTGCATTTTTGAAACATTCTTAAATATAGCAAAGTATTAAATATATAATATTTGGTTGGTTAAAATTCAAGTATCGACTACCTAGAATTACGATATTCATTTTTAAGTATTTTTCTCATCCCTAGATAATGGATACCTTATATATGTAAATAATAACTACTCTAAAAAAAAATGTTTAAAATATATTATTCACAATTTAATTAATACGATCAATATGTATTTTTAAAACAAAACGTGTATCTAATCTAATAAACATATTGTAAGTAAAAACAAATAGATTGTATTTTAACTGTGCATCAAGTATAACATGTAATCTAATACATCGGAGACTAAATAAAACAAAAAACTAACATCCGTATCGAGAAGATAAAATTAACAAGAACGCAGTTCGACTAAAACCAAGTATTTGTTTACAGGTATGTTTACTATGTAGAAGTTTCGCTTCAAGTGAAAAACGATTCGTTAAGTTGGACTTTACCATTTCCACAAAAGTTGAAAACATTTATATTTTTATTACCTAACTAATTGGACCGCTCAAGGAACTTGAGCAAATAGACTGAGCTGAACACGGAGAAAGACAAAGTAAATTCTAACTGCCATGTTTTATCAATGATTGAATTTATGGTTTTTCATTAACGTTTACCACTTAATGAAATAAAAGCGTAATACGGTAAAAAAAATTGCCAGCTAAGAAAAATTCTAAAATTAGTGCAAAACGTGTTCATTACGTTATTATTTTGTAACAATCAAATATAGTTATATTTCAATACTTGTATAGCATTTGGACTATTTTTAACCAACGCATTTAATGGCATGTATGAATCGGTATCGTCACGCAAATTCCTACACCCAAATACGACTGAAATGTCGAAAGGATATTTTCTGAAGCCACGCAAATAAATAATTGGTTGTTTAAAGACATACAATGTGCTTAATATTGCCCAGTAATTAATAACACAGGGTTGTTTCCAAATCACGATCGAAGGAAAGGCGTGAATTTCCTGTACTAGCTTTAAGAAGGGGAACGCCTATTCACGGCAAAAGTTAAAATCTGATAAGAAGAATCCGGGAGAATAGCGAAAATAAAGGGGAAGTGAGGAACTCAACGCCTTAAGGCCGGAAGCGAAAACGGCGCTTAATTTTCATACATAAACCCATTTAAATTTATGACCCAGAAATCTTTTACCTACATTCAGGGAGGTGATGAAAAATTCTAAGTACAAACTGGTTTTTAAAAAGTATACATTTATTTAAGGCAACTGACAATGGCAGTTTATTGTTTATATAATATACACACGTATAATAATATTACAGTTTAATACATATTTATAATCTTCTTCAAGGTACCATAAAACTTTATAAATTAAAAAATAATTAATAAAAACTGACAGCGTTGTACGCAAATTTTATTTCAGAGAAATCGAAATAGTTTAGTTTAAATAAATGTACTTTTAAGTACCAACCCATTACAGATATTATAACGCATTTTCAAATAGATTATTTTTTAATGTTATCAGTATAATAGGTATATTAAATATAAGCTCAGGACATTACTAGTTGTGGCAAAGTAAATTAAATCTAGAAAATGAGCTAAATATCTAAAAAAAAAGAAAATATCAATATCAATTTGGCACACTATACATACTATTTAGACTACTTGAGATTTAAATGAAAGTTTTCTGACAAACAATTCTAACTAATTCAAACATCTGAACTACCGGAACCTAATAGATCATACGACAACATTAATAAAGTATATTTTCGGATTACATGCACACAAGTGAGTCGGGACTTTAATTTATAAGTTATAAACTTTAAATTATTATGTTAGTAATACACTAACAGATTTAGGCTGTGCCCACGTTTAAAATTAAAATACTTGTTGGTGGTGATATTTTACAAAAATGTACTTTTCATAAACGTTAGGTTATTGAAGAAGTATTTTTGTGTGTATACATAGTTATTAATAATATTAAATTTTGAAAGAGCTATTATAGTTACTTATATCAAATTATTAAAATATGCAGCAATACAATTCGCCATTATAGAAAAATTCAAGCTGAATTGTATACGTTACTTTGTAACCGTGCGTACTGCATAAATATAATATTAAGTTAAGGCATGACAAAAATTCGTAGTTAATTAATCATTGAAAACCGGTAAATATTAACCACGGACTATATTACATTAGTCTGTGTGCGCATGTCCTTATCACTGGAGCAGATATGTGTACTACAAATAGGTAAAATATTATTGGTACACAATTATTTACCACCAAAAATATTTAATACAATTGGAGATTTTTTGAAATTTGGTAATTATCGATATTATATTTTCAGTGAAACACTGACATTTTGGTCTACGATTATTAAAATTTATTATTATTAAAATTTCAGTCCTATCCCAGTCCAAGAGTAAATGAGGGTGTAATTTCATATTTTCTGTGGTTATACAGTGACACAATGTTGTACCATTGTAGCCATATCCTATCTAACAATTAAATATGCGTTCTGTGTAAAATCTTGCAATACATGCATTGTATACAACATTTCGTGGCTATCGACAACCGACCGAAGATAAATAATACTATAGAACAATTTACATTCACTTAAATTACTGACAAATATTTTTTTCAGCGTGGATAACCCTTGCTTTACTATGGTAAAAAAGATTTTAATAATATAAGGTATTTTGTCTCAAAGTTATAAAATACCTATCACAAAAACAATAAAAATTACTGACATATAATACGTTTTAATTGTTCGTATTCCTGGTAAAAATCCTCTTTCCGTAACTCAGTAGGTCTTACAGTGTAAGAACTAAGAAACACATGGAACATTTACATATTCGGTAATTTCCAACCCTAAAATATATAAGAAAGATTTCTCAACAAAATATGAAATATTGTAATTAGATTATTTTCAAAACAAATACCTATACTTATTTAATATAAATACAATTTTTCTTAAATTACTAATTATTAGTAACAAAATGTAAACAAAATGCGAGACAAAATGTTTATTGGTTATTACTTATTATTTATTACCAAAATATGACAGTAATTATATTTAACAATAAAATAATTTACAAAACTACAGTAGACGAGAGAATATTTTTAAATTAAATTAGATTTTTATTTTTAATTTTATGATTTTAGTCCATGTAAAATGTTTTCCAAAATCAGTTTATAAAATAATTTTTAAGATAAAACTAACCAATATTCATTTACGTATAGGCTATATTATAGAAGTACAATTTAGTACAAATACCTATCTATTTGTCTAGGATTTAATTGATACGAATCTTTTCCGACAAAAATATATTAAATTATTAAATTTAGGAAGGTATATTAGCACTAACTTAAATGATTAAGTGTATTTTTTTCCCTTAAATTTAAAACCATAAACTTAACATATAAAAAAAAAAATGAGATACGGCACAGTATACAATAGAACTAAAACGACACATCATCATCCTGCACTTTATTTCGTACCCGCCTATTACAGACATAAAAATTGATAGTTTTTGAGTGTTTTAAAGTATACGGTTGATTTGAGGTCCATTCTTAACCACCGAAGCCGCATGTATAATCAAACATTATTTTTCCTGGTGTGAGATTCGATTGGATTTCCGATTGATGCGATTTTTCTTTGCCGGTGACGTCGATGTCACCGAACTTCACCGGATACGCGCAACGAAGCAGGTTGTGAGCTCGTAGAAAAATCGCCGGACAGACGACCCGACGTTTATTATTCCACATTTGTCTATATCGGTTGCACACGAGTACAGAAAAAAAATGGACGGAGAAAGAGAGAACTAATTGCTTGCTATTATTCACACGTCGGAAAGGTCCTTTGAAAGGGTTCCAGTTTGATTAAAAGCTGTCGGTAATGTTGAAAAATAGTACCGTGTTCACCCTCTACCACTATCATGAATAGCGGAAAAATTGGTAAAATTTACGAGTCGGTGGACGATGGATATATACACTATAATGCACTATATATAAATACAGGTACCTACTATTATAAATTGGTAACCATAAAATTAAATACACCGTATTCGGTATTCAGAAAAATAAATCTGATTCCAATCTGTCGTGATGTATGGTAAAATATAAGTAGATTTTTAAACATAAATAAATAGTAAACACACTTACATTTTAGCAACACAATGCTTCATTAGCATTTCTCAAACTATAAAATGTATTTAGAAGAAGAAATCAATAGTTTCAAAATACACATAACAGTAAAAATATTATTTTTATTGATTCAAAATAGAGCATGGATAAATATAATTTTGTAAGAGTGGATCATATGAATGGAACATTTTAAATCATAAAATGTAATTTAAACTTTTAAAGCTATAATAGATAACAATTTTAAAATGAAATTATAAGGTATATTTAACGAGGTGTTTTAAAATGAATCAAAAATTCAGTACCAACCAAAAATCTGTATAAGCTTTTAGTTACATTTGAACTTTTAAACTTTATATAAATTAATATTTAAATATACAAAAAATAGATATATTAAATATGTTTAAAATGCAGTCTTTATTCAAATTTTTTTTAAAAAGATAACATATGTTAAATAATAATCAAACTACAAATATGTTCAATTTTTAATCAACTAATTAGATAGCTACTTGATACTTTCACTTACTAAAAATAATTTACTACATTAGAGTACCTAGTACATTTATTTGCAGTAAATATAATGTAACTATATATATCAATAGTATACGCTTTTAAGCAACTAGGTAAAAATTAAAATATATAAATTCTATAAGTGCAAAAACATAACCTAACCCATATAAAAAACGTAATTTCAATTCAATGGATGTTGTATATATACAATTTTAAAAAAAATCAGTAATGTGTAGAGAAAACCGAGTAAGATCACGAAACTACGTATTTATTTTTTTTTGTTTTTTTTTAATATAAAAATTGGATTTAATAAGAATTAAAAGAAATAAACCTTTAGACTATGAAAAAATGTTTAAGCATATCTGATATTTTCTTATAAACTTAATAAAAATAAATGCCTTTTTCATTAAAATAAAAAAAACTATCAGGTAACTTTTTAATATTTAATAAAAAACAATATTATTTATGCAAAATTTTAGACGATCATACTGTTACTGTATAATGATATATTGGTGGGCTTGAATATCAGCTAGGTACATATTATTATAGCTAAACCTGCAGATTCATATTATACGTTTTAAAATGTGATGAATTTAAGACATAAATATTTATAACTCAATTTATTTTTATAATTTATTTGGTTATAGTATGACAGAGTCACAGAAGTGTTAATCTTAAAATGTCATACAAAATCAACCGTAGGTATTATAGTACGATATTCTAAAAGATAATGTTAAAACCAGATAAACATTAAACTATGGTTATGATTGGACTAAACTTCTTTTAAAGTGGTTATTTTAATGCATGGATTTATTATTATTTATAAATTCATCGTACCAATAACCCAGTATAGGTCTAACTTATTATCTCGCATCATTGGGTCAAGTTAAACAAGTAAAGCCGATTCATAACAACACCCATCGCCCATTCCTACCTACCTATATGGCTGCCCAGCTGTTTAAAAGTGAAAAAAAAATATTAATAAACCTATAAACAAAAATAATAAATTATGAATTGTAAGAAATGCAATTAGAATTTTTGTCTGATGAAAGCGTTTTAAAATAAAATTGTCATTGACAGATATTGTCATGCAAATCTTCTCATAACTGTTTCCTGCGTTTAAACATAAGAGATAAATTGTAAAATCTGGTCGGAAATTTAACAGCCATAAATGACTTTCACACGAGCACATACAAAATACGCACGAATAGTCACAATAATGTATACGTATATAAAATGCATATTATATATATACTCACGCGCTGCAGAAGGAGATGTATTATTATAATACCCGTCGGAGAGTGACGAACGCCCTTTTTCGAGGAATAGGGTGGGCGGATGGGTGGGCGAACAAGAGCGTTCATTGTGCATGGGATATAACACATATATATATATACTAATAATAAAATATGAATGTCAGTGTAATGAATATCGTATAAGTACAGCATGTGTGTACGCATATATGTGTGTATATAGGGTGCGAAAGTCGACTGGTACAATAAAATAAGCTTTCGGCAGAAACCACTGCAACGCGTGACCGACCCATTGTAGTAGAATGAGTGGCATTGTTGTAAGAACATTTTCGCGGGGACGCCCTCGTATGCGTATACATAGGCTGTGTCCGTCACACGATAGATATCTATCTTAAAACTTCAGATAAATAATTTTGTTGGCTTTAAATAGTTACGCAAATCATAAATAGTCAGAACATTTATTTCGTCGAAGTTTGACTTCAAACACTTATAAAAAAAAAATGTGAGACTATAATTTTGATAGCTTTTAATCGTTGCACAAACAACTTACGAGGAACGTTGCATTAATTTTTCAAAATTTTTGAATTTTAAACAAAAACTGTATCGTATATGATTGTACATAGGTAAAACAAAAAACCAAAAAATAATGTCAAATTTATACAAATATTACAAAAGAGTTACGACGTATTTTGAAAATATATCATCTACCTATAATATGCTAATATAAATATTTGTTGAAAATTTCAAGTTTAGGGTTATTAGTAGGGCAGTGAAGTTGTTGCATTTGCATGATTTTTTTTAATGGTTATATTTATTGCTGAGTGAGCATAAAATATGTTTCGTTGAACTCTTAATTTAAACAAAAAAAAATTATATTGCAATAAATGCAATTTTGGCGGTTTTTTTTAATTCTACTGCAATTTTAACTATTTTTCATAATTATCGTTTACATTTAAGATTATATAACTTAATATATAAAATAAAAGTAACTAAACGTAGCAGTGAACAAATTTCTATATTTGTTGTAATACCTACTTATTATTTCTATAGAGCGATTATCGCATTTTGGTCGTTAAGATAAAAACTTGTCCCTCAATAACATATATTATCGTCTATCAGCATTCAGTTATATTTAAAAATACCAAATTCCTAACAGTAGTAGGGTTGCAAGAATCATCCGCACGTTTTTGTGGCACGTACTGTAGTCGTTCGTTATACTTTGTCGCGTCTATTTCGTCCGTTAAAATGCCAAAAGTCAAACCGAAAGTTAAATCAGCCATTTTAAAAAATTACGTATTAGAATTTGGTGACGCTACATTTTCTTCTGACGGCAGTATTCTCTTTTGTATAATGTGTGAAGTGCAAACATGTGCCGATAGACGATATATTGTGACACAACATCTAAAAACAGATAAACATTCTAGGGCAGTAAATAAGAAAAACAATACAAAGTCACAAGTTCAACAATTAGTAACAAATACAAAAAGTCAAATTTTTCGTTTGATCTGTGTAAAGGCATTGATGTC
>NC_042494.1:77796582-77827355 GCF_005508785.2 Acyrthosiphon pisum | reverse complement strand
TGAAAAAGAAATTTCAACAGTTACTACTTTACGCAAACCATATGTAAATGAATTGCTACGATGATACAATGAAAATTATCAGAAATTATGTGACTGGTAAAAAAATATGGGTATCTATAGATGAATCAACAGATATCTACAAGTGGACGTTTCATAGCTATAACGTAATCGGAACCTTGGAATTTGATCAACTTGGTAAGATATTTTTACTCACTACGGACATTTTTGAAAAAGCTAACCATTCTACAATAGCCAAACTTTTTGACAAGTCCATGTTTATATTATGGCCCAATGAAATACGTCACGATAACGTTTTGTTATTTTTATCTGACACGGCCCCTTATATGGTCAAAGCAGCTTCTACAATTAAAGTTTTATATTCTAAAATAGTGCACATAACTTGCCTGGCTCATGGTATACATAGAGTCGCTGAAACCATTAGAAGTAATTTTCCAAAAATTGATAAGCTTATCGCCAAAGTAAAACAAATATTTTTAAAGGCTCCTAACCGTATTTTATTGTTTAAAGAAGAAGCTCCAGGTATTAATTTACCTCCTCAGCCCATAATAACCCGATGGGGGACATGGATAAATGCCACGTCCTACTATTGTGAAAATGTTGTAGAAGTAAAAAAAGTAATACAATTATTAAATTCAAATGATGCTATTTCTATTGAACAAGCTCAACATCTTTTGTCGGATAGTTCTATGGAAACTAACTTGGCATTCATTCATTCCAATTATGGTTTCATACCAGCAGAAATCACTAAACTCGAAACCCAACATGTTCCATTAATCGAAGCTTTATCTATAGTTAAAAACGTTGAAATTAAAATAGAAAAAATTACGGGACAAAATGGAATATTAATAAACCAGAAATTCAAAACCATTTTACAAAAAAATGAAGGATATCAAATCATTTTTCGTATATCAAAAATTCTAAGTGGAGAAATACAGTCAATGGAGGGCTTGCCAGAAGACTTGACCAGCAACGATTTAATCTATTTCAAGTACGCGCCAATAACAACTACTGACGTAGAAAGAAGTTTCTCCCGATACAAAAATTTGTTGTGCGATAACAGACGATCATTCGATTTTGAAAACTTAAAAAAATCATTAGTATGCAATGCAATAATGTAAGCAATATTCCTATTTAATTTTTATTATTATTATGTATAAATATATTTAATTTTATTGATTATAATTAAATTTTTTTAAATTTTTTCAATGCAATTTTTAATATATTTTAATGCAATAATGCAATCAATTTAGTGTGTTTTTTAATGCAAAACTTCACTGCCCTAGTTATTAGTTTTAACAAATAAACACAATTATTGATTATGAAAACATGTATTGCATTAGTTCACGCTGTATTTACGTTTTCCCTAATTTTTTGGGTTTCTACGATTATTTATGTGTACGGGAATCGTTTTACACTTGACCAACTATATCTAATTTATTACCAAAAAGCACCCTCGAAGTGGTCGAAAGGTGAAGACAGAAAAAAAATAATCCATATCGCTTTGCACAGAAACTACCTACAACCATTTATAAACAAAATTCCATAAATCAAAATCGAAACAAGAAATAAAATTAAAACTGTCATCTTAATAGCAGTGCCGGATCTAAGTCGCAGGAGACCGGAGTGCAACTACCAATTGCAATTGGCTCCATGGAGGCTCCTTAAAAAAAAATTTGCTCCACATAACACATATATTTATTTGATACGTGTGTTGTGTTGATATACTAAACAAACTATAAAACACAATTTAAACACCATAATTTAATAAGTAAATTATGAAATTATACATTCACTCACTGTTCTCATACCTATTATACCACGCTTAGATATTGATATATATAGATATATTAATCATTAATGTATGCTTCTATGCTAGTATAATATAAATTGAGGATAAATATCAATAATATGATAATGACTGTATATTCTCTATATTGTCCTAAAATGAAAGGACACAGATATGAATCAGGTACAATTGCCTGAATTGAATACAAAACTATTCATCAATTCTTTATATTTTTTTAATTCATTGTTTTGAACATTTTTCTCCGTCGTTTAGATGCACCACTTTCAAATTGTCTGTAAGACATGTTTTTTTTTCAAAAGTCAGTAAAAGATAGTGTAGGTAACCAGGCCCAAATTTTCAAAACCCTGTGGGCCGCTTAAAATTCGAAAGATTTGGGCCTGTTCGAAGAAATTTTGAAACAAAGATTTAGGCCGGTCTAGGCGGACAGCCCGGCAAGTAATTTCTTCCCAATCCGGCGCTGGTAACTACCTAATAATTTATATTTTAATAAGCAAATAAAAAACTAATATAATAGAGTAGGTACGTACCTACGCAAAAAATAAAACTGACAAAATTACAAAATAACATAACTGAAACCAATAACACTGCACCAAGGCATGTCTGTAAATCATAATCCGTTTATATTAAACAATAAATAAATATAATCACAGTTATCTTATTAGTTTGTCCAGCAAGATACTGCACTAGCGCGATTGCGCGAGCCTCTGAGATTAAATAAATAATAGAACGATTATACGAAAATAGTATACGAAGCATACCATATATAATTAATGTGTATAAAAATAAACAATGATAAATAGTATTATCCAAAATTCGAATCGTCCAAAATAAATGGTTGTCACTTGTCAGTAACATCTTAAAATAATAAAATTTGTTCATTTTATGATACAAAGTTAAAGAAAGTTAGAAAATGTAGGACTTTAATCTGAGGCCCCTAATACAACCTTAGTCTTGAGGCCCCGGTGCAATTTACCCCCTGCACCCCCGCTAAATCCGGCACTGCCTAATAGTGAATGTTATAAATGTTCCTTAAAAAGTAAAAGATAAATAAAATCAATAGAATTGTTTACTAAACGTAGAAGATTTATTTTTTTAAACACATGATAAAAAAAATGTAGACACAATATAAGACACAGAAATGTGAATGGCGAGTGGTATATATATATATATATATACATTATTCAGTCCTTCTGTCATAAAAAAAAACATCTTATTATTGTCCTTTATGAATGTGTACCATCAAAAAGACAGGTGCATTGATGTATTTAATTCTCCTTCCACTAGCCTAAGAGCAAAAACGAAGGGTAGTGTTTATATGTATGCACTATACAGCTTGAGCGCTGTGACGTTTTCTTCTACCTATAACCCTCGTGGCTAATAAATAGTAGAAAGAGTAAACACCATCGCACACCGCTGTATATACAGGCATCAGCTACCTACAACATACATTTTTCTTTTAAATTATATTTTCCTGGTCTCACAGTACATCTGGTAAATAATGTATTTCATGGTTCACGTAAGTTATCCGTAATGCGTTCGTGGGGTCCGAGTACAATAGATTTTTCGATTGGCTATTTCCCAACTGTGAGAACAAATTTTATAAACGCGTGATGTCGTGATCAAATAAAATAAACTAATCTCAGCATTCATATTATGATGATGATGTTTGTAAAAATTAGTTTTGTCTATTAGAAATAATCACACTTACCTATTACGTACCAATATATTATGCGTCGATGATCATTGGAAATAACAAACAGTAATTATTATTACTTTCAAATAATATAAGCAATAACGGATAATGTGCTAACAATTACTACAAAATAACCATACAATTATGAAGATATCGACGATTTGGAATTAGATAGGTAGGTACCTAATAAATTACCAAATTATTATTGAATTAAGAAAATTCTTCGTAAATTAAGAATCTACAGTTTACCATAATAGGTTTAAAACATGTATAAATGAAAAAACGCATGACTTATTGTGTTTTACCTAAAATTATTTAAAATATATTAAATGATTATTGTTAAAAAAAATAAACATGAATACCCACTATAGTTTATTATATTATCAGGGATATTATTATTGTAGGTATCCTTTAACTTATTTTTATACGTGCATCATCGTTATCTAAAATACGAATGATGATTATTTTTGACTAAATTATAAGTTATAACCTAACCTAAGACATTTCATTTTTTTTATTACAATAAAAAAAACCAACATAGGCATAATACATACAAATATCTTAATGACATAATACGCATTTAATTCAATGTAAAAATAAAATAAAAAGTATGAAATATGTAAATATTAATGTTACGTATAGAAACTAAGTTTAGTAACACTGACATAAAATCGAGTACAAAGTATAAAAAAAAAAAATATTATTAATACAATTAATTTTAACGAGTAAATTTGTTGATAACCTTTATAATATAGTAGGTACACGCATAGGCATCAAATAAAATCATAGTACACGTGAATGAATACAATATAATTTTTTTTTAAACTATATGATTTCTAAGTATTTTATCAACACAACTAGTATTAACGGCCTTTAATGCGTCTAGTTTGTGGATTATTAAGATGAAAAGTTGAACCGATAACAACGAATTCCTATTCAATAATACCTATTTCTTTATAACTTCTAAATATTTAAAAATCAAACATTTTTATATTGGATGGTACAAATTTATATGATCTATTATATACATATTATGTATTAAACACATTAAAATGATGTCGGATAAAGTAATCAAACGATAAAAGTATATTTATCCTGTGTTCTTGTCTAAGATATTATACAAAGAAAAATTGGGAAGTTAAAGAAACTATGGATAATTTTTTTTTAAATAAATAATGAATGAGCATAATATATAAAGTAGTATCAAATATAGAGCTGAGTATAACGTTTAATATTTATAATGTAATCAAATGTAAATAAAGTAAAAATTTAAGTATAGCAGATACCTACTATAATAGTATTTTAGTATTTTTATATTAACTGTTTAATTAGTTGTAACAACTCATTAAAGTAATATAAATTAAATTAACAAATAACTGTTTTATAGTAACTGTAACAACATAATATGTATAATATTATATAATTACCATTTTTAAAATACCTATAATCTTCAATATTCAGCTTTTATATGAAACCACGTGAAAATGTTGGAATCCATCAACAAACATGATTTACATTTTTATTTATTCAATATATTTATATTATTATTATTATTATTTTTATATTTTATTATTTATTCATCTGAATTGTATAGTACCGACCTTGGTTTTCTTACACATTTTAGATTCTGAGCAGAGCTATGAATGTATCTTTTGGTACTAGAATGGTGTGTACTTGTTTTTTAATTCATTCATCTGTTTGAAAATACTTTCATCATTATTTCTTTATTTACTTTGAGGCAGGTTTGTGGTAGCAAATTAGATCTAGTTTGTAATTTAGGGAGTTAAAAGTAGAAATTATCCAGTCATTTTCAAAATATTCGGGATAAACAAAAAAAAAATTTAAAAAAACGAATAATTTTACGCATAATCATTATCTATAGTATATAGATACAGTTTATAATTTTTCATAAAAATAAACCATTTAACCATTTAAGCAAGCAATTCAAAGAAAATTAAGAATTTTTTTCAGTCAAAATATTTACAACTTTTACTAAGATAATAATATTTAAGTAAGTCCCTATAATTTCCTATTGACAAGGTTTGCAAAAGAAAATATTATAGTTAATTTTTCGATTGGGGTTTTTTGGTGGGAAAAGGGTAAGGCAAGATCTAAATTCTTATAAACCCCCCCACCCACGACCCTACACCTTTACATACCAATTTTTGACATTCCATGTAATGTCCCAAATGATTTATATTCTCCAATTTTCAAAGCTATTGGTAGCCTAACGATTTTAGGTCACATATAAAAATAAATAATAATTATAATTGACAAATATTCAACTGATCTAATGACTATTTAAAATTGTAAATAATGGACTCAATCAAAAGTTATTTCAAAACATACTATGCCAATTAACTTTTATATTTGTTAAATTACTTACATGAAATAATTTTCTTATTTATTTCATTGTTATTTAATCTTAAATAAAAATCAAAAACATCTCAGTGAATTGATTATTTGTCGAGTATTGAATAAAACACTATTTTTAATAATTTTGCTGATGCATGAAAATATCATTCTTCATTAAAAAATTTAATAAGAACTTTGTGGACTATGGACTATTAAGTATATCTAAAAAAATATTAAGAATGCATAATCCTTATGAATTGCAGCTGGTACCGTATCAATGATCATTAAATATAATGTATCTATCGAAAATATTTTTCTACATCTAAATAAATGCGTGTCATAAATGTTAAGTTTTAAAAATATTACATAAAAATAATCTACAATTGAATGTATTATAATCATATTTAAAAATATCTGATACATTTTTAGTTTTTAGTCTAACTAGTGGCAGCTGTGCACTGCTGTGTAGGAGCGGTTACATTGATTATTTACATAGTCAACTACATTTTTTCTAAATAAATATTTTCATGTTTTTTTACATTTGTTAGTTCAAATTAGTAATTTCCGAATTCTTTAATAGTTCAAATAACAAATAAATACTTTTTAACGAATCATATTCAATAGGTATAGTACCATGCAGTAGTGCAACAGCTTACAACAAATTTACTCAAAATAATATTTTATAACAAAGAAAAAGAATATTTTAAAGTCCATTTCACTAATGGCGTTCGAGTACTAGTGAGAATATAAGAAAAGTAAATAGGACTTGAATATTGAGAAGCCTATAAGCGAGCTACATAAAAATAAGTAAATTTAATTACAAAAGATTCCAATATTATAGGTAACAATTAAATAGAATATAAATACACAACATTAAATAAATAAATAAAAGCCTGCAACAGAATTTTGAAATTTTAAGTATGATAACCATTTTTCTTATCAATATTATAGATTGCTCTGAATCTAGGAACATTTTACTATGATGTGTGATTTATTTTTTTGTGACTGCCATCCATTTTTGGAGCAATACATATTTACTTGGGAGGGGTGGTCAAACGTTAGAAATCCACAGAACGTTTCAAAATATTTAAGTAAACGGGTAGATATACCATATACGGTTTACGCTAACCCAGTTTTTGACGAAATCGATTTAATTTTTTTGCTGTAATTGAAAAATGAACATCCAAATAATTTGTATTAGCATTTTCAAACATTATATAATTTTCAAAAGATTTTGGCTATTTTTTATCTATGACTTGTACGTTTAATAACGATAATAAAATATGTTATAGGTGCCTAGTATCATTATAATTAGTTACTATTATATAATATATACGATGATTTTGGGAAAAATTAGAGCAACCTACTGTATTAGTAATAGTAACAGGGACCAACTCAATGAATAGGTCCACTTTCAAAATCTAGTACACAGCAAAGGTATTTATTTCTCAAAGGTTTTTAATTTAAAAGATAGGTAAGTACTGAAAAAAATTCTTACCCCTTAGAAAATATATACTCCTGCATATAAGTAGGTACTTACAAGCCTTTAAATAATTATACTAAAAAAAATTATAGTATAATAACTAACTACAATAGTTTTACAAAACAATTTAATTAGGATTAAAAATAATAACAAAAACTTTATGGTAAACCTAAAACATTTTAATTATTAATAAAATAAAAATAAAAATAAAATCCATATAGGTAGGTAACTAAGTAATTTATATAAAACAACAGATAAAAGTACGTTTTTAAACAATTTTTTTTATACTGTAGATTAATCTAATAAGCCCTCTAACACATAATATATATATATATATATATATACACACACATGCATTACATCTACATTGCCAAATTTAAAAATTTTCTTCTGAAAATGATTATAATATGTACATATCCAAGTCATATGAAATTATGCAATAGTAATTCCATTCATATGTGACTATATACATGTTGTATTTGTATGTACCTACACGAAAACAAATACAATAACTTATTATCTTTGCAAGCTGAAGAGATCAATGGAAATCTATGTTAAGTGTTTGTAGAATAATTACAGTTTGTTTAAATAATTACTTGCTATTCAATTTTAAGAGGATGCTACATTGGGAATTGGGATATATATATGTACTATATGTACCTATATTGCCGTCAACCTGAAGTTAATCTATCCTATATTCACTGCCAAAGCACCTTTATGTATATCTTAATACATAAATATTACATCCGTTTAGTTTTAAATTAAATACTACAGATTAATACATAAAAAATTCAATACAACTATCGATTTGTTGACATATGTTTAATACGAGCCTATACATTATTTACAAAACTCACAAACGTGTAATGTGAGACATTTTTTTCCTCGACTCAATAAAAAGTTCAAAATATTTATCTTAATAAGTTGTAAGCTATCAATACGGACCTATTGACACCATACATCAGTATTGACCTTCAAGCATAAGTGGAGCTTCCGGAGATAAATTTACTTGGAGAAGCTACTAATTTTTAACAAGCTTTATTATTTACACGAATAAAATATAATTCGGTAATAAAAAAATTATAATTAAATGAGGGGCAAATTAAAAATAGAGCAAAATCCAAGCCCTACCAATATTCCCATGAATCTTATAGTATGTTATTGGCAAACATTAATTCAACCTACCGAATTAGGTATGCTATTAATAATATTAAAATAATATATCATAAACTATTATCCTTTAAAGGAGGTGCGAATCCACCCGTTTCCTTCACTTATAATTAAATTGTTGTCCGGTACACAATATTATTTATCATTGAACTCAAATCTAACACGCATCTTTTGCAGTTGCATTATAAACGACGAGGTACACTCAATACCTACTATACAACAGATGCAAGTCCCTAGGTTATTTTTATTATTTTAATTTTATTACTTACTACGTATCAATCTTTTGTTTTAAATTTATATTAAACTATTAATGGCCCAAGACTATATGGTCAAAAAACATATTTAGAACCAAAAAAAATGAATATACTTTTCAGAGCGCTGATATGAACTGTGAAATGGTATTTGAAGTTAAACTATTAAAATAAACAGGATCGGTATAAATAGTTTTTTATCACATTTAAATATATATTTATAAATGTGTGAGTCCAGGTATATGTTTATTATAAAATAATTATACTGTATACTGTATGTAATAAGTAATAACACTAGTCACTAATATAGGTGCCTAAAATAATACAGAACAAATAAAATATATCAGACTATATTAAACTTATTTACTAAAAATGTCATTAAATAAACCAGCTCAAGTGTATCTTTTAAAAAACTAGGTCTTATTACTTTAATTATAATAATTATATTAGACTACAATTATTGCACTATCATTTAATAGGTGTTTTATACTTAATTTGTACAATTATTAAAATTTAAGAATTAACAATATTATTGAACAATAATACTTGGAATTTTGATTAAGAATAACATTTTTTATTGTACGGAAGTTATTCAATGACCTAATTCGAACAAAATAGGTATGTAAGAAGAATATACACATAACCATTATTGTTTTTATAATTATCACACAAAAATATCTTTCAAATACTTTAATAAAAATTAAATTATTTGAATTATTGAATGTTTATTGTATTTCTAAAATATTTATGAAAGTGTTTATTAGGTATGTTTAAACTAAATGTTATGACATTGGCTTATAATTTTGTATTTTTAATTTAGGTTTGTCATGTTTCTAATGCTTAAAGCCCAAATATTTTAATTAAAGTATACATTGATATTAAACATATCATACAGTATAGTATAGTACCTATATATTTGTTTATCATAGAAAGTTAAGTAACTTTAAAACTTTATAAGCTTCTTAACAAAATTCAAATAGCACCTGAAGTTTCTTCAGCGCTTTTAGTGAGAATAGTAAATACAATATGCTTAGCGATATATATATAAAAATGGAGCGTGAAAAATGTTCGTTACCTCATCAATCGAGAATATTTGGTCCGATTTGACTCAAATTGTTTTAAGATGTTCGTAATTGCCAGAAGAAGGTTTTAATGAAAGAAAATTTTAGGAAAATCTACCGGAAAAGTAGGAGATCTGGATGTAAAAAATACAACAGTGTATTATATATTGTTAAAATTGTATGTAACATACTAATATTTAACGTTTGTAGTAGTTACTGGAATTATTTGTATGATTTATTTATGAAAAACTCTTTATTTGTCTTTTAAATATGTAACATGTACCTTAAAACAATAAGAATTATTTGTAATCTAAGATAACCCATGGGCCTCCGCACGAGTTTTCCTCAGTGAGGCCCATTAATCTTTCGATATTAATTTAAATAAAACAAAAAAAAAAAAATATTGGTTGCTATTGGTTAATCAATAATCGGGCATGTTTGTTGATTTGTATTATTATTTTTTGTCAATATATATAAATGAATGAATGTTTATGTGTAGATTAGACCTTTGGGAAAAAGACAGGCTAATTTAAAAATGGTTAAATTTGGATTTTTTTTTTATTCATCTGATATTAGTACGATTAGGTTAGGTTAGGATTTTGTATTAATTGATTATGTTAATCCACCTTAGGTGGAATACGACAAACTTGGTATAACTTTGATACTCAAGAGTTAAATCATACACTTACGTACAAACGGCACGGGGTCCGCGATCTACTGCAGGTATAGATTGCCTACCTTTTAATATACAGTTACGAATCAGAATTTTTATTCCGGGCAACGGAAAAGTTAAGATAAATTTTGAACATCATACACCGAATATTAAATAACGAATTGAACAAAGTTTGTGTCATATAGGAGTTGGTACATTTAACGATCAACGTAGTTCACGGGATCAGCTAATTTAAATAAAATTAATATGTACCTATATTCTATACCTAGTAATTTAATTTTAACAACCAAAAAAATAAAAATTAAATAATTTACATTATCAGTTTAAACTAGGCAGCTTCTTTTGCTGGTAGATCAGCATTAAAGCACTTTCATAAAAGTAAAAACAAAGTTCGGTAGAAAAACATGAGGAATAACATGTTGTATTAATGCCTAATTAAGTTTAAACAAAATTGAAAATATATGATTAATTCGGTTTTCAAAACAAATAATGTAATTAGCCTCGATTAAAAAACAGTATTAGAATTATAGTTAATCGATAAAGCTTTGAAGTTCAAACCCAAAACCGGTAGTTCCTAAGTAGTAAATACTGTCTATACCAGAATATCTGAGTTATTATCATTACAACTAATTATTATGTAAAGTAGTAAATATAAAAATAAGCGATAATACACGAAACGACAAAACTTACCAATGGATATTTTGCAAAAATTATCTTCTAAGTTAATGCTCTGAAAAAAAAATCATTTAAGTATTCTTATTACTCGTCACTAACAAATCGTATAATATAATAAACGAAATTATAGGTAATATGCTATTTTAGGTTACAGATAATAATACATTATAATATCGAAATTATTATAAGTTTTTTTCCCCCCACGTGTTTTGGAAGAACAATTAATATTCTTAAATGACTTCCCACGGATATGTGTAGGCGCCCGCATAATTACTGAACGCCAAAGGAGAATTAAACAGCACAACAGTAATGTGTCGTCCATTCGGCGAACTATCTGAACCCAAATTATAATAAACACGGAACGCACAAAACCGATTTTGTCGGTATTTATTTATTTTTTTACCTTTTTTTTAAATTCTTTTTACTTTAAGTTTTGTCATTTCAGTCACGTACAAGGCGCCGAAATTCCTATTTAGTTCTTGGCGATTTCGCGTAATACTATGTTTTGAACTAATTTAATTTAAAAAACCACTCTCAATGAACAAAATGTAACCATCGGTAACACTTAGTGTACAACAATTTCCTTTAGGAAATCAATAATATTATATTTAACAAAAAAAAAAAGAATTAACAATGGATAATATTATTATGTATTTTGTTATAGGTATGTATATCGTATATAAACATACTTATCAATTGTTCATTAATTAATATGGTTCATCATAACTACCAGGTACTAAGTAACTGTTTAAAATAAACATTTTAAATTTAATATTTTAGTATTTTCTATATCATATTATTATTTTTTATAAAATATAAGTTTATTGAGGGTAACAGCACATACTATTAATTATTATCAACCAACAGCTCAATTTGCTTATTATTATCGGACATTTCAATATTTTTAATAGTCCGTGATAAATGTAGACAAATATACCGTCAATCATATTACTCTATTAAAAAAGTGCTATTAAAAGAACTTTAAAGTTAGAACACTCGACAATCATTGATAATAATTATTGTACACAAATGAAAATTTTAAAATTCTGATAGTATAGGTCGATGTATAGGTATTATAAATAATAAGGTTATATTTGAAAGTTAATAATTAATATTAGGTAGGTAACTATGCTATATTTATTTGTACATACTAATAATTCATATTTTAATATTTTCTTCACTTTTAAATTATGATTAATAATACTCGTTTAAATTCTGTATTTGATCGAGATACGATAATAAGCATGCTCCCTAGCGGATAAAACAAAACAAATTTTAATTTGACGTATATGTTTTGATCAAGTTTTGATATTACTATTAGTTTAAGTAATGATTGATTTTTTTAAACTAGTTATCATTTTTGTCGAGCTGTGGGAATTAAGGAAAACCGTATAAAAATAACATTAACTCGAAAAACGTAAACAAAAATTAGCTTTATAAGAACCGTCCAACAAGAAGAGAAAATCCGAAGAAAAACTATGACAGAAGAGTAGAAAGCTGTAAATAACATGAAATCAAATAATTTACATTTACATAAGCCTATAGATAGGTGTTAAGAGGACGCGATACCCGCATGTGTTGTCTCCGTCTTACAAGTGCGTAACATAGCAAATTTTACGCTCAGCAGGACACGTGTAGCTCCGTTAATTTAAAAATTTGAGTGAATTTATCTCTTATAAAATCTAAAGATAAGATTATTATCTGGACAACCTCATGGGCTTTTTATTATATTTTAATTTTAAAGCGAGCTATGAGTATTTAACACGTTGACTGCCACCGGCCGCCGGCGGTCACACGATTATGCATCATCTGTACGCCAAGTATATTTTTCAGTGTCATTCCAAATTTGTATATTATACTACGTATTTGAAAAAAAAGTTTAAAAATATAAAAAAATAAAAAAAATACATTTATTACATCAAAAAATTTGTAATGATTCCCGCTACGCCACGGCACTTTTTTGGGTGCATTATTGTATCGCCATGGAAAAGTTAAGAATATAAAACCATATTCATTTATGGCCGCCGGCGGTCATGTGGCGTAGTAGTAATGATCAACTGTGGCCGCCGGCGGTCACAAAAACATACAATTTGAAATTTACAAATGACCGCCAGCGGCCACATGGCAGTCAACGTGTTAAAAATTGTAAATTATTTGTACATCTTTAAGTACTCATAACTCACTTAAAAATTAAAATATACTAAAAACCCTATGTTGTTGCCTAGATAATAATCTTACCTTTATATTTTACTAGAGGTCAATTCACTCTAATTTTTAAGCTAACGGAGCTACACGTGTTCTGCTTTGCGTATAATTTGCTATGTTACGCACTTGTAAGACGGAGACAACACATGCAGGTATCACGTCCTCTTAAGAGGAATATTTAATTATTTTTAAAAAGGTACACCGGTTGTCCGCCAATTATAAATAATAGCAAGTGGTAACAATAAAATCAGTTAAAAATATTATTGAAACAATTCAGACTGTATGATAGATTTAATATTAGAAACACTTACCTAATATTATATTATTTGAATTGAGAAATAATGTAAAAAAACATAAAATATATTAGATAATAAAACATATTTCCAGGGATATTTCCTTGTTTTTTAAATTTACAATATTATCTTTAATTAAACCAATGATAGGGAACCTATTTTACCCTCTTCCCATCGAATATAAATAAATTGATGTAGGTACCTACTACATATTGTACATTTATTTGTATAATCACGTATTAAAATGTGAAATGTTCTTTAACTATTTAACTTTTTGTATTCTTAATTGAATTATATTTTAACAACCAGTGATGGAATATTTTTTATAAAACATCACACTAGGTATAAGAACATTAATAAAAATTTAATATTTTTTACTATAAACGGTGAATAATCGGATTCATATTTAATAATATGAGAACAACTCGGCATGATAGTTTTATTTTAGATTAAATACACCTGATATCTTGACAAGCTGTGTTGATTAATACATAAAGTTAGCTACCACGATTTATTGTCTTAATAATTAGTGCTGAGATAGAATATTATTATAGCTTGGTACCTATTAGCAAACATATTTAATACGTTCTCATTAGATACAGCTATTTTAACTCGGAGGAATAGTACACAGTACACACTACCTCTATCCTGCATATTATAGTTTCAAGTATCACAGAAAATTAAAAGTAGTTACAATTTTTTTATGTATTCACTAGAAATGTCTAAAGGTAGGTACATTTTTATTATTATTATTCAAATATTCGTGCTTATCAAGAAGACTGCATTTAATACTGTAGATACAACAGTATTTATTCTAAATATTAGTTATTAATTTGTCGACAATTGAGTGAGGTTATGGTATTTTAATATTTAATTATAAGAACAGCAAACATGTTTAAAATTTGATTTATAGAAAATACATGTACTATCATCATGCATATAATACTTATATAAATTTATAAAGCTACCTATTTATTTTCATAAGTATATACCTTTTGTTTTTAATTATAGAAATTAAATAATAAATAAATATTTGGTATTCACATAGCAATTACATAACACATAAAAATACTATTTTAATTCATAGAAAAAATCGTATAAGCAAACTAAGAATAAAACAAACCCAAAGTCTCAAGTTAACTTAATCTTCTAATGTTATTTAAGACATTAAATTTTTATCTAAATTACATACAATTATTTTACAAGCTTGAAGTTAGTAAAAAAAATAGTCATCTGACATCGGTAATGTGGGATAGTACAGCGCTGAGAATACAGTGGACTGTTTTATTAAGTTCAATTTAGTTTCATTATATCAACCGCATGGGTCATCGACTATTATAGCGAGTAAAACATTGTCAATTAATCAGGTCATATATCTATAAAACTCTTAACGAAAATCACTTGAATTGTTATCATATTCGCATTTTTTAATAACTAAAAGTCTGGATACTAATACTATTTAATTTTAATTTAAGGTATTAAAACATATTAATACCTAAAACAAATTTTTTATGACAATATCCTCGACAGTACCTAGCTATTAGTTAACATATTTAAATATTAAAGTAGTACTTACAATCTACATACCTAGTATTTAGTAAACATTTAAACCCCTATAAATTTAAGAAACAAATTAGCAAACGTTGAGCATAGAATTTGTAATTATTAATTATCTTAAAACAACATTGTTCAAAAATCAAAGTCTGTAAGAAACAGATACAGTATTTCTCGTCTATTTTCTCTTACAGCTTATGTGCACGATAGTGATATACTTTTGTTTTGATATTATTAGATTCAATTATAAGTAGATCAGTCTGTCACACATGAAATATACATATGTAGTAAAATGATTGAATAGTTATTTAAGAGCTATAACACCATGTAAATTGCCTTTACGAAAAATATTAATGAAAATAATATTTTAACGGGAAAATAATTATGGCCTTATTTTACTATAGAAATTTACGAGTAAAATCTTATCCCAATTTATACTTACTGAATACTTATAATATAGGTGTATAAAAGTATAAAACAATGGAATATATATTGTGCAATATTAAATATAATATTAATAATATTTTAAAACCTCAACAATTTTGTTATATTTAATTTTAATAATAAATACATATTTTAACATTAAACCATTTTCTACGCATTTACTTATTTTGGTGTGTTCGGGTAAGAAACAGAAAAAACAGTCCATGATCTAGTAATTATAAATCATTAGAAACCGCCGACCAGTAACTTATCAGTCTGAAATGATTTGACCGAAGTTCAAGGTGATGTGCTTAAAATTTAAACACACGAGTACCAACAGGTTACTTAAATAATAAGTAACAACACATAGTTTTTAAATATCTATAAAATAATAACTATTTCACTAACTTCCACGCAGGAGTGCAGATAATCATTCTTGTAAAAATTTGAATACAATAAGGTATTTACATCAGAAAAAATAATTCTGAGCGGACTTCGGTATAGTGTTGACTTAAGTCTTCAATGACAACATTTCACGTTACTAATGCGACCAATACTTAGTATTCTGTGTTATGTTTGGTCTGTATTTATATTTTTATACTTAAATATTCTTTTCTTGGAACAATTTGAGTTATTACTTAACCTCTTATTATAACCTCTTATTTATTTTTATTGTTGTTTTTCAATAAAATCAGTCAGTCTCAGGGTTGGCTCATTTGGAGCCCATTAGACATCGACAGTTTTTAATACTTGAAAACTATTTGTTTTGTTAATGGATATTAGTACCACGGCGGTAATGTTGATGTTAGTAAGGTAAGTAACGGAGTCGTCTATTAAAAAGCACCAAGGAATTCCTAAACGTCAGTATATCTACCCTACTACAATTATGACGGCATGCTTTTAAAAAGCTAAACTCACAGAACATTCCATAAGCAACAGAAAATGTTATATCAAATCTATATTATTTTACCTAATTTCCTATCCTAAGTAATCGATTATGAACGAATGTTTGAATAATAATTATCGTTACCATGATTAGAATTATTTTAAGTGTAAAATACTTACCATTTACATTAAAAATTAAAATACTTTATTTAAGAAAAAGGCGAAATGAAATGATGGTATGTAAAAAAATACTAAAATAAAAATCGGAATAATATAAGAATTGATATTATTCAAATTATAATAATTCTGAACACAAAACATAAAAAAACAAAAATAATTTACGATTTGTATAATACGGACGTCGTGCAGATTAGATTACTTATTATATGTATACATTGCGGAATAAATTATATAAGAAAATATACAAACACATAAATTTAATATTTTAAATTAGTTTGAATTAAAAATAAGATCAAACAACAATAACACCAATTACCAAAGAGATAATAATTTCATGACAGAGTACCTACAAAGTAATTTGTAGTTTTGATGATATCAACACTTCAACATATATTATTTTGTACTGTATAGGTAGAATTCTCTATGGGTACCTATTGCATAATGTAAATTGTAAATATACAACATGGGATAGGTAAATAATAATAATATAAGACAATTCGATCACTACTATATTAAAATCGAATAAACCACCAGCAGATTGTGAATTACCTGAGCTTTTCAATTAAATACCGGAGAACTCGCTCTGTTGTATTACATTTGAATTATCCAATTACCTAACTATCTTCTATCTTCTTCTATTTTATAAGAGTCTGCTGCACAAAATAGTACTGGTTGAACCTCTTTTTCCCACAAAAATTTGACTGATACGTTGTCTCTTTTAAACATAAAATGCATGTGCACGACTCAGGGGTGCATCCAACTGTGTTTTTAATTATTTACATTTTATCACCCAAAGGAAGATCGGGCTGCTTGAATAAGTACAATGTTCGTGTATATGTGCATCGTACGTCAGTCTAATAATATTATGGTTACCTATTGGTCGTTTGTAAGTTCCTTGACATAGTTCAAAGGTACATAATATGAGGCGCGTTTCTATATAGAAGTTTGAAAAAATTAATCTGTGCACGGGCAACGCCGGGAGGGGCAGCTATTATTAATAATCATATTCTAACGAAAAATAATTGTGAGCGGAGATGGGTCTATTTTTAAGAATTGTTCAATAGTTTGTATTTTATTTTATATTTATATTAATATTAGTAGGTATGTATTTTCTTTAACTCATCAGGTTTAACTAATATTTGACAAAAACATATACCTACCATACAGTAGCATATGCAGGGATAGCGTTCTACCCCCTTCTCCAAGAATAATTTAGCCAAGATATGGGATATTATATAGTTCAATTTTTGAATGATTCTGTAGATGAATCTGTGATTGATGTTAAGTAAAAACACTAAAATTTACACGCCGCTTGTTAGCATGTAAGTAACTTATAAATAACCGTAAATAACTATACATATAACTCAGTAAAGCTGTACATTTTCATGAACATTTTCAAAAACTGAAAATTTTGAAAATTATTTTTTTTTTGCAATGGAATTTGTAATTATTTATTTTTTAAATTATAGGCCATTTGCAAATTATTCATTTAATCATTTATTCAAAAAACAATTATCGACTTACTTATAAAATAAAAATGTTAACTGTTTAATATACTTTATTAAATAAAAATGTAGGTGTTATAAATTTTAAAAAAAAACCTAGAATTTAGAATTAGGTAACTGAATCTTTATTGAACATGAATTGTATTGTATAAATACATTTAAATTATTTATTTATATTATATTGAAATAAATTTTGAATTTTGAAAATAATCTGAAAATGTATATAGTTCTCTCCTTCCTATAGTTGGTGTACCTACTTAAAATACATTTTATTTTATCAACATTTATTGATGATGTTTCTTCAATGAGTGGAAAAATGAAAGAATTAGTGGACTTTTTATCATTATCGTTATTATTACTAAACACGTACAATTACAAATTTTATTATTTTAATAAAAATTGAAAAATTGGAAAGAATTTGACAATTTCAGTCCTTGAAAGTTTTCAATTTTGCTGAAAATTTTATGATAATTTCAATGAAAAATCTTACAGCTCTACTAATATAAGTATAATATTATAGAACATATAAATTACTTTTAAGTCAATTCCTGTGTACCGTATAAATATGTGTGAACAGGCTACTCAGGAATGTATTATAATTAATATAATATAATAAATTTAACTCATATTTATCCACTTGAGACAATTATAGCCATCAATTATAGTCATCTCACCCCTTACAATAATGTTTTATCGAGATTTTATCTATTAGCAAAGCAGTACCAAAAATATAAAAAATAAAACATAAACATTTATAATTTTGCGATTTTGTGTTTAGAAATTATTATCGTTGTTTTAAATACAAAAATATTTATACTCATTTTTTAAAGTGTTCAAGTACAAAACAAATACAAACTTAAATTAAAATTCCATCCTCGTGAGAAACTTCAAAATAAAAATGATCTCACGTTTTAATTTTTGTATTCTATATTATCCTATAATTTTGAAAAATGTTTTTTATTCCAACAAATACTATAGATTTCAATACTACATTGATCAAACTCGACCAATACTGCTACCCTCTTCCCACCATCATATTATATTTTGACCTTTTATTTGCCAGCGGCACTTCACGGGAACAGCTGCGGTAGCAATGTGCTGCGAGAATGAAGGCCGACAGCCTACGCTCACGCCTCCTCATGGTGCATATAATATAAGAACACAGACAAACCTCGGGCAGATTTACACGCGCGGATGGGTCGACCGGTTTTATATTATTGTTGTTTCATTCGTCAAAAAAATCAAAATGCAGACATAGATATACATAGCATATAGACTTAGACTATTATACCTATGCTACACAATGTGTTCCTTTAAGGATTTCTTAAGGATCTAGTTTATGTGTCCTTAAATTCATCGCACCGTTTGAAAATATAGGCTCAAACAAAGCACATCAATATTTACATTTCATAAAATGAAAACGTGGCGTTTAAAATTTAAGATTCTAGAATACATAAATATTTTCGTATCATAACAAACATACGAAGAACACCCTCAAGAATACCAATTTGAATTTAAGATATTTGGTTAGTACCTACTATGCCTACTAATTTTAATAATAATATACGAGTTAACAAAATAATATATTTCTTATATGTGAAAAAATTTAATAAATTGTTTGAAAAAAAAAATACTACTGAAAAATAAAATAATTTTTATTTTAAAAATACTTTATCAAATCTAAAACAGATAAATGCAACACATTTCTTAATGACGATAAATGGAATCTCTTATAATTATTTAAAAATTAGTTACGTATTATAGTTATTACCTATCGTTATTACTCACAGACCATAAAAAAACTACAGGGTGCATTTATCGGAAATTAATAATTATTACTATTTTAATTATACTTAAAATATTTTATGACTGGATCCCAGTCGTATTTTCATTTATTAAAATTAAAAAGCTGGTTAGTAGTTACACATTACACAAATTATGAATTTATTATTCTATACTAATATAGATTTGTTAACATAGAATCCAAAGTACATTATATAAGACACATATTATGCGTATGCCTGCCTAGAGGCTATATTTGAAAATTCAACGTTTCAATTTGTTACCCACACAATAGAGTAACTACCCAGAAAAATATCTTTATTTTTTAACATACCTATTGCATCCAAAATAAAAAGACAACAGGCCAGACAACAGGCAGTCAATTCGACGAGCATACGTTGCATACTCATGCATATTTAACACAATATAACTTTTTTTTGTTATTGTACATTTTTCATTCCGTAAATGTTGGCAGATCAGCTAAATAGTAAATATCTCGGTAAATATTAAGTAGAATTTGAAATTAAAATTAGAGAAATATACTGTTATAATTGGTTATAATGGTATACAATGCAAGACGTCAAATGTCTTATCATCTCTTTTTAAATATAACATCAGCTGTGATAAAAATATAACTCCGGATACAGTATATTAAAACATAAATTAGTAATAAATAATAATATTAACGAAATAAAAATTCTTAAATAAGTCAATTATTGTATAAAATAACATACTTATTCTTTCCACTTCAATTCTGACTTTATTTGAACCACTCATGACCAGAGTGCTTATAGGGTCAATGTAAAATGTGCGTAGATAGGAAATAATATTGATAATACGAGAAAGGCAATCGCTGTGTAACTGTTAATAATATAGTACCTACTATAATAATAGAACACTATGAAAAAAATGCAATAAAATAAATAAAATAGTGTACACATTTAATTTTTTCCATAAGTTTAATTAACTTCATTATTATTGTTACAAATTATCATAAGAAAAATGGTTTATGATTTCCATAATAAAAATAAAATAGATAAACTGTAAATTATTCATTGATATAACAAGACATCTGAATAAAACTATTATAAATTATTAATTCATAATTCCAGTAACATTCAATTTACATTTAACAACTATCTATAACAGGTTTAAATAAAACCTAATGTATAAAAAATATAAATAACTGATTTTATCATTTGGAGTCGTTGTCGACTATCTTAACTTATTAGCATTAAAACCAATGCAAAATACGGCAAAATATGTTTATATTAATTACTCTGATATTTCCAATTCAATTTAAATTAATATAATAATCTATCTAAATTGATAAAATCACAGGTGATTTACCTAATTGAGACAGCACAAAATGAAGAAATTAGCTACCTGTATCTAGTGATTTCATATAGTTTCAGTACATTACATATTATGTTATATAGCTTAAACGTCTTATATTCTAATAAATAAATTATCAAGGTTAATTAAAAACCATTTTAAATTCTTAATACTAACAAATAGTGACGATGCAATTTTTTAAATTCAAGCATAATTCAATTTTTAAATTATAACAAATACCAAGCAAATACCTAATAGATCCGAGGTTGATAAAAAAGTTGAAAACAGTAGTATAGGCATATTTAATATGTTAATATTACAGTCAGATAGATATGATGAAAATATTATAAGTTCAAATTCTAGTTAGAAAAACTTTTAAAAATGTAATTGGAAATAATGATAAAAGTACTTTATCCCTCGTCTAGAAGATTTCCTCGAAGATTTCTTACTCATTGTCTTATAATATGCTGATCGGTGTGCTAGTATAATAAACATTTTTCCCGCCAAACAAACGCTTTAGTAACGTGTGTATATCCCGAAAACACTACCATACTAAAGTCTAATACACTGAAGACTGGAGCTGCATTACCCCCCTAAATATGAAAACCGTTTTTTTGCTTTGTTATTTACTCGGCAAATTAACGTACGGTAGGTTCATTTTTTGCAAGACCAAACAATAATCTTAATTTTACTAAAGTATAGAAAACCCTTATTATTATAAATTGCAGCTTAGAAATATTTTGGGGAGAAAATTTCAGTTTAATTTTGTAATGTGGGAGAAAGTTCCTAATCAACTATTCAAACATAGTGAGAAACGTTGAACAATCCAAATAATGACAGAAAAATATAATTAAAATTCATTATTTTATTCTACATTGTAAAACATTTCCAAGTACGTAGTGGGTAGTTAAATTCTTAAAATCTTTTGAAAACTTCATTTATAATCCAGAAGAGTCTGCGACTGGAAATTTTAATCATAAGTACCCTGTAAATACACATAATATATGTACCTATTTATTTATCATGAATATTATGTTTACCACTCAAAATTGTATAGAGTAAAGACTTTATATTTAGACGAGTATCTATTTAGAAAATATTTCTATAGGTAACTGAAGCTTCTTAGTTACGGTGTAACAAATAAAACAAACTCATGTCTCGCTACAAAATGATGTATATTAGATTTGAGCTCAAGCTTAAGACTCGAGTTCTTTAAAACTATCTATTTTATGACTAAAATATCAAAAACAGACTGAGTATAATGTATATTAATATTTAGTACCACACCGAGTTTCATAGTATCAAATAAAAAATGAAATATCTTATATGAAAAATAAAACAATCTAATTTAATTTATCCCATATATTTGACTTTCAATGAATGTTTAGCCTGCATTTATATTGTGTTCTATTTTATAGAAATTATTTGTATAGGCCATGAGGTTTTATTTTTTTAATTCCATTGTTAACTGCGTTATCCGTTGATCATTATTACACCTTATAATAAATTATCAATAAAGAAAATAATATTTTGTATATTCGCAGTTTGGTTTTAACCTCAAAAATATGTTTATTTGCAAGCCACTCAACTGCTACTTGTCTTGAGTACCTAAAGAATAAAGATCACACCCGAGCTAGGCTAGACCCGTGTACCTTCGCGTCAAAAAAGAAAGAGGGGAATAAACGAAGCGTTCGAAACGAATGTTTATAGTTTACACTCTTTCCGGAGACTTGCTTCTCGGAATCATAAGTTAGTACACAAGCAAAAATATTAGTCACTGAATGCGTCCAAGATAAAATAAAAATATACAAAACAATATTTCTCTGGTTCTCTCCGACCTCTATTCACACACCGTCCGTTTCAATTATCGTATTGTAAAATTAACCGTATCCCAATAGTCAATACAACAATAAACTATAATAGTAATAATAGGTATACGTTATTATTACCTATTATTATTATCATCCGGATGCATTGAACCCTTGTGATGATTATTATTTATTATTATTATTATTACTAAGCTATATACGTATATACGTAAATATATTATAATATACAATACGAATACACCGGCTATTATAGCACCGACCAGTCGTGGTGGATGGATGGTCTGTGTCCGTCTTGTATTTCATTAATCGAAACGCAAGACGAGACTAACGCATTTTACGCACCTCGAGAGATAAAGAGAGGACAACAGCAGAGAAACACACCGGTGGAACAGTGCCAATGGAGGAGAACCAGACCGAAAGACCGTGTGCGCGCGCGCTTCATACGCTTACACATTATTATATTATTATACCTATATATACCTAAAACTCTGAAACGACAAACAGCCCGAATACTGCCGCCATCATTTTAATTGGACAGCGGTTAGATGCGTATATTATTATTATATGTATATGTAAATTGCGGTCGCCGGTCGGCAACTATAATAGTAGGTACCAGCTAAGATGAAAAATGAAAAAAGCATAATATACAAACGGGTTTTATTTAACAATCAATTAGGCACCCAAAATTGCGTATGACTATTATTTTTTAAACTCTATCAGTTACTTCAATATTTTTTTTTCTGGAATTTGAGTCCAACGTACCGAGTTTTCTTTTGAAATTTTATTACTAATTAGAAAAATGGACACATACCAGTTTTCAGCGGTGTACAGAGATTGCATTTACCGTGTACATTAAACATATTTTAATACACAGACAGGCGTACTACCTACACTGTATGGGATACATTTTATGCTTGGGACATACCTACACACATACAATTTATGTAGGTACCTACAACCTACTATATAGTAGGTATCTGGTATATTTACGAATTTGTATTCATCAAATATTATCGACCAAACGGCAAACCCCGTAAAACACTATAAAACTGATTATAATGAACTGATGTGAATGATAAAAATCTTACACAAGACGTGATCGTGACAAGTTATTTTCTTTGAGGATAGTTGGTTTTAAAATAGAATAACTACCTACTTGCTAACAACGAGGATAATCTCGAAGATAATAATGCACACTTCTTTCATACCAAGTGTATAAATAACCTAAAATATTTGTGAAGAAAAAAATTGAAAAGTATGAAGAATTTTGGTGTTAAGCGCACACGTGGTATGATATAATACCTACACCTAAGTAATATAAAACGGGATATTAAAAGGAAATCGTGAAATACTCGGTGGGGCATTCTTTGTGTTTTATTATTATTTATTATATACTTGAAATTTGACCCAATGTAGACGGTCGGTAATACGTTCTTTTCGAGGTTCTTTTCAACCAAATCGTCGGGCCCCATAAAGTAGACCTGATTTCGTATGGCAAGAGTAAAGAACACTTATTTTCCGCGTGCACATTTAAAGACCATGTAAATTAATAAATACAAAAATTGTATGTACTATAATAATTATTAATATAAGTAATAAGTGTATAATATAAAACAATTTTATGTTGAACCACAACGTAGGCGAATACATAAATATATTATATTCTACACTATTTATTGAATCACATTTTTATCGCGTAAGACAGACGGGGGTGAAACATGCATTTTTTTTGTCGGACTGGCGAAATCATTGAGCTACACATGACCTTATTATATTTCGACAGACTAGTTATATATATACCTATGTACATCTAATAAAAGAATTTTAAGGGTTGCTTTTCCATTATACCTGCAGCACACAATGTTAGTTTCACTTTGATTTCTCTAAGCCATGACACGAAACGTAAGATCAGATTAACCGGGTTCAAATTCTGTCTCATTTTCCTCGCTCTCGTTTTGGATACAATATAAGCAGGTACGTTACAATAAATTACACACGTTTCCGTTGTTCTATATGTACCTACCTACCTCCTATTCAGTTATTATTTATACTCCTGGCTATACATTTTTTTGCAGATCCATTTTATGCAGGTAAATATACGACAAGCCTGTATTTTGTTCGGGATAGCCCAGGGGTATTGTGGGAGTCGGCGGAGAGGAACGTGACTGACTACGTCGCTGACTATACGCTCAAGGATCATTCTAAACTGTTATTAACAGACAACAGTGCACCGGCAATAAAAACGTTTTGTTTAAGGTTCTTTTATTTTTTCATCTTTCCACTCTCATCCGATCAAGGGCACATTTTTTACACCAATTCTAAGATCTGATTTAAGAAAGAGAGAAAAAAATAGTTTCTGTTAGTCTTGGCAATGTTTTCTTCACAGATTCGGCCTGCTTTAAAAATAAATTGGGAAGAAATCTCGGAGGAAATAAATCTAAACGACACATGACGACGGTAATATAAAACGTCCGTTTAGTTTGATACGCTATATAATTAAATTTATTCACATATATTATTATATACATATTAGGTAGGTATACCTACTCCCAAATAACAGAAAATAAATAGGATTATAAGAATCTAAAATTAAAAGAGATAACGAGGATTCCATTCGAAAATTGTTAACTTTATTACATACGTAGGTACTTAAGTAGGTACCTACTATGAGATAAGTTTTTTTAAGTACTACGACCATTCAAATGGTTTTTTTTTTCATTTTAAACAAATGTCTAACTATTTTACAATGTACCTATATACCAATTATTAATATGATATATTTAACTACTTACGTTATAATATGATATGGGTATTAGTTTCGATATAGTTATTAAATAGCTGCAAAAATTATATGCACCTACACGCTTACAGTTTATCAATCAATTTCAATTAAATGGTAGGTACTTGATTCTGTATATTTTTGTATAATATTAAATAACAGTTTAAGGACCAACCTATAGGCTATATTAAAATATATTAGGTACACTCAACATAATATAATACTGTATGGAAGGCTGTATGGTTTTACTCCTTGTTTTACTTTATATTTTAGTATTTATAATTATTAATGGTGGTAGACTGGTGGGTAGGTACCTAAAGTAATATTAGTTGTTGCCACGATTTTTCCCAATCAACACAGCTTTTATTTTTACCATAATATATTCTAAATGATTCAATATCATATTACCTACTTAGTTGTTTTTGAATTTGATACGTATTTATTGTATTCAAATTAAATGTATTTAGGCCATGCACTGTGTAGTACGTCTACATTAATTATTCGGGTAATTGTAAAGATCTTATCCAATCAAATCAACATAATATTATGTCTTATTGCTTGAGGGTTACATTTTTTTAAGTCTACATTATTTTTGTTTGCTACAAATATATATATTATATTATATAGGTAGCTATTGCAATTAAACGTCGGTATAGTGTATTGTTCTTGTTTGTTTAAATGTACAAATAGGCAAAATTGAAAACGGGTTCGCACATTATTATTGCCACCTCTACCACTATTTTCTTCTCCCCTCCCCTTTAAAGTACACGCACCCACAGGAAGTTTGGCAACCCATTTAACGCGACAACGACATTCTGTGGTTAAGACGAGTAGATATCAGAAGTAGATATTCAGAATATCAGATACAATCTCTGTGTAGGTAATATAGTTGAACACCTCGACAGTAACATTTGAAAATATTTTTCACCTACCTAATATGGTACTAACGATTTCGTATTATAAATTATCCATAATTTTTCGGCTACAAGCCAAAACACGTTGTAACAACAACAAGTAGTATAGGTACACGAGATCAGATTAATAATCTTTTCAAAAAAAAAAATTCGATGGTTATCTCAGACATCTCATACCTAATTTTTGCTTTTGTGTAACCTACCTGGTATACTTTGTCAAACAACTTAATTAAAAAAAAAAAATCCAAATTAAAACTAAATATGATATAGACCAGTTGTATTTATCTAATTCGTTGGGTAGTACTTACCTGTATAGGTGGTAAAATTAGATTACAACGCAAATTTTTTTTCCGAGACTTTTGAATGTATGGACACGAAAAAGTGTCGATTTTCGATGGAGTTGTGTATTTGTAATAGAAATAAGCGAGTGAAAACTTCTATTTTTTTTTGTAGATTACATGTTACCTACTACGAAATAAGTGATGTTTTGTCAGTAAACTATAATACTAGTTGGGTGAAAAAAAAGGAAACCACACGAGTTTTCAATCAACGTCTAAGATACATCCTGGCTCGTTACACTCGATCCAAAGTCTCACTTTTTCGGACAAAAAAATAAATACGTTTTAGCGCGAACACTTGTATATATAACGGCTGCGGTTATAACCCGTGCAGGGGTAAGCGTTTTAAAAATACACGACGAGAACGGTAACAACAATATTGTTATCTTATAAGTGCGCTTAAAACCAGTTGTGATAACAATTTCGTCAAATGATAAAAATAAAAAATCAGCAGTACCCTAAGTAATAATTGTTATGATGTGTTTTGAAGACGCTTCAGCCAAACGTGTAGATCAGGAGGACTTAATGACTTATTGTTATCTGTCGCGCAGTTTAATAATATTGCAAGCTATAGTTTTAAATTACACTTATGGCCGTCGCACAACAACAAAATTCTAAGAACCGGTTTCGATAGCGAACGAACGACGACCAACAACATATAACTATACAGGCAGCAACCACGGCCGACGTTAAAATAATAATAATATGATAACGTTGTAATAAGCGGTGAGTGAGGTAACTCGGATGTGTGGTGAGCGTTTGGAGAGCGGCGCGGCTATAAAAATTTAGCCGGTTGGCCTTACCTATTCTCCTAAACTAGCCAGGTAATAGACATTTTATTTTTCAGACACGCGGACCACGACGGACGCGCAACAAAATGGGCGAGTCCGCGGAAAAGGTGACGACGTCGAGTCATCGTTCGTTGTATCTTGTATACGTGCACACGCGCACGTGTTTATCGCTGCGAGAAATAAAGACATTTTGCGTATAAAATACCTGCGTTAATCCAGTGTTAAGTATTTTGATAATCGCAGTCACGAAACGGGTGCACACGACACATGGATAAGGTATAATAATACTTGGTGGTACAACTGAGTGCCGGTCTTACCTTTTTTTTGTTTTCGGCGTGACTTGCCGGTGATCTCCTGGAAAAACCGTTTTCTCGCACGGATAAAAACGACCGAATTTTATAATATTTTCGCACCGCCGCGAGCACGACGATGGGTCATAAAATAGCACTTAAATAATATTAATCACGGCAACGATATTGGTCGCCACAATATTTCCGATGAATTAACGAAAGCAAATTTTAAGAGCACACGGTAGAAATTAAATCGAAAAAAAACACAACCGGTGTAAACAATGCGTCGGGCGCGCGCGCGCACACACTCACCACCGCCGGCGCGTACAGACACAACACAACACAACACACGCACGCACGCACGTTAGGACGACGACGGCACACGTCACGCGGATCAGACAACCACAACGACGACGACGACCGTACGCGGCAACGGAACGCGAACGACTGACTAAACGCCGTCTGTGTATCCGCTGCGCCGCCGCCGTTGTCTCTCGTGCGTACGTACGCGTTCGACTCTTTGGCGGCGTGGCGGCGGTGGCGGCGGCGGGCGCCGTTGCCAGCCGGTCTTTCTGTCCGTCGCCAACGTCGTCGTCGAGAACGCGACCACGGCCACGCGAGCAGAGCCGCTTGTTCTTGCTGCTGGCTGCTGCTGCTGGCTGCTGCATTGCTGTCTGCTGACGCCCGATGACGTAGTGTTTCCACGGATCGGAAACAGCTGTCGGCGGGGCCCGACGCACACCGGTTCCAAAAATCACGACCGTCACAATTATTTCGTCGTAGTCATTGTTGCGCTGCCGTTGCTACGATTTTTCGACATTAAAATAATAATCCTAAATGATAAGTATTATCATCATCATCATCGTCGTTAACTTCTTCATGATTATCGTGACGCGTATTTATAATATTTTCGAGGTAAACGTATTGCAAGAGATCAATCACATCCATCTACCAACTGGTTTTTAAAGGGTTGTTATTATAAGAACTATAATAGCTTAACTCGACTATACTTAGGTCGTAATACCGCAGCTACCAATAATGTTATTATGATTCGAATCATACGATTGCTGTGCGAAGAAATATTCTCGAAAACACTATTTCATTTTAATCGTCGTTTTTTATTTTACTTTCGTTAACCTTGTCGTTATACATAATAATATTATAGCGCCTAATATTAAAATTGTATTAAAAACATTCGCGTATTCGTATATGCACCGAATGAATAAACGATGTAATATCATTTTTATTAAAACCAATGGGTGAAACAAAAACAAGATATTACCGATATTCCTCTCGGTCGTCCTATAGACAGCAGCAATATCAATACTATATACTTTATAGTAATTAATAACTTAAGCTGAGCTTGTAACTAACTTACACAATAACTTATAATACCTACCTACCTTTACTGCGAGATAGGTATTCTCAAATAGTAATACTCTAATACTATAATAGTGCAATGCAGTACATAATATAATATATTTATAATATCAATTTATTTTAAAACCACCTCGAAACCACTAAGTTAATAATACTTACTTTATTAGTATTATTATAGTTACTGCTCTCATAATATAGGTAAACGAAGGAAAATTAATTGACAAATATAGGTTCAAAATTGATAAACATAAAATGATTAAAAACGTATCACGCAACAATGCTGCATAGAGATGCTTGAAGCATATAACTATAAAAGGTAAAGCTGTGTATAAATAAATTGTTTTAGGTATAATTAATGTAACTTATATTTAATCGGAGTAGTACGTAGTTTTATACTTGTATAATTTATAAAACAATTTGAAACATAATATATTTGTAACGTTTAATGTACATATATTTAATTTATTTAATATGAGCCTATATTTTTTTCCAACACTATCTATAAATCAAAGGTAAATAGTTTAATTTTGTAGTTTAAAGATCTGGGCGCATATCATTTTCGAAAAATGAAAAAATATTTGGTTTTCCTTTCCACTAAATCATTTTTGTTTCAAAATTATAGTTTGAGATTGAGAAACGACAATAGTCATAATTCTGCTGGTTTTATGTCGTTATTGTTTTATGGTATTCGGAAAATTAAATTCCCAAAAATAGTACGTTTCAGTGTTGTCCAATTTCAGTGATAGATAATGTAGAACAACAAATAATTACAAATCATTCCATGCACATCTCAACGAACAGTTTTACAAATTGCATCCTAATATTAATAAATTAAAAAAATTAATGTAATTTCAAGTGTTCAAACTATGTAGGTATAATATAATATATTCAATTAAACGGTTCTGAATTAAATATACCTATAAAAATTCCTAAAAAATAAAATTTTCAAAATAGTTTAATAATTAACAGTTCCACTGCAATAACAAATTATAAAATTAAAAATATTACCAGTACTTATGGAATTTTTGAAAACGATCTCATGTATGCCTAGGCCCTGATTTTGCAGAAACTAAAATCAAACCTTTTTACTTTGGTGGAAAC
>NC_042494.1:77795112-77796482 GCF_005508785.2 Acyrthosiphon pisum | reverse complement strand
AACTCTGCAGTGTCTAGTTGTACCTGCCCAATTAAATCAAAATTGTTATTTTATTATTTTTTTTATGGAACTTATATAATGCGTAAGTATCTTTGATGATGGTACTGTAGGTTATCATAGGCCATAGGATGTCTCACAATGTGAGTCTCAAGCATGAATTTCATTATAGCCCACGAAAATTGAGCATTTTTTATTTATTAATAGAGTTTCCATTGGTTACAGAAATAGAATTCAATGGCTATGATTTTTTTTTTTTTTTATCAAAGAATATAATATTGAATTTATTGTTTATTATTCAAATGTAAGAGGTACATCAAAAGTCAATACCCATATGTTTGTAGTTTATATATTCAAAAATAACTCGACTGATTTTAACGACAATATTTAAGAGATTGTTTTTTGAGATATCAGAAACATTTAGAGAGCATTATCTAGACTTTTATAGGGCAGATTGCCCATCTTGGTTGAATTAGTTCACAAAGCTATGTACACCGACGCTAAAACTGAGATACACTGATATATCTCCGAATTTTATGTTTGTTCGTTTTTCTCAGCGACGTCAGTTTGTTCTATAATACTACGTTGACTTAACTAAACTCGATATAAACAATAGTTAATTACTTATTTATGATTAACGAAATGTATACTGTGACCATTGGTCAGAGACTTGAGCTTTGTTATAAATCTACGTAGACAATTTACAGAAATAACTGATAACCGAAAATTAGTAAAATTATGTTGAAGATAACGTTCGGATATAGAAGTTGTACGAGGACATAATGTTTTGAAAATTAGTAAAATTATAAATTACAAATAATTTGTGACAATTATTGTAAAGGTCGGACTTAGTTTTGGTGCACAATAATATAATGTCACCAAATGATAACATTAGCACACGTATTTCAGTTTGTAATTATGCCATTTCAAGTGAAACACTATTAAAGTTGAATTTTCCAATATATTTTGTTTTATACTTTATCTGGATGAAATCGTTATTAATAAACATATAACATTTACTTACACATTTTAACTTGACAATGTATGAACTACCTTACAATTGTATACCTACTTAAAATATATATGAGTAGGTATTGGTAATTTATTACAGTATAGAATAATATTTTTTAATTATATGGCAATGTTGACATTTATTTATTATTTAATGATTTTATATTCTGAGTGGAACGATGAATGTATTGATTTTACAATGATGTATGTTTTTTTTGTGTCTGTGTACACGATAAGTAGTCGAAATAATGCTTCGATTTTCAACTTTAGTATCTTGTTCGATGGGAAAGTGAATATTTTTGGTGCATTAGGGAGGTCAAAATTTAAAATTCCTGGTAATTATCAAAAGTGCCAAGTAAAAC
>NC_042494.1:77788074-77795062 GCF_005508785.2 Acyrthosiphon pisum | reverse complement strand
AAAAAAAAAACCTAAAAAAATTGAAAACTTACAATGTTCGTAAACAGCTCAAAAAAGAGTCAAATTATTTTCAAAATTTTATCGTATATACAAAATGCTAATATAAACATTCAGTGAAATTTTCAAATTTCTACAGTCATTCGTCTTTTTAATTACAACAAAATAAGAAAATCGTCTCATGAGAAATCGAGCAAATATCAAATGTAAAAACATGAATTTCAAACGCTCATAAAAATTTAATTTGACTTTCTTATAGACATTTTTTTTTTTGATAAAGGTAGATTATCCTATAAGGAATCTTGTATCACATTTTAAAATCTTAGTTCTAAAAATAAAAATGTTTACGAATTATAAACTCAACATAATTAGGTAATTTTCGTGATTTTTTCATATTTTGTCAATTTTTGAACTTTAAATGCTAATAAAAAAAAACTGTGACTAAGGATTTTTAATATTTTTCAAATGTCATTGTAACAATATAGTAGGAGCCTTGTATTAAATTTTCAAGTATTTTTACTCAACAAATAAAGTTTTATTGACATTCATAGAAAAAAAAACTAATTAAATTGGAAACTGGAATTGTCCGTAAACAGCTCAAAACAAATCAAAATATTTTGAAAAATTTATCATGTATAGAAAATGGAAATATAAACAACCAGTGAAATTTCATGTATCTACAGTCATTCGTTTTAAAGTTACACCAAAAACCAAAATCAATTTTCTCGAAAACAGATTTTGCTTAAAAAATTTCCGTTTTTCCTTAATTTTTTTTTTGTTTTTCACGGCGCTTTTGAAAACTATTGGAAAAATTTTACTTTTGACCCCCCCAAAGTACCAACTAGATTCACTTTCCTATCAGAAAAGATACTGTTGAAGAAAATCGAAGCACTTTTTCTGTCTTAAAAGGTGATGACAGACACAAAAAAAATAAAATAAAAAAAAAAAAAAAAACACACATCATTGTAAAATCAATACATTCATCGTTTCACCCAGAATCTAAAATCTAAACCTTTAAATTCGACTTTTTATAAATTATTAAAAGTGTGGTACAAAATGAAGTTTTATTCAGTTAAAAATGGGTTCAATACTTATATGTATTGTTTTTATATTAATAACAGTGGCTAAATTACGGGGAAGGGTGTATGGGTGTCGTATAACCCACATTATTTTTTTTTTAAACTGGCGAACCATATTTAAGTAGGTATTTATACTAATATAGGATAATTTTTATAAACAACACACAAAAACCCGAATCCCCTATGGTAGATGTACATAACTGCAAGATAATGTTACTTCGTAATAAACACTAATCAGTAGTTACTATAATTGCAATTGCACAAATAGAAATACAGCATAACAATGCAGTTTAGCTCACAGGCGATTTTTGGGAATTTCTTTTCGGAAACCTATGTATTTCAATGTATTAAGAACAGTGTTGCAAACAGAATTTGTTAATTTGTCACTCGGACTCATAGTTTCAAAGTTATAACCTTCTGAACTTTTTCAATTTTGAGTATTTTACGCCTATATGTTGATTATTCCACAAATCTACACGAAAAAAATGAAATTTTAAAACTTTATTAAAGAGGACGTATTAGGTAATTATTTATTTTAATGTGTGCTTGCTTACTTACATTCTACAGATCACAATGTTTGGGCTGAGAGGTTTTTTATAATTTAAAACAATTTTTTTTTTTTGGGGGGGGGGGTGGGGTAGTGGAGGTGCCTAAATCGTAAATGTTTCAATCTCCCCCTCCAACATACATGATAAAATTACACCACTGATTAGCAACAGATAATAGGTACGTGTATCATAAACATCGAAGAAGAGTTAGTTCACAATACACTACTTATAATACATATAATCTTCACTGGTATATAAAATTCACTCTTCTGTTCTTAGATTAATAAATTAATTACGTATTTGAATCTATGACCGGGGGACAGTCAAATTATAATAATTGTACGTGCATTTATGTATCGAAGACTAGATATATGTTGTTGATCTATCCTCTTAATTCAATCAATTTCAAAGGTATATTATATTATTATTATAGTTGGCTAGTTCGATGGACCCTTTGAATTCATTTGCTAATTGAGAACGTAGGCAGGTAATTGATATATCGTTATTAACATAGGTAAGGTATACAGATTACGTTTTTAATACAATTTAATATATCCATCGAAATGTGAGTTAATTCTAATTATTATTCATTTAATCCGAACAACGCTATTCGATATTATTCCATGTTCGTTATTATTATTTATTCGGTTGTGAATAAATATTGGAATTTCAACTATAGTTTGTTATTTTATACATAAAACCTACAACTGTCAAAATGCAAACAGTATTTCGTTTCTGAAATGTTTGTTATTATATTGACGTGTACAATATATATCTAGGTGTTGTGTTTATCGATTTGTTTTGAAAATTTCACTCAACGATTGTTCTATCATTCTATGGCATATCTATAATCGCTCGACTTTTGTCGTATATGTATATAAAACAAATTATTTATCACTCGACCAAAAGAAATATTTTATTTTATCATAGCCCGTGAATTGTTTTTTGCGTTTGAAATTGATTTTGTTTTCCTCGTTTCAATTATAATAATATGTTGATAAGCTTGAATAACAATTTAAACTATACCTAGGTAGTTGTTATCTTCGTGCATTAAAATAATTCGTGATTCAACTGATTGAAGTTTTGTACATATAAAAGCCAAAGTGTGTTGGCGCAACTTATAAGATATAAATCTGAAAAACGGGTTTGATATTTTAGTCATAGTCATAGTTCGTTAGTATAACGTTTAAATTAAGTTAATAAAATATATTTCTACGTCTGTTTTTATGTTCAAAAGCTACGCATAGGTTCGTTATCTTAAATTAATTAAGTATCAAATCAAATTCAATGTCTTGTATTTATTATTAATTTGTATTGATATTTATAACTTAAAGGTCAACATACACACCGAGAAGGTTTTGATTTTTATTAGTTCTACTACACCATTATTATCTATAAAAGATTTATATAAAAAAAAAATGATTTAGCTATATAATTTTAAAGTTTCAAAATGGAATTTTCCAAGTGGATATTATAAAAGGATAATGAAACTATTTACCGTTCTATTAATTTTTTGAACACAACTTTTGTAAATAAAGGTTTCTATTGTTTATTTTAAAACATTTAGATTAGTAAAATCCTCCAATATTTATAGTTTTATTTTTGTTGATCATTATATTATATTATAATATTTGTATAGTGGTATTAAATATGGTTCATAATATTATAAAGACATTACACATATTTTTATTTATCCAATTTTATAATCTTTTATCAAACGCAAATTTCCTTCGTAAAGGCTTAGCTTAGAGTTTTATATATATATTAAGTTATATTCTCTAATATTCCACATAGCACTAAAGGTAAACAGAGTTTAACCCTTAAAATATTTTTCCACGTTTTATGAATAATTGTTGAAATATATGTGACTTCGATTGACTGAATGTATTCTATATGTAATACATATTTAAATAACGCCAGACAATTTATGACTATGCGAAATCATAAAATTCCCATAGGCATAGTTATAGTATAGTCGTGTGAAGCACCTATTACAATAATTATACTAGGTACCTATATACTGCAGACTAAATCATGTATATAGAAAGGTTCTAGTGAATTCGTTCTCAATCACACTTGGGCGTACGACACGGTCATTTATATTTTATGCACTCGTGTTGGGTATAATCTTACACCGCTCCAATGGCTAGACATGCATTCATGAATGCGAAATCATATAGTTGCGGGTTACATGGTTTGTTGAGTATATAGATAGTGGTCTGGTCGAAAGCGATTCGTTAATAATATACCCATAATAATATCGTCATTGGTGATGGGAAAGACTCTTCCGTGGGAAGGGAAGAGCCTGGTTTTTTTTTCAAGAACCTAATAATTACATCCTAACGATAAAATTGTCAAATTTGCATCAAATAAAATATAAAATGAATATTAAAGTTGAAAAAAAAATTCAATAAGTTATTTACTGTGGCCTGTGGGCGTATAGAGAGAGATAATGGGAGTCCTCTACAATCAAGAGTTGTACTAAAAGTAAATTAATCCTCCTACTCCTCTCAGTCTTAGTTGAGCCTCAGATAATCCACTGATTACTATACACAATATTACATATTATTATACTCGTTACCTATTTTATATACCATTATAAAATACCTACTTCATGAATCGAAAATCGCGGAATAGGCACTATATTAAAAGGAGCTTTTTCTAAATCACACGGGAGAGCAAAAAGGAAATTGAATTTTATGCGGTGTAGGTACTTGTCTTGTTATGGGCGCGTCGCAAGGTTTTTAAAATAATAACTTTTTACCTTTATCAATAAATATTTTGGTAGGTACCTATAAAAACAGTTACATAGAATAATTGTGTCGTTTTAAAGCTATATTGGTATATTAAGTACTTTGAGTTCTTCTTTTATATATATATAATATGTGCTTATTTTTTAAGTATTAGTGTTACTATATGTTGAATAATGTTTACAGTAAATCACTCAGTATTAAAGATTAATATTTACGAAAAATATTCGATACGAAAATAAAACACACAAAAAATATTTTATTCGAAAATGTTAAGTCCAAAAATGATAATATAATGTCCCCAACACGTAGTTTATCCGCAAAGTAACCTAACTTTCGCTAAGACCATTTTCGGATAAAATACATTTCGGATGAAATATTTTCTGTTGTTTTATTTTTGGTGTAAGTATACAAAAATATTATTATTCGGACGAAATACTACGGTTCTGATGTATTATTTTTCACGGTAAAATATTTTTCTCCTAAAATAAGATTCTGATTAAATATTTTCGGATATTTTACCCCCCCCCCCCCCCCTCCTCCCTTCTGACTACAAATATTTAGAATTTATAAAAATAATTTTAAAAAAATTGTGTTTTGCGTTTTGTGCTAATTTAATCATTTGACTTATTATAGGTATACTTCAGTGCAAAATAAGGCTAACTAATTACTTACTTCCAGACTTACTTACTTACTTGCTACCTTACTTTTCCTATAGGCCTATTTAAATCGCTGTCCATCATTAGCTGTCGGACGCAAGCTTGTATTTTATAATCAATAACTATTGGAAATAATATATGGGTACCTGGTACCCACAACCCATATATGTTGGTTACTGTTGAATACGTATTCAAAATTGAGGTTACCATCCTTTGAAATTCGGATACAATTAGTACCAACGGTTATTACGAATCAGGTCAGAATTGTGATATTATTACAAAATATCACAATATCATACGCGTGTTTGCAAACATTTTGATTTATTTTATAATAAATTACCACAGGATGGGTACCTACCTAATAAATAATTTTACTTATCATAATACCTATATATTTATTATGAATAAGATTAGAATTTAGAACTTAGAACACTTTATACATAATAATAATAATAATATGTAAATTGTATTTACTACCTATTTGAAAATTATTATAGGTACTCCTTCAAATACTACAATAAATAATAACCCATTCATCTATATAAGCGCAAAAACAATATTATTTTTTTTTTCGTGTTGGAAGTTTATTTTATTTGTTATAAAGGTAGTTCATATTTTGTTAAACTTTTTGTTTTAATACAATTAATTTTTTACTATACATGTTATAATAACTGTTTTTGTTATAAATGCTTTCAAAAAACTTAATTAAATACGACTAGTTATTAATTTGATTCGTTTTTATTAATATTTTTTCTTTTAGAATCAAGAAAATGTATTATTGTGTCGAAGTATATTTCAATAATTTTATTTTATTTTAATAGTACATAACAAACATGGGTCCTTTGAAAATATTTGATTTATTTAAAATTAAAAAATCATTAACAGTATAATAATATACATTATATAATACAAAATAAAATAATTGAACGTCAAAAGAAGAGTACAAATATATTAACAATACAGTTATCATGTTTCTAGTAACTATAGATGTCTCATTTTTCAAATAATTTGAGGTGCATATAACTGTATAAGAGTATATAAATTATAAGGTGACTTAAGAACAGGTATTAAACCAGATAAATTTGAAATAAATAAGTGAAAGTAAAGTAGGTAGTTGGTTCAATTTTACTGTGTTACGAATTCTTTATAAAAAAATTTAACGCTTAATACTCGTCTACTTACTGTCGATGAATCAAATAATTTCAATCGAATTGTATGACTTGAAATAAACATTAAACTCTGATAAAAATATCAATGTTGTATAATTTATACAACAAACAAAAGGAGATGTTCTAATAAATATTTTTGTATTCCTAAAATACACTAAAATCATAAAACAAAAATATTTATAAACGTTGATTTACCGAACATTTTACGTATGATATATATTATAAAAATTATTAATAAATTATAATCATAGACCTGTAAACTAATGGACAGCGTTTTCCACGCGCCCTTTCCTCGGTTAATCCAGACTACATAACTGAGAGAGAAAATATTATAACATATGAGAGAGAAAAACCATGTCTTGGACTATATATTTTAGCACGCTGTAATGGCCCAAAACCTCTCTTTTCTCTCTCAACAATCCCGTCTGGCGATTTCTCTCTCTTTGCGCTGTCCATTAGTTTATAAGTCTATGATTATAATGTAATCAGTTACGATAAAAAAATACAATGGATTGATAGTTATTTAACATTAGAAGATAATAATATATGGTTTAATCAAGTATACCTTTTGGTGATTACTATTTACTACTAAGTAATATTAATTTTCAAGTAGATTATTTTAATTCAAAGAAACAATACACAAGACCCACAAAAAAACATTTTATATTTTTTTAAATATTTTACCGAAATTTGGCCTTTTTCTTATTCAAGAAACTTTTTTGTAATAAATACTAAAAAGTGAGCAATGATAAACTATCCACTACTAATGGAATAAACTCTGCGGTG
>NC_042494.1:77779227-77787974 GCF_005508785.2 Acyrthosiphon pisum | reverse complement strand
TTAACACCAATACTTCAAAAATAAGCATATTATATATGAACGAAAAACTCAAAGTACCTACTTAATATATTATATTTTATACCTACTATAATATATCTAAACTATTTTACGACAAATATATTTCACCCGAATAAAATAAAAAAAATCCAAGGATCCACGTTTCTCATAATATTATGGTGGGTAGGTTTATATTATACATTTTTTTCTTCTATATCTAACCCTTCAGCATCTGGGCCATTGATTGTCTTACTTGTATATTAATGTTATTTTTTTTGTTTTATATAATAATAATAGTTGAAATAAAATAATTATAGTATCGCTATATATATATATAGTGTTAGTTTTATGTAATATATGTTCTCTCACATAGTCACATATGGGTCGTTACTTGACACTGGGATACGTGAAGTGTGTTACTGTTTCAAATTTGAATGTAAATATTCATCGCCATTAAAATAATAATAAAAAAAAACACTTTGTACAGACATCGCGGGATGGTGAATAGTGTACGTGAATAAAATAAAATAGGTACGTATAAATACGGACATAGAAATGAGAGAGAAATGGGCACCCGCCTCGCTTCGGTAACCTTGGCACAAGGCAGTATTGTAATATTATTATTTTTAATTTGAAAACAATGATAAATCATTGCATTTATGAAACAGTTGTACCAAGTGGAGTTTGAATTATTCTAAAAAGTATTATTATTATTATTATTATTATTTTTTTTTTGTTAAAAAGAAAAGTGGTGTGCAGTAAATTTGACCTTTTTTACTGAATGTATTCCACGTTTGATCGAAAACATTCATAATCTCAAGCATGGAGGATACCGAACTTTCTATTTTTAATCTATAAAGAAAAAATGCAACTTTCAAATTAATTTTGCTAAACAGAAAAATGTTTTTCGAAAAACAAAATTTAGAACATAATATTAAATTATAATAATCTTATTATAAATCCAATTCTTCCGCTCAAAAATTTAAATAAACAACCATTTTTTAATTTTTGTTTTAACGGTTGCTCATAATAACATATTCAGAGGAAAAATTTCAAACTAGACTTGGACTCACAAATCCATGGTCAGTCCTCTCCTATTTATTTTACATACTATTGCATGGATTAGCAGTGTTAACATATAATATTATGTATTATTTTGTTTAGCTGTATAGTACCCTCCAAGCCCAAGACTTTCTATACGCTCTCTACGCATATGTTGGGGCTTACGTCTTATAAAAGAATAATTACAAAAGAGCGATTATTAAATTCTTAATTCAGAAAGATTTCAAATTGAAGTGTTTTTTGCACTTTCATAATAATATATAGAGATAAAAAAAAAATTAACAATTTGGTTTTCGTGTAAATTAATTCCACCTGCTGCTGTGGTTAGTCAAGTGTAAACTAAACTCAGATTTCAAATCTTTCACAAATATAATGGGTAGGTACCTCCTATACGCGGTCACCAAAAGAACTAAATTTAACGAGATGGGTAGTTTTGATATATACATAAAATGTGAGACCAAACTATTTAATTATGATAAAAAAAATACACTGTGAACTTTTGTACATCTTTAAAAGGACCATTTGGCATTTTATATATAGGTGGGTGGTAAACATTTTCTAATGAGCCAAGTTATTCCCGTTATCTTATAAACATTAAAATGTATACAGAATAATATATACATAATACCATTTTAATTAGTACCCAATATTTAAAAGCATATCATGTGATACTGAATATTTATAGCTATTAGCAATAAGCACCTAATTAATATTCGTAGGTATTGGGAAGACAGATTAGCACCGAGAGCGATGTCGACGCCTGTCGTACTTATGGTTAGGCGGGTTCCCCCTACGTGGATACTATTATCAGCTTGTATGTATTTTCCCGACATATCGTATACGTTTTGCTTTAAGTGAAGTGTATTTGAATGTATTTGATAATATATTATTTAGTAGAAATCGTGCTTACCGACATATACAGATATATAGCAATACCTGCAGCATATAAAGTTTCGATTACGAAATTATTAATTTATTAGAAAAATTAAAATAATCAATATAAAACTATATTGTATATCTATATCGAAAGATACATATTGTTTTCACCCGAGCACGTTTTATAAATCTGCTCCCCGATAGCCGAATTTCGGGTCAATTATTCCAAACGCCATTTAAATATTGTCGACAGGGGAGGGAGGCTATATTTAATTATGGAATATTAATAACAAAAAGTAAAAACTGTCCAAGTTTGGTGAGTGTTATTTGTATAATTTATCAGTTGAGTAAAATATGGTAAACAAGCGTGCTTTAGCAATAGTTCATTGTATTACAAAAAATTATGATAGTTATGTAAGCTAATAATAACTACTCATTTTGTTTTCGTTTCACACTTAAACGGCATGATCCAGTATAGGAGGAGGATAGAAGCGATAGCGGTCATCTTGAGAAAATAACTTTTTTAATAATTATTGTCATTTTATAATGTACTTCATTTTATTATACTAACCTGTTAATTATTCATTTTTATTAATTTTTTTAATTTTATAACTGAAATTTGAAAATAGCCCGTTTCTTACCCAGTTTTGGTACCTTAGACATAGACATTATACACATTAGTTTAAAAGAGGTTTTTTATTACTTTCCCTTATTTTTTAATTGTATTTATTATGCATTTGCAATTTAACAGCAACAAATTAAACGAAAAGTTAACATAAAACAATATATTCACCAATAACACTCATTATTATTCATTATTGCTTAAACTTTAAAAATATTATATTTAATTGTGATAATTATATTAAATGGTTTAAATAGATACTGAGGGTATCTTTCTGTACTAGAAATACATACGGTATAGTAATTACTTTCTACTAACTTTGTTAATACACTTTACATATTATAAAGGTCATGATTACGAGCGACCCGCGTCTAAATCCCAAAAGGATATTACAAAATTAAATTAAATAAGCATATATTTTAGAATATTAAATATTTATCTTAATTTTGTACTTTTGATGTAGGTACCTACCAACTATCTAACATATTACATCCCTCATATAGAAATTTGTTATTTTTAATCTACATCATACGCGCTGATATTATATCCTAACTATATTATAATATTATGGTCTTTGAAATCTTTGAAAACTCGTCATAATTATATTTTGAAATAAGAAAATTTTCTTTTTTAAACGTTATATTCACATAAAGAAAAAATAATAGTCGTAGTAGGTACATCACTACCTTAGACAGTATACATTGTTGCACGACAATATTAATATGATGATAGGTTTCTGTGTTATATATTAGGTACATTATAACGATTGTAATAAACTCAATGACGTTTCGAACATATAAATTGACGCCGCAGTATCGCGGGACAATAGTTAATATTCTTTCTTTGTAAATTATCACATTGATTACAATATTGTTCGCCTGTACAGTGTTTATAATTTATTTATTCTACATATCCGGACTGGTGTGACTGCTGCAGTATATGAGTTCATTTCCAGCTCAATACAAATAAGTTACATTGTTCGACGTTGTGTAAAATTTGTTAAAACTCTATTTTAAATAATAATAATAATATATCTTATTGTATTTCAGTTTCGGGATGTGATTTTACCATCGTACGATAGAATCTATACATATTATTATAGTACAATATAAACAAAACGTTTGACGCTATCGCTACCGCGTTACCATTATTATGTTTTCTCGTATAATACAACCCCGCCGCATGCCGATTATTATTGATTTAATTTTATAATCGATTGCCTAATATTATTATACCGCACCTACCTAAGCTTCTACAATAATGATATATTAGTAGGTATTCTACTGGACAATATAAAAAAAATATTTCATGTGCATTTAATATAATAAGATGTGATGAATACATTTAACGTCATAAATTATTATGGAATTTAATACTAATATAGTATTATTTGAAGGAATCACATATCGTTTATTCGTTAGATTTTAAATTTTGTTTTATTTTGTTTTTAAAAAATGCATTGCGCCAAAGTCGGTTACCCAGTAATCGGGCGCGTTTCTCGTAAAAATATAGGAATAGTAATATAAACATGGGAATAAAAAGTAGAAGAAATATAGAGCCACATTGGCTTATTTTATTGTTTTGTTTCCGTTTCTCGCAGGATTGTATATTGTTTTACTTTACAAGTTTCAGCGAATTCGGTTGTCCCGACGAGCTATATTTATGAAAAGGGGATATGTATTGATATTATTGAAAAAATGTCTGAATAAAATATTATAGGACAAGTCATTTCTCGAGTGGTAAGAAATATTCACACAGCTGTTGTAGGTACTGTACTACACACATATCATGCAAATTGCATTTGAAAATCATAAATAATAACATGTATTAAACGACTACATAAAAGTTAAATAATAAGTATAATATTATTAAAAGTGCGTCAGTATAATAAACATAGATTTCGAATGGGATGAAATGATTACATAATAATATGTGAACTATATCATATGCAATATGCATTTATATTAAGGACCACACGTGTGGTATATAACAGTGTTTAACCAGAAACTGTATCAACAGTATGTTATCTGATCTTATTCGGTTATTAATAATAACTCGTCTTTTCTAGTTACACCTCAATAGATGATAATGTTAGATGCTACATTATTTTGTTTAATGACATAGTTAGTAAACTGATCCGTTGATATGATGATAATAATATTATGTAATAAATTACAGAAATGAATGTAAACAATGATTTTAGGAGTATACATGTAAACGAGTAAACTATGAGTGTATATTAATATTATCAATTTAATATAATAGGACTAAAATAAATTACATTATATTATTGTATGTTGAACAATAGTTGATGAGGCCGACTTCATTATACAATATCATATACAAGAGATACTACTATTATATTTTTTATCACACGATCGATTTAAATGCCATTTCGGTCGACCATTGAGGTGCCCATGTGAATACATTATTATTATTGTTATCGCTCAATGACACAGCTTCGTTTAAATGCAAATTGCTGCAATGTCACGCGTGTATTACGTATACACTGTTGCAGAATTACCGTGGTCCCATTCTTACGGCATACCTAATATCATACTCTTTCGACCGAAGCTGCGAATATTAAATCATTTAAGTTCGGGCCAATAATTCAATAGCCAATATTCGTAATATTGGTGATTCGCCTCGCGCGCCTGTGGAATCGATGAGTCCAAACCATTTCCGGTCCGATTTCGATTAAGACTGAAAAAAAATGTTCACGCGAATCTCCACACCTGCGCTAAAATCATATATCGTACTCGCATGTCCAGCTGTTTTATGACGAAAGAAGTGTTGCGCGTATCAATATAGTATAATTAGCCGATGCCCGGAATGTGTATAGTGTATACGTAGGTATTAACCATTGATTAGGTATATACCTAGACAATGGTTTAACTAAACGATTTATACAGATGATATACGGGAAACGGGATTCAATTCGTCGGTGTGAATCAGCAGCTCTAGAAATGGAATGGCCTTATCAAAGAATCAATATACGAAGAACACATTCCGTCCTGTCAACTAAAAGACGGTATAAGCAAGGATCGTCGGTCATTTCGGATTGCCGTGGAATTTCGGATTGCCCTTATATAGTTTCAACGACTTTTCCCTCAAGAATAGAAAAAGAATCGGATCAAAAGTTAAAATTGGTTATTTTTCATTTATCATCTTTAGGTATACATTGTCGCATAAAATAATGTACATTTTTCAATTTATTGATAATATCCTATTATTATATTAAATTTCCATGTTAAACTTTTTCCGACAACAGTATAGCGTAATATTAGGATGTGAAGAGCGTAATTTCACGATTTTGGATCGCAGGTATGCCGTACTGAGGTTTAAGACAAACTCAAAATAAAACACATAATATTAAGTCGGGTGACATGAACAACTACCAAACATATTTTAATGAATCAACAGTCAGCTAATGGTTGACATTAAATATAATTTAGTAGTCCTTGATTGGTTCATTCAATTTTAGTGCACTAAATTCATGAATCATAAAAATTTAAAAACATTTTTATGCAATCTAACAATAGAATAGAAATATATTATACAATATTTCCTAGAGACTTCATAGCATTCCAATCGAGAAAAACATATATTTCCACTAATACCCCGGGTCATTTATTGATGTACATGTGCTGCAATTTTATGAATACCTACCTAAGTAAATAATACAGTATCGATTATTATTAAAGTCGTATCATTATTATTATTTTCATTAAAGTTATAATATTATAGAGGGCATTTTCTTCAACACGGAAGACTTCTAATTATTCCAATAAACAAATGAGTTTTTATAAAAAAAAACCATTGTTTTATTTAATTTGTTATATTTATAACACTATATAAACAAAAAAATAATAATTAGTGTTATTAATACTCATGACAAATCATATTTTTTTTTTTATATAAAAATAACGAATACTAAACAAATAGTTTCTTCTTAGTAAGCGTTTAAAGTTTTGATGAGCGGAGTAAATTATAGTTACTGCTGATAAAACAGAGAACGTGTTTCTTCGAGTTTCGACTGCTGAACGCAACATTCAACTATAATACTGTTGTGTGGGGCCTATTGGATTTATTGTTATAAATAATATATTAAATTCAACAAAATGTACAGTTAAAAAGTATAAATATTTGTACATGTTATTTTAAATATAGTGAGCTATGCCTATGCGGTATTTATTTCGGGTGGAACAGTAAAATGTGGTTGAAAAATATCTTAAACGAATATTTGAACGAAAATAAATTAGGTACACATGTTTTTTATTAGTAACCATATATTGGTATTCTACTGGAGTACGACAATAGCATAAATAAAGCAAAAAAGATGAACACGCGTTGGCCGGCCATATGTAATAGCAGTATATAATAAAATACTATAGGTATACACCGATTTCCTACATTCTGTCTTGCACTCTGACGTATGGGCAACTGGGGAAATGAACATTTTGCATAGCCAACTATTATAAAGGCATACCAGGTGATTATTTTATCACTAATCACTATCATTTTTTCAAAAAATATTTTTTTCAAATTATAACAAGACAACGTTTTAAAAAAAATATATATATATATGTACTTTATCCTTATAGTTTTTACTTTTTTGAATGAAAACATACAGTAGTTTTAATTTGATTTAATCTTGGAAAGCGGAATAATATTTTTTCGAGTCTTTCGATACATAGGTACCCACAAATCAAATTTGGGAATAGTATTATAGGCGTATAGCTTATGAGTTATACCTAAGTATTTAAAGTTTTGATGAGCGGAATAGTAGACCAACATTTTCTAAGTAACCGTGTATCATTCCACTTCGCATATAATAATAATAATAATAAATGTAATGCTTATATCCACAGCTTTTTAGTATTTTATATTAAGGTGGTCTGAGCCGTAAATTTATCGAAGGTCAAACATTTAGGCTATTTCTATAGTTATCGAGGTGGCGACAATATTATAATAAACTGTATGGAAATAAGACCATTTGAACAATAATGAATAAATAAATTACTTTTTACTATTTACTAAATAATTTACTGATAAGGGCCGTTTTGGTTGACTGTGGATGGTAAGATTGGCCAGAGTTTGATTCATCATTAACCTTATCTGTATCCTTGGATAATAATGAGATGTAAAAATGTATAACTCTGTTGCCAGGAGCACCACGTGGAGGCTCTTACCGCCCCCCCCCCCCACAAGAAGAATAATATATTAATATTCATGTTTAGTATTTATTATTATTTATTGAATTTCAGCACAACTATAATATCATATGGACGGTCGTTTTGGTTGGTCGCACAGTTGACAAAGGCAATGACGATTCAATGTTAATAGTTTGAAATACTTTACTCAGGTATAAGTGTATAACAATTTAACACTGCAGTTAAAAACGATTTTTCACGAAATTACTGTCAATGCATTAATTGACATTTGGCATTATTATTATATAGTTGTTAGATTGTTACTTTATAATATAAATATAAAATATTTATTATAATTTATAATATAAATATTTAATATTTATATCTTTATAGTCAATTAACAGGTCCTACATAATACCTACTATACGACATGATAAAGTAATAAATAGTTTATTTTACCATTATTTAATATATTATGTGTTACTTAGTATTTGTATTATTTAGTATTTTTTTTTTTTTTTTGTAATAAAATGTATAACATAAACTATGAAGGTATGACATATTAGCTGAATACCGAATTTCAGCCATTGTATGTTATTGGAAAAAGGTGGGCAAGTGGATGTCGCTCTGCTGTACAGTAGGTTACAAGTGTGTTACTGTATAATGGATGGTATTAATTTTGAATTCAATGATATAATATCATTGTATAAGAAAAACGATTCTGAGCGGATACGGTATGTCAGTCTAGGTAAAAGACATATTATATACTTATCTATGGTATTAAAAAAAAAATTGACCTATAATAGGAAGGTACCTATAATAAATTCCAAATTAATCATATCACAATATCCATTAGGTACTTAAAACGCGTTATACATCAACAACAAACCGTGATACTATCATAAATATATAATAGTATACTTTAAAAGTTTCAAGTACCCACAAATAATATTATACACTCACAACAAAATAACTAAAATAGTTATTCCAGGTTTTTTAATATATAATTTCGTCCAAATTTGAACTTAAAATGACTA
>NC_042494.1:77709061-77779177 GCF_005508785.2 Acyrthosiphon pisum | reverse complement strand
TATCCAACCAAAAATTTTTTATCGTTATTTTAAAAAAAAATACTTAGAAAAATTGAAAATTTCATTTGTCTATAAATAGCTCAAAAAAAGTCGAAACACTTTGAAAATTTAACCCTGTATAGACAACGCTAATATAAACATCTGTTGCAAATTTCAAGTGCTTACAATAATTATTTTTTGAGTTACAGTAAAATTAAGTTTTCGTTTTTGTCAAAAATTGGTTTTGCGTAAAAATTCGCGTTTTTCCGTTATTTTTTTAAGGTTTTTCCTGCCGCTTTTGAAAAGTATTGGGAAATTTTCACTTTTGACCCCCCAAAGTACCAACTAGATTCACTTTCCTTTCAGAAAAGGTACAACTTTTGAAAATCGAAGCATTTTTACTGCTCCAAAAGTTGTCGTCAGACACAAAAAAAAAAAAAAAAAAAAAAAAAAAAAAAAAAACACACATCATTGTAAAATCAATACATTCATCACTTCGTTCAAAATCTAAAATGGAAAATGAAAATGTCCGTAAAGAGCTCAAAATAAATCAAAATATTTTCAAAGTTTTACCGTGTATAGAAAATGCAAATTTAAACAACCTGTGAAAATTTCATATTTCTACAATCATTTGTTTTTTAATTACCTACAACAAAATAAGGAAATCGTTACGTAAGAAATCGAGTGAATATCAAATGTTGTAAAAATATGAATTTCAAACGCTCATAGAAATTTAATTTGAGTTTCTTATAGACATTTTTTTTTTTTTGATAAAGATAAACAAATTTATGAGGAATCTTGTATTACATTTTCAAATCTTAGTTTCTAAAAAGAAAAATTTTTATAAATTATTAACTCAAAATAATTTGCTAATTTTCGTGATTTTTACATATTTTGTCAATTTTTGAACTTTAAATGCTAATTAAAAAAAAACTGTGACTATGGATTTATAATTTTTTTCATCTGCTTTTGAAACAATATACTAGGAGTCTTTTATTAAATTTTCAAACTTTTTTAATCAACAAATAAAATTTTATTGATATTTTTAGAAAAAAAAACTAAAAAAAAATGAAAACTGACAATGTCCGTAAAGAGCTCAAAATAAGTCAAAATATTTTTTAAATGTTATGATGTATAGAAAATGCTAATATAAACATTCAGTGAAAGTTTCATGTATCTATCTGGTCATTTTTTTTAAAGTTACACCAAAAACCAAATTCAATTTTGTGAAAAATCGATTTTGCGTAAAAATTCCCGTTTTTCTTTAATTTTTCTTTGGTTTTTCTTGGCGCTTTTGAAAATTACAGGGAATTTTAAATTATGACCTGCCCAATGCACCAACGATATTCACTTTCCAATCGAACAATATACTGAAGTTGAAAATCGAAGCATTATTTCGACTACTTATCGTGTACACAGACACAAAAAAAAAACACACATCATTGTAAAATCAATACATTCATCGTTCCACTCAGAATCTAAAATAAAGTGAGAGATCATGAAAATGTACCGTCAGCAAACCATTACGGCATGGAGTGAGCGAGTATCTAATTCTACATTTTTGTATGTTGAAAAACTTAAAACTAAGTCATCAAAATGTCCAGAATTACCACGGTCCACGACTGTCAAAGAGAAGAAATTCGTCTCCACTCAATGTCTTTTTAAGTGAATCTCGTGTTTCAAAATGTAAAGAATTTGGATGGATTGGGACAATTTGTTTAATTTGGCGTACCTACTCGTTGTTCTTTTAAAGCTCTCGAGTCTGGTAGAGTGGGACTGACACTGCAACAGTCAGCAAATAACCGAATAAAATAAATGTTAATAATTTTTTGTTGCATTATTAGGTACCAGTGAAGAGCCTTCTCCGAGAATAGTACGTGTTGTTAAACCGTTATATTTAGCACAAGTTTTCATTTCTTCGACCGGTTTTTCTTTTGCTTGAATTTTAGCAACGGGTGACAAATAACTATGGTTTACATATTTATTATTATATCATCTAAAAATAAAAATAATACAATCTTCAAACTTAAATTTAAGTAAAAATTGGCTTGTAAGTAATACACAAGTAAGTAGGTGTCGAGTGTAAAAAAAACTGCTATAATATTTTGAATACAATTTTCAAGCATTAATTAAGTAGGTATAATAAAGTTTAAAATTTTTATGAATTTTTAGAAACGAAATAATTTTACTGCAGACAGCATACATTTAGTGGCATATTTATAGAATCAAAATAATGGTATGTTATCATTATCAAATTATCATTTGATGAATGTGCAGCTCGTCCTGGGAAATTTTGATTTTCATTGCGCCTCCAAATTATTTTAGTTACATATTTTCTGTCCTGTCTATGACTATAATTGACTGTTGTACAATAACAATTGTTTTCCTCTTTGACTCGTAGTGTATTGTAAAGAATTATCATTAAAAACAATTGAAACTCAAAATATGGAATATTGGGACACACGACTAAAATCACGACTGAAATTATACTAAATAATTGTATACAAAAAAAATATTATATTTAAACACGATTATATCTAATCATCTCGATTTTCTAATGCAATATACCATTATATCTGCTACAGCCTGCAATATTATGTATTTGTGCGGAAAATCTTTCGATTATATTGTTTTTACTATTTTTAGTTTCGGAAATTACCACGCCCAATTTACAGTAAGTACACCATTATAGTTTACAAATTATTTAATAGGTACCTATATCATTTTCATTGAAATAAATTAATTGGTGAATAGGCTTAACAAAACTCTACAACTGCCAGTATTGATATATGGTTGATCATCCATTTTATGCATGTTGCTACGATAATACAAATTTTTTTACTATCTGATTGTCGAGAAACATATATTTATATGATTTGGGTAAGTATATTTAATGGGTAAATAATATATTAAAAGAAAAACTACCAACAAAGGGGGACAATGTGAATAAAATAATAACCACTGTTATTCTGGCTCAAGATCCGATACAAAGCAAATATAATAATATAATGACTATAAATAACAGCCAACGTATTTAATGAAGAACAGTAGTCGTATCGATGTGTAGGTACTTATAGAGAAACCTATAGGAATAGTGGTAAATGTTTAAAAAAAATTGTTTAATTTGTGTGGTTCTTGAAATAATAATATGATAGTTAAAGCATGGGAAGATACCGATTATGATATTGTGTTGACAACAATTACAAATTATGAACTGATAATGAACAACAAGCAATATTGAAATCTCGTCAAGTTGGGTAAGCAATCTATTGTAGTAAATTGAACTGTATAATATATAGGTACCAGCTACGTCCTGCAGCTGTAATTTGTATCCAAAAGTATTTACCACTATATTATTATGATGCTTTTATTGTTATTATTATTTAAGTACTTTTTCCAGACATATTATAATAACAGCAGGAAATACGAACCGTGATATTTTTTTTTTACGATAAATCATTGCGCGTACCACTTGAACAAGTTTGTTGGCGATCCCATTACTTCCATTGCGATGCTCGACAGTCAAACTCGTGTAGAAAAAGGTTGGTATTAAAATGAATTGTACCTCTACGGGTTTTATAGCATATATATGTTTCCGGAGTTTTATTCCTGAATAATATAATGTAATATACTTTACCCTGGGTAAAGGGTAGTAGGGTACCTACTACCTACGTTTATGAAAAATCAGAAAAAGTAACGGAAAATCAAATCTTCTGCGTCGCAGACGACCATATTATGTCGGTGCCGATTTCACCGTTGGCCAAGATTTTAAACTCAGTCTTATTTTCAAAAAGTATATCTTTGCTCGATATTGTCAAAAGCACTGCGTAAATCGATCGGAGAAAATCATTTCTCGTTATACTCGTGAACTTGTACATATAGGACGTATTGTGTTCACACAGCGGATGCACGAGAAACTGCAGAATTTTTTTTATTAAATTGACATTTCCGACAAAAGTTTTGATTATTTATTTGAACAGTGTGAAGTAGAATTTATCACTGCATTGGGAGTACATCCAATTTTTGCTGTAACAGAAATATTATCATTCATATAGCAGTGAGATGATATTGGGATATTCGATTCGTGGGGGGCTCGTTATGTTTGACTATCAAAAGAAAACAACTAACGCAAATAATGGAAATCGGAAATCGGGAGATTAAAGAAAACCGTCAGAGAACTTGCATAAAACATTCCCCATGAAATTCCTTGTATTTTTGAATGACACTAACCAACATATTTTGACTATAATATTACATTTTATTTTACGAGAAGATGCAAAGGTTCAGAAAAAAATCTCTGTTATTGTCGCATGGACGGATAATTGTTTAGATTTATAATAGAATATCAATAATCATTATTACTTAATGTCTCCAATGGACACTACACAATATCATCTGAGTCGAACAATATAATAATATAATCTTCAGTTCAACACAATAACTTCAATATCGATACTTCTCACATAATATAATATGTGGCTTACGCCGTATGTTTCACCGATACTACTTTTTATTTATAACACAATGTATATATGCTGAACAAACGCTACATAATAAATAGTAGGCATTTAACTATACGAGTTTATCAATTATAATTTGGGAAAAGTATCCATCACATAAGTATAGTTATTCAAAATAACTATAATGATAAACTTTTATTATTAAATTATTGAAACAAATTATCGTAAAATATGATTGACAAGAGTTGTAAAGGTGGGTGTCTAGTACCTAAATATTTTACTTACCAACGTCAATCAAATACTTATTTTAAAATGGGTGCCTGATAGTTTTGTAATTGATAAATTATTTATATGATGTAGATAGGTAGTACCTGTACCTTATAGGGCACTTATAATGTATTTGTTATGTATCCACATAAATATTATCTTCAATAATATTATATACACAAGAGTTGGGGTATAATAATTAGTAAAACTTCGAAGAGACATTATGTCTTAAGTTGGTGTAATTGAATATTATATTATTACAGTTTTTGATTAATGTTGTAACATATAACACTGGACGTTTTGTAAGTCATATTTTACGCAATAGTCTAGTACAGTATTTATCAACCTTCTTTCCTGTGACGACCCTCAAGGGGTATATCAGGGATGGAAAACGTTTTTAATTTTTTCGTTTTCGTTTTTGTTTAACGTTTTTAAACGTTTTTGATTAAAGTTTTTAAAAACGTTATTTTTCTATATTGTTTTTGATTAACGTTTTTAAAAACGTTATTTTTCCATATTGTTTTTGATCAACGTTTTTAAAAACGTTATTTTCCTATTGTTTCCAAATAACGTTTTTGATAATATTGTTTTTATTTTTTACTATAGTAACGCGCAATATAGAAATACACTTAAAAGTTAAAAATTATTCTTAATATTTAAATTTTAAATCAAAATTATAATTTATATATAAATTTAAAATTTAAAATTAAAACGTTTTTAAATTTTGAAACTGCATTATTGGTAAATTAAAAAGTAGACTTAAGTGAAATTTTTTTTTCGTGGCATAAATGTTATAATGTATAATACTATAGTTTGTTTTCGTTTTTGATTTCGTTGTAAAATTTTTTTCGGTTTTTGGGAATTTTTTGTTATCGTTTTTCATTTGATTTTGTTTTTTGTTTTATTAATTGTTTTCGTTTTATTAATTATTTTCGTTTTTTGTTTTTTTCCGTTTAATAAAACGTTTTCCATCCCTGGGGTATATACACTTATACAGGGTGTAACATGAAGACCTGACAAATAAAATAACTTTTGTTCTCATCAATATTTTTTAATTATTTTTTTCTATATAATTTATAAACTAGTGCGTAACACGTTTAGTATAGCGTAATATATTATATTTATTTTTTTAATACTGAAAATAAAAAAAAATAAAAAGTGCCAATTTGTAAATCTATTTTTTGGACAAATTTGTATTATCTGTACAACAAAGATGATAGGTAATATATTTTATGTTAGATTAAATAGATTAGCATTACAAATAAATACTATAATAATACCATATTATTATGAAACATATAATATAAGCTAAGATAGGTACTTATTGTATTTTTTTTAATTACGAAAAACCGTTTTTTTGTTTTACCATAAATAGATGGTCATATAATATTATGTATAACGAATCTTAAAATATTAAATAATCATTCTCAAATTAAGGTTCCTAATGTCTTTGTTGACCATCTAAAATGATTCTGTATATTATCCTTGACTCAAACAAGGATTCATTGAACTAATCCTCATGGTTGTAGAATTTATAGACATATTTTCATTTTATTTTATTTAAATTAATAAACTGCTTCATACAGCTTTTGTTTCTACTTTTGTAACTACTTTTAAGTAAATATTATAGGATGTTATAGGATTAGCGTGATATTAAAATATTTGATTGATAATCCTAATTTTTGTATCGATTTAAATCACATCCGGGGTCTCAGGTGACCCTAAAAAATAAGTTAGCGACCACCTCAGGTCGAGCAACACTGCAGGTTCTGATATTATGTGCGTGCGTCTTATTGACGCGGCCCGCATTAGTAGCAAGTACATAATGTACAAGCACTATAGCGACCAGTCTACCTTATCTCCAACCACCACTACGGGATGCAAGCAGCGCGACCGGGTTGACTCTCCTACCGAGCCGGTAACGGCAAGGCGGGACGGGGGGACTGTGTCGCGTGAGACGTACAACGGTCGGCGGAAAAGGCGATTCGAGTATCCACCATCGGACCGTCGGACCGATAGCATATTATCGTCCGACGTAAAACTCATCGCCCGAGCGGCGTGACATGTATTTATATAATTTGGTCGTAATATAGTACATATTTAAAATTACATTCATGAAGTGTTTGTGTTGTGTTTTTTCATCACCTCAATCTAAACCAGACACTTCGACCGGACCACGATCAATCACGATTCAATCATCGGGTCCGCGTCATTATACACGCGATGTTCATATAATATCATATTACATTTTCTCTTTTCCAACTCTTTAGCACCTTAACCTTTTATGCTGCAGGATAATTCATTCGATGTAGGTACACATGAAGTACATATTGCATGTACCACGGCATTAAACTGCTGCAAAAACCATACAAATTCAATGTAAAACAGCTGAATTCAGTGTACATACAGTCAGTGTTGAGCCGAGATAAATATAATTGTATCTAGATAAAGATAAAGATAACTAAATTATTTATTTATCTAGATAAAGATGAAAAAAAATTTTTTTATCCAGATAAATTATCAGATAATTTTTTTTATATTGGTTTATGGCACTCTCCGTAATCTCGTAGCAACATAGAATAACTTAATAGTATGTTATCGAAAATGTCGATAGTTATTAGTAAATACTAACTACTTAATAAATTACTTAATTGTCTACCTATAAATCTTCATAAATTAAATTATCTGGATAAATTATCTATAGATAACGGTGATTTTTATCTTAGATAACTGTGTAAATTAATATTCTCTATTTATCTAGAGAAGATAAAAGATATAAAAGAATATTTATCTAGATAAACTCAACACTGGTCCCTACATAATATTAATAACAATACAAGCTGAATGAACGTCACCGAGCAAGATTGATGAGAAATCTAAATGACAAACCACATTCTAAAACAGAACAAACTAGAGACAAATATAAATTTAATAATTATTAAACAATTTGGAGAAATGCAAAACCATGGAGATCAATATTACACATATAATTTTGTCCATGTTATCGCAGTGTTTTTGGTTTTTTTCGACGTAGGTACCCTGTTGATAACACTTTTTGTTCTTTGGTCAAAAAGCTTGATCATTTAATACAAAGTTGCTCGTGAGATTTTACACTAGTTAAAAAAAACCGTAAGTATACCTGAACAAAATAACTAGAATTTCCACAAGCTGCATTAAATAATTGTACCCAAGCGTGTTGACATATTTATTAATAATATTATCAAATAAAAACCAAATATTATATAACATAAAACACAATTTTATTCAAGTAAATTTAAAGATACAATATACATTTTACATAATACACAATTTAAATTTTACATAATATACCATTTACATTTTACATATTAAACATTATTAGGGCAGCATAGCCACAATTTATAATTATTTACGGGGTAATACAGCGAGGTCGATGCGGAAAAACCAAACACGCGTGGAAAGGACGACACGAGCGCTTATCGGTGTGAGAAGGGGAGGGTGCGTTTGGTGTCCAAATGCTATCGTATAATAAAGCCTTATTCGTCTGCGCGGTCGACCGCACCACAACAGAACATACGTCTGGAGAACCGTTTCGTCCGGTTCCAAAGTGAACGGTGCGGACGTCTAGCTCTAGGCGTGACCGTTGTTACCACCAGGTCCATCCCTGCGTCACTGTGGTCACTGCTGGTGATCGTATCCGTTACTTCGTCTTCTACCGGTGGCCACAGCGACGAGACAGATGACGGCGTCTCGATACAGCAGTCATCTTCTACAGGGGCAGGTGACATTAATGCCAAAACAGACGATTCGGCTCGTGATGGCGAATCCGTCGAATATGGAAACTCCGCGGACAATCTAATTTCGGGAGCATCGCCCAAAAAAATTTCACGCAAGTCCATATTATGTAAAAAATACATCTCTTATCCGCCGGCAAACTATGGACATCTCTGCTTTCCGACGGTTTCAGCATATTTGACCTGCGATCGACGACAGGCTGTACCATCAAGTTGGGCATGGATTTCCAACCGACCTCCGTAGGTGCTTCGGCCGCGGAATTTATACGCGAGGCCAAATTAGGTAATGACATTAATCTATGGTGCAGCGGCAATCGATAAAAATCACAACTCTCCAGAGGTTTTGGTCTATTCGACCGAAGATCGTCAAAAACCATTTGCATCGTCTCAGTCTTGGATAGCAACTTGACATCTGAACAATTCTTGTCTTGAACGGCAATATTTGACATAATTATATTTGATGAGATTTAGGTACGTGGAATAAAATTAATATACGAAATTCGATTTTAACGTTTATACCGTAGGTAGCAACTATTTGTGATTTTCGTAACAAATGAATACTGATAAACAGACACGAATTATTGATTTTCCAAACACTTATGCACTTGACAAAAAGATGTTTGTTATTCTTGTAAATCCGAATGTATCTACATTTTTTAACACATTATGTAATACGGTACAACAAATATTTATTAAATTCTTATTTTTTAGTTATACCTACCGCTCAAGTATAAACCTAAAAGTTATTTTATTATTTAGGGGAGGGGGTTGGTGGGGTTGGATTGGAATTGGTTGATAGTGGATTTCCGCCTATGCGACCTGCGTGTTTCGCGAAGAAATTATTACATCCTATGTGATACGATTTTCGAGTAGGTAGGTATTATCGCGGACTAGTGTCGTCTGATACAATACATAATATATTACGGGTGTTATACCAAGTCCGCGTGGCAGTCATTCGATGTATTTTAATAACCGAGCACACAATACCTACCAGTCTAATGATTTACACCGTCGTCGGAGCGGATCACACGCAAACCCGTCGGATTAGATTTCGAACATAACCGCATAATCATCATATTATGTATCATACGTATAATATGTATTGCACTTGTGCGAAAATATTATATATAACGAACCATTACAATGGTTGGGCATTTCAAACGACCTTATATTATATTTAACCGCCCGGTCGTAATAATAATATATTAATGACACGTTATCACGCCGTTAATAGCCTGCACAGCGTAGGTATCTTCAGTATTATCAATAATAATTATTATCAACGGACGTGATGGTTTCGACATTTTTACAGAAAAGACGCGACGATCGTCCCGTAATAGCGTAGAAACGCGATGAGAACATAATCGTACGACGAACCTTAATCATATTACCCACAATAATGCATGATGGCAATTCGATTAATGACAAGTGATTTAATTTTATTATCAGTGAAAATGTGGTACCTATACCTATATTGGTTAATGGTATATAATGGTACACGGTGCTTTATCTAACTATTGGCTAATATTATATTATGTTAGTCGCATAATATTATATTATTATTTTATCATATTTTTTATTTTCACACGGTTTTATATTATGTTATAGTTACGTCTTTATCCTCGTGCGGGACACAATCGCAGTGAATCAGTACCAGGTTCTAAGGAATCAATCTCCAAAGTCGATAGTTATGAAAGTAAAATATATTATACCTACCTATACTTGATAAACAATAACATCAATACGAGCATGGCACGACAATTGTAGACGTAGAATATAGGTGCAGGCTTGAACACGAAACAAAAAAAAAGTTTTAAGTATTTAGTTTTTTAAATGTTTATTTTATTTCCTGAAATTTTAAATATAGATTAAATATTTTTTTATAAATAAGGCGTAAACACAAAAAAATTATCTTTTTTCTGTATTTTAAGGCGGACAAATTTAATTTGATACTACGCCAATCATTTTTTGCTCATATATTTTTTGAATGATATTTTTAAGGTATAATATTAAAGCACATAATATTTATTACTTATTAATATTTATTACCTATATGATTATAATTATTTCATTATTATTATATTTATTTTTCACTTTAAACTTTAAAGACGTAGGTACCTATTTTAAAAAATATTATCCCATCAATCCTATATAATAATTTAAATTGTATTTCATTCAAATATACAGGTAATTCAATATTATTAGTGTTATGTGAAAGTTGTATTTTAACCAAATATTAAAAAATATTTACAATATTATACTTAGATATTATTTTTATTTTTTCTAGTCTTGTAATAGCTAACCAATAATTTTCTTACAAGTTCGTCCCACACGTACAATATTATGCATATATGAGTCTAATTGTAAGAAATATTAACAGGAAAGAGCTCTGCAGGAATATGCACGTATAAATATTAAAGTATAGATTATATATCGATTCCAATATCTCTGATCGAGTGAATGTTAATAATGGTATTATATTCTACCACTGAAAACTATATATCCGATACGGCCGCCGCGGCCGTTATCGTCAATACCTTGTGGTCGATAACTGCAGACCTACACCGATGTTAAAAAAATTATATTTCCAGGATAGTCCCTCGTGTAAAGCTGCGATAGTGTATATTTTTACAATGACACAGATATTCGCATTTTACGACAACCCTTCAATAGAAACCCGTATTGCAAATTGCACTTTGAAGTAATCAAGAATAAAGCCTCCTTTTTTTTTTGAAAATTCATAGCAATTTTTTTTTTTATTGTTCATGTTTTTGTTTTTGTGATGGATATAAATATAGTTCACCCTACATTTTAGAGTATGGTGTGAATTTTTTAGTGAAATATGGAAGGTTTTCTATTGACATTGGCCCTACATAAAAAAAAAAATCATGACTTTGGCCTTTATAGTGATCACTAGAGTTAGGATGTTGATAACCTAAAAACACACAAAAATGCCCTAAAAAAATGCAAAAAAGCCCTAAAAAAAGTGAAAAAATGCCCTAAAAACTTCAAAAAATGACCTTAAAAATTATCTAAAATACTAATTAAGCAAGTGAAAATCCTTATTTATAAATAATAATTTTTATTAGAGATATGGGTATAATAATGGGTGTAATAGTAGAAGCATTTCACAACAAAAACCCCACAATAATAATATTAAAATTATTTTTTACTAATAGTCCAAATCCAAAGTTAGATTTTAAATAAATTAAATTTGTTTCCAAATTTGGGTGTAACATTTTCCCTAAAATCTATAATTTGTGAAAAATGCCCCATATTGATTAAAAAGTGCAAAAAATGCATTTATAGCTAAAAATTCAAAAAATGCAAAAAAATGCATAGTAAAATTAGAATATTCTGCATCAAGAGAGCATGAAACAAATTTTTAGCTAGGATAGCATTGTACGGAATAAAAGGGAAAAAAATGCAAAAATCATCAACATTCTAATTCTAGTGATCACTATAAGGGCCAAAGTCATGTTGTTTTTTTTTTTATAGGGCCAATGTGAACATTGGCCCCATAGATTTTGTAATTTCATGACATTGGTCTTCTCATATCTCGCACTAATGATTATTGAGATACGCCGTTTTACCACTAGAAAAAGCGTATAAAGTTTTATGAGATTGGCCATATAACTCATTTTCGCCAAAAAGTGACATAGGTCCTTTTTGACCCAAGCCCCAGAATTGTATATTACTATGCTCGTTTACATACATTTTGAGAAAGAGAAAATAGTACCTACATAATCAGGCGAGGATCCACAGACAATACATTTTGATATGGAGTTCCAAAAAAAAAATTGGTTATGTACCTTTATATTTTAGATTACGACGTATAATATATATAATAGTTTAAAATAAAAAGTGATTAATTTACTGGTGGTTCAGATGACAGGGTGTGCCAAAACACACATAGCATCCAGCCCTCTCCCCAACGAATCCGCTCTTGTCTTTGATGGATTCCGCGAATAGAACCAATGAACTATTATGTTTAACAAAATACATTAAATCATCCTTTATGTAAGCTAAATACACAAACCATTTAGACTTAAGGTATTATACAATTGCATAGGTCATGTATTTTTTGTTGAACTGAAAAACTCTTTTTTTAGAGAAAATATAGTTAATATAGTATTTAAGCTATTATCAGGGTTTATTGTTTTTTTTTAGCTGAGTCGTTATAATACGATTGTAATTATCCTGTATAATATAATTAAATAATTATGTATATATTTATTCATTAATGTGATAGTATTATAATATTATATATAGTAAATAGTAATTATATCTACCGTAACGGTTTTTTGTTTGTTTTTAGATGATCAATACTGGTGTTTCGTGCGGATAGCGTGAGGCGCGCGGATCTATAGAAATTAAAAAAAAGAGGGCTGGACGAAAACATTTAATTCAAGTAGATAAAAAAGTATATGTATTGAGTTTAAGTTTTTTTAGTGAATAAAATATTCATCACACATGCATATTATAAAATAATAATAACACATGCGTATTGCATATTATAAAATAATAATAACAATAACAACAACATTTCCTTTTATTGCATATCTTATATAATTACCTACGTAAGAAAGAGTGAACTATTTTTAAGGGCCTATATAGGGCCTAAGGGGAGGGATTTCAGCCTCAATTCCCCACTTGAGTCCACGCCTGGATACCGTGTATATTTTTATTTTTTAGTATTAGCGGAAATAGCTCTTCGGTGATAATGTGGTACATATTAGGTAATAAAACAAATCTTATATAAATTACGATTATTGTACAAATAAAATGTACAAAACTAATTGAATTTACGTCTAAAAACCACCATAAGACTATACGTATAAATATATATACCGTATACCGCGCTTACCGCTTACCGTACATGTTAACACTCAACTTGCGGTTGAGTATAAAAATGAACATTTGCATTTTTCACATCGTTATATATAATTATATGCGTAATAACTATACAGATTTGTGCATTTGAGTGAAATCTGTTTTACAATGTTATTTTTGTCTACATAGGATCTCTTTGGTTTTTGATTTTAATTTATCTGAAAATTGAAATATGACAATTTTAGATTCTGAGCGGAGCAATGAATGTATTGATTTTAATGATGTGTTTTTTTTTTTTATTATTTTTATTTAATTTAATTTTAGATTCTGAGCGGAGCGATGAATGTATTGGTTTTACAATGATGTGTGTTTTTTTATTTATTTTTTTTTTTGTGTCTGTGTACATTACTAGTCGAAATAATGCTTAGATTTTCAACTTCAATATCTTGTTCCATGGGAAAGTGAATCTAGTTGGTACTTTTGGTAATTTCAGAAGTCAAATTTTAAAATTCTCAATAGTTTTCAAAAGCGCCCAAAAAACAAAATAAAAATTAAGGAAAAACGGGAAATTTTACACACAATTTTTTTTTATAGGCATTCAAAGTTTGATTTATGACAAAATTTTATCAAATTTAAAATTTAATAATTATATTGTAGTTAAACATTTATAAAATATTCAACTGTTATAGCTATAAGGATTGAAAATTTAAAACAAGGATCCACATAAATAGGTATATATATAAATTTCTTTATTCATAATAATCACCAAATATACTTATAGTCTGACCGACCGTTTTCGCTCAGAATCGTTTTTCTTACACAATGATATTATATCATTGAATTAAAATTTAACACCACCTATTACAGTGACCCACAAGTAACCTACTGTACATCAGAGCGACATCCACTTTCCCACCTTTTTTAATTACTCTTTTCAATACAACGTTTTTAGGAATTTGGGGGATAATATCAAAAATATGCGAAAATCAATCTCAAGTAATCTTGATGACAATTAATTCAAATTTATTTTTAGTATTCTAAATTTCATTAGACCAATTGGTGGTAAGTTTGGCAAAGAACACGACCAAAATCTTATGTCACGCGTGTGCAGTTAGACAAAAACAGAAATCACGGTACCTATCGAATCCCCTTAATAATAATAGTCCTGTTTCGAGTAATATATAGTCTTATGAACATAACTTGTATTATCTAATGGCAATTTGGTGTAATCGGAAGGTAGGTAGGTACTTTGAAAGAGTAATTTTAGTAGTTTTCCTTACTGTACAAAACAATTTGTGAAATGAAGATCAAAACAATTTCATAATTAACCTAAACTAACCTATATACGCTCGAGTTCCACGCTTAGAATCGTTTTTCAAATGTTTAGTTATACCATGATTTATCTCCATTGTTTTCAAATTTATAATCGCGTGTACTGTACAAATATGTAAGGCTCAGACCTTCATGCAATTTATACTTAATGGTTGACCCCTTCCCCTTCGTATACGGGGTGATTCATTTGGCACAAGACACTCATTATTTCAGAAAATACTTATGCTTTTGAAAATGTTTCTTTTACACACAATTTTAAAAGGAGTTACCTACAAAATAATATTTGTTTGCTATTTTTATCGGTATTATTTTACTCTTTCAGTTTTTTTGTACTTTTGAATGACAAAATACATTTTTCTAAGTTCTAAGGAGAATATTATTCGGAGTATTTATCTAAAAATCAAAGTACTCCAAAAATATCCAGCTTATGAATAATGAATTTACACCCCGTAATTTAGAAAAGAAAAAAAAGAAAACGATAAAAATAGTAAAATTTTGGAAAATAGTTATTTATATATATTAGAAAAATTATGTTTTTAAATGACTTAAAATTATGTAAAAATAAAATATTGATAAAAACGTTAATAGATTTTAAAAAAAGAATGTCTTACGTTAAATGAATCACCCGATATTTTTGTGTGAATTCTCAAACGTTATTTGATTTATTGTTTGGGTATTTAGATAAATAATTAGAGAAACATGGCTGTATTGCATGGATTAAAATTTAAAAGCATACGTATAGTTCTCTCGTAGTAGGTGGTAAAAATGGACAGGGAATTGCAGAATAAAAAAAAATATTCGGTCACAGCCCTTATTTTTGATCATAAAAAGTCCGTAGGTTCTTCACGTAGGTAGTAAAAAAAACATCTATAGGTATAGACTTTTTATCGGTTTTTTTGCCTTAGGTGGGTATTATAATATATACATTTTATTATTTTAAAATCATATTGAGCGTATTATCTATGTATAATATTATATATTATATTCTGTGCATTTTCGCGTATACAATATTGTGTCGTATAGGTACTTACTGTTTATAGTGCACTCAAAATAGGGGTTGTAATATCATATTTCTTATAGGCTATATAATAATATAATATACAATAAATTGCTTAAATTATATACACGTTTGATACAAGTGTTGGTCATCCTTTAATATCCCTACAGTCCCTCTAATACGTTATTGGAAATTGTCAGTTGTAGAAAAAAATAAAGCAATTGAGACCATCCTTGTACCTCAACAACGATCTTCGAAGATGTTTTCATTTTGTGTCTGAATTATTATAAGTCACAATATTATAAGAACTAATAAAGTGGTGAAGTCCGTCAGGCATTCAACCAATCAATATAAAATTACCAAATTTGTGAGCTCAGTAGTAAAAAGTGCAATTATCCAATTGTTCAGGATGATATAGCCATTTTAAACTTGAAACTGTATTATCTTTTTCCGTAATGAATGATTTTTAACGATTGGCACATTTAAAAATTCACAAAGATGTTCTGCGTTAACACTAGTAATTTATTTTATTTTTTCTAATCAAAACTGAACGTAAAAAAACCAAAATTGTAAAAAATGTTCGATAAGAACCAAAAAGTTCTTCAGATATAGAACGTTTTAGTTGTTAATAAGATTTTTTTCACTTAATTAGAACTTTTTGTTCTGAATTAAATGTGTGTTTTTACTAAGACGTTACCACTTACCAACCTCAAAAAAATAAGATAATTTGGCATTGACTTTTCCAACCAAAAAGGTGCTATTTAGAATGCTATAAAATAGCAAATGTGTACATTTGATCGATTTAGCATTTCTGGACAGTGCTGTGCTAACTTTCATTGGCCCCCCGAGGCAATAATATTTGACGCCCCTAGGCCCTATTAATCATAAATATTTAAACATTTACCTTTAAAATGTTGCAAGTTTTGCCAATAGTTTTCTTATTACGTATAAAAATACGCTATTTACATACCTAGATGTTGAAAATATGTATAATATTACAGCATAAATTTTAATTTTTGTTATCTTCCCATAGGTGATCCCATCAAATGTTTAACTTTTTGCGGAATTCATTAGGATAATCAATCTATTATTATGCACACCTACTTGTTTATTGTCCATCTAATATATTATATACATAGGTTTTGCAGGTATGCGGGTTGTATTATATTGTTGTTTTAATAGATAATAATAAGATTCAATAAATAATAGTGTTTAGACAGTTTAGTAAGTAATGAGTTATTATTTGAAGTTTTGCACTATATTTTAGGTACCTATTGTACCTAGATTACAATGTTCATTCTCCATTACCCATCGTAGGTACATAAACATAACTAATATAATATTAACTATTTTATCGATTTTGCCATAGATTTAGTCATTGTTATTGGCAAAGTTATTGGCTTAACTAGAAAAGAGATTTGGAAACTCAAGTCCTCGCAAAAATTGATAGTGTAATATTTTTCATAACTCGATAACTGAATAATATTATACTGTATACTTTACATATAAAAATATTATATTGACATTACCTGCAGACTTTTGCGTGGGCAAAAATATACGGAAAACAATTGGCAATTATAGTATGATTATATTAATATTTTATTTTGAACTACATAGGGTACCTAATAAATAATAATGTCCCATTGATTTGTTTATTTAAACCACCTGCAGCACCTTCGTAATTGTTTTATTAATATATAGCAACAATAAACGAAAAAAAAATAAAGGTCTTTCAGTCAGAAACAAATTTAGGCGAGACCTCTCCCTAGATTAAAAGGCCTAGTTATTCCTATAGACTAAATATACGAGGGCTATGGTGATTTCAAAATAATATTATATGTGTCACTAATGTCTAATCAACATCAGTTTATTGAAAATTCTAATTAATTGAAAAAAATAAGTTTGTTTCACCATCATAGGACCCCTCTTAAATGGTATGAACAAATCCACGGCTCTTAAAATTATATATAGGAATTCTTTGTATAGGTACTCAGTATTAAAAAAATCATAATTTAAATAAACGAATAATTAAGGGATAAATGACGAGCGATCGTGCATGGCGAATCCCCTCGTATAATAGTATAATACAATTTACTGCACCATAGCCTGTGGACGTTTAAAATGCTGCCACACATAATATATAGATATACCTCCTATCTATCTGGTACCGCTGGTTTTGTCACATGTACATGCTTATAATGATATACATTGTGTTATAATACTATGGATACATGGTTTATGTAGATATTTGTTTAGGAATGTAAACTTCGAGGGTATAGGTAGATATAGGTACCTAGCTACTGCCATGCATGTACATTGTACACGAACGACGGTTGTCGACAAAGTATGAAAATCAATTCGGTATCCATCGATTATGCGGCGGTATTGATTTAATGTAATTAGGTACAATTGAGCAGAATAGTTATAATTGTATTTGTAAATACTCAAATTTATATTTTTTTTGATAAATATTCATCTACGTATTTTTAATACTTTTCAAAATATACAAGTACAAATATCTGTACTTGAATACTTTTAAAAAGTATCCATTCCAAGACTGATAGGTAGGTAATAGCTTAGGTGTAGTTGCTTACATAATATTACTATCTTCATTGATATACACATATATCCGTTGATGTGGGTGATAAATGAAGACGATTTGTTATTCATAGAACACAGAGTTCGGTCGTAGGTATTAGTTTTTTTATATATTTCAGAATATTTCAAATGTTCCTGAATATTTAGCTTCTATAACATATAAAATCTATTGAAGTACTTATTTGTTAAATTGTACAACAAAAATGCCTATTAATTTATTTTAATTTGAGGTAATAACACAAACATTTTTGAATCGCTCAATAATTATCTTTTTTTTTTTTTAATTTGAAATTATGTTTGAGATTCGTTTATAGTTCAGGTCACAATAATTTTGATACACATGAACTGATAATACTATATTAAGTTACCGTTTCGTTTTTCAGCTGGTGTATTTTTTTTTTGTTAACTTAAATAATTTAAAATTAATATATTTTTCTTATTTTTATTTATAATATAATAAGTAGAATATTTACAGGTATTCAGAATTTATTTTAGATAATATTGTTTGGACTTTTTTTTACCAAAATATCCAAACTCTGCTAGGTAATGACTAATGAGTATTTGCCACATTATAGTATAATGTATACGTTCGACGATGATAAATGGCGCAGGGCCATTGGGGGCGCAACCCATTTCAAATCAAACGGCAGTGACACAACTCGTTTTTACATGCACATCCGCCACCTACCAAGCTGAAGTTAAACATTATAAAATATAATTTTATTTTGCACTCCACATTGATGGATTATTTTACAGCATAATAATATAGATATACAATCATCACTGTGAGTGGCGTGTTGCGTGTGATCGAATACAAATAGGTAGTACACATATTATTATTTATTACATATTTTCTGAATTTTCGTTAGTCCATAAAAATAAAAACATATTATAGTTTGAGGGGGCTCGAAAAATTATTTTTTTTCGTGCACACCGCCGTAAAAATGTGCAAGCCCCTATACAATATTATGTGATTGTGTAGTGACACCTGTTATTACTGTTATTTCAATGTCATCCATTTAATCCACCCATCCATCCATCTAACGGTGGCAACGATGCAGGTTGACGTCGTCCGCAGTAGCACATACCGACACTTCGATTAGTACACCGACCGTGGTATATGTAATACGCGCTATTATATAATATTATACAGACATATTATTATCATTACGATATGCGGTCTTACATACGAGCGTGTAGTAGTTTATATTATGTACATCTGCGGCAATGACGCGTCGATTCACCGGATTTTAATGTAATTTAATGAAATATTATGTGTGTTATATGCCATCGGAGCGTAGTAAGTTGCAGCCGGATGAAAAAAATCGCAGCCGCCCGCCGTGATGTATAATAATAATAATAATAATAATAATATGTATATATATACTTGCGGGGTATTATTATTATTATATCGCTTGTGCGTCTTAATAATCACGAAACTCCCAACTCTGCGTATATAATAATATGTTATTGCTATACCGATATTATCCGTTTTATTGTGCGCACGCATTAATATATTTTATTTGATCAACCTGACAACGATTTTTATGTATATTTCGTATTTCCAGCGATGATTTGTAGGCCAGCCCAGACCTTGTGGATTCGCCGTGTTATACGCATGCATATGCGTGTATTTACGACATTATTCGGATAACGCATATTATAATATTTTAAGCGCATTCAAATCTCGTTCCGGACGTCGAACCGGAAATTTATACTCACCGTGATTTGTGGGTTCGTATATAGTTCGGAGAGTATAGGCAAAGTATGAGATTCGTTCTCTAGATTAATAATTATTCCCGATCATTAGACATTTTGAAAAAAAAACTACTCTCTATATTGTTATTATATATTTTTATAATGAGTTTTATATTATAATTGTACCTATAATAATATAATCGAAAATACCCGATGATTCAAACCGATTTCGCACATATTTACTGCCATATATTACAACGAAATATACATATTGATATTATACTATGTGCATTCATCTTGTACATACATATATATTATTACAATAAAATCTAAAAAGAAAAAAAAAATCCCCAACCGAACACTAGCCCCACATTCCGTAACTCAAAATAGCAACGGTGATGTAACGTTTGTGTCTGTATTTTCGTCTCAAAACAACTCATTAATTCTAAATCCAATCCAAAACGAAATACTTGGGCATTACATCGGACGGCGAACTACATTATTCAAACAAAGGATAAAATACCAAACAGTCGTATCTATCGATGTATATCCATTGCATTTTTTCGAAAGTTTCCAAATTGTCTATTTAAATTTTTAACATCGTATCTATAATCTATATATACGTAACAATAATATTCGATAAACACCGTGTTGCCATAAGTATTCAATTCAATTTTATGAAATTATTTTTTGCTTTTTTGGTAATTTTGGTCTCTTTGCTAATGCGCATTTTATTACTTTGCAATGATTGTAATAATAATGATTACTTATTGTATACATTATTACTGTGTGTGTATTTGTATAAATGGTCGTAAACGCCTCGATTTCGTTTAAATCATTATTATTAATTGTATTTTGATATTCTTTAATGTTTACCATAAAGTATATTATTATGATTATTATTGAATGCATCGTTTGCCAATAACTATAATTTATTTATTTGCTATAACAATTGTTGATATTTAAATTATCGTATAAGTTATAGTATACGCATTTCCTACTGAAAATATAAAATATATCGTAAGTAGGTATAGGAGGTACCTATAGGAACATCTTAACTTTTAATAATAATAATTCTTTATTAAAGGAAAAAAAATGTCCAATTACATATAATAAAATATAATGACAGTGGCGTATAATGACATAATGTAGGTATACGAATAATATAACAATTAATGTTATGTTTTTGTGTTATCATTGAAAAAAGTATAAACCTATAAAAGTGTTTAAAAAATAAAAATAATAGAGTGCAAAAATTGATATTAGGTACGTTATTAATGAATTAATCTTTATCTAAACCATTTTATTACCAACAATGATTGCAATAGTAAAATTATGTTATGAACATGTGGTTTTTAAAGTAAATAAATAGTTTGAATTTTTGTTATGACATATGAACAAATTATGATATAAATATAATTAATATAAATAAAAAAATATAAATATAAATTATTATAAATTATTATCGGTGTAAAACTTTAAATGCAAACTCGGTGATTTTGTGTCTTTTGAAAATTAGTAATTAATAATTTCAGTGAGTTATGGATATTGTATTATTGTGATAACTGTTTGACGAGTTCAATGTTGAATTAGCTTAATATGTAGTTTACGTAGGTAACAACAAACAACCATTCACTGTTAAAATAATGTATACACGCCAAAATTGATCATTATTTACTCATATAGTTGCAATTTAAATTTATTACAATGATGTATAGACTAGACAGTAACAATAATATTACGTTATCAATTATATTTTATGTGCATTTTTAAAACAGTTTAAAATATTTATCGCAAAAAGGTATTATAAACTACGTAATCAGTATTTTAGTGTTTTTTTAACCGTCTAGCTCAGTCATAGTTAATTTTAAATATAAGTTGCGTAAACATTACATTTCATTTTACACCGTATAACGTGCAAATGACGTGAAAGCCATAAACTGTTAACAGCTTACGATTAGTGTACTGATTTAAGCCTATTGTTTCATTCAACTTCAATAGCCCATATTATTACAAATTTGTGGTTTTTAATCTTTGTAATTGTATTATATTCAATAATCGTTGATTGTGTAATGCGGTAATTGCTTTATTATAATTTGTCAAATAAGTTTACGATACTACCAAGTACCAGAGTTCTAGTAATAGGTATAATTACTAACAGAACTTAAAATTTCAATATTGGTTTTTTTAATTACAATTTTCTTTGTACATATAAAAAATATAAATTTAATTATTCAATATATTATAAAAAAAAAAAATCATTTTCTGTACATAAATAATTTTGTACTAACATAAAAAAATTGTTAATTTGACTGATTACCAATAACAGTTATTCATGGGCCTCACAAAATTATACATTCATTGCCATTAATTTCAAAATACTAAAATACCTCTGTTTTCCATAAATCTAATACGGCGAACATATGCTTACATAATGTACCTGGTAAGGTTAGGTTGTACAAAAATAATATTCTGAGTATCAGTGCAGATTTACCAATTGAAAGTGGAGAGTTAATTGGGTATACAATATATTATTCCCCATAGATTATAATTAGTATTGCAAATCATCTTGGGACATATTATATTATAATTATTACTATTGTATTACCTATATTATAATTATTATTATTGTATTATAATATCCTACAATATTTGATAGCCATAAAAAATTTTAAATGCGTGGTGTTGTAAAAAGAAACGAAACAAAGACAATAATAATCATTTTTGAATTTCAAACGGTTTAATGGGGTGAAATAATGATAATTTATTTCGTTTGGAAACTAAACGTATTATGGTTCATATTTTTTTTTTTACATATTCATGCGTACGAGCAATAGGTAGGTATATATACAGATAACAGCAGAGCACGTGACGTGGTTATAAAGTGCACGATATTTAAATTGCAGTTTTTGTACACCAAAATCTTGATGTTAATCGTCCAATGTTATCTTTACGGACGTCTTCCATAAGGGTGGGGGAGAGGTATGCATAAGAAATTATTATGAGAAGTACGCATATCAGATTCGGTCACCTGCTGCATCGGTGCAGTGTAGTACGTTATGTAGTGCCGCGTCGTCATTGTATTGGCGATGAATCAACAGGTCGCCGAGAAAGCGAATGGATGAACGAAGGTCGGGCGGCGAAGGGGAGAGAACTGACGAGAAAAACGTGTTTTACAAAACGGCAGGTGAATATAATGTTTTTTTCGTCGTGGAACGCAGGTTGGTACCTATATCATTTAAACACGGGAAATGTAGCGTATCCACACACACTACACACACACAACACACACATACACACACACACATACACACACACACATATATTATATTTATATATAAATATATACAATATCACCGTACAACCCTCCGAAAAATGTTTGTAAGCTTATGCGATATATTATAATATGAGCAGCTATAATACGAAAGAAAAAATACATAATATACATATTATTATTTAATATTAATTTAATAGAGTAGTAGGTACCTGCGAGACGGCTTAATCGTTTATATTGCGTTCAACGCGTGAACAGTTTTTATTAACTGAGAACGTGTTTTGGTGTTTGTAGTCCTGGGGAAAAAAATGCGTTTGGACATTACATGAAATATTATTATTATGTGCTCGTCGACAATGCCCGGGGATGGTAAAATAATTCCGCCCGAGCGAAGGAAATAAATATCGTTATTGTTTAGTTATCCGAAAACAACATGTTATTATTATGTAATTAGAAAATGTATATAGTGGTTTGTGACTTGTGTATAGTTGTGACGTCGTTGTATATTGTATATTTCTGCCGTTGAAACGCAGTAAAAGCGTACCTAGTTCGTACAAACAACATTAAAAATAATAATTTTACCCTCTAATGGTCTCCAATGTGCTAAATTAAAAATTATATTACGTTGCAGAATATAATTATTGTCTCGATCACCGCGCAGATTATCTTATGTAGAGACCTTTAAAATCCTTCAAAATGAATTAAATACTCAATGTGGGAACATCGTCCATGTTATATAATATAATGTGCTTATATGGTTGTTATGGTATAATGGTCTGCTCATACATTATAATATATTGCTATAAATTACTAAAACATTCCTCAAAACATTTTACATAAATAAATTGCATTACTTCAAACATCTATGAAAAAATATTGTGGTCAGATATCAATATATAACTGTCTGTAGTTACTTAAAAGTTATTTGTTTAAAATTGTATTTTTTGTTAAAAATATAAATGCATAGTACATAATAAATTATCAATAATCATATTATATTATATAACCTTAATACCCTACAGGGTATTACTCTATAGGTACCCACTTCAAATACATTTTTGTTTATTTTAGAATTAAAGTTAAATGTTCTAAATAAATCAGCGCTTCCATAGTGATAATCATAACAATTAACGGCTGCAGTCTTTTTAATTTAATATAGCTGTGCAAATACTGTGCTGTCTAGTGAAGTTCGTTTAGAAGACAAAGAAATTTATATAAATTTGGGCCTCATCTCTCTTCAACTCGTATGGAAAATATATCATTGGTGAGAGAGAGGTCCACGCGTTGAATAATTGCATCACCTTCTCATATTATAGGTACATAATATTATAGAATTTAAGTATATACCTATAATTATTAAAAGTATTTTTTTTTTCAAAATATGTATTCGAATTTCGAATATACTATATTATAATATATTTTAGAAAATGTATAATATTCCATACGAAGTAGTAATAAAATCATCTGAAGTTGACAAACAATAAGGATAATGATTTACAACGGTATTTTGTGTTTGTAGTTTTGGAGTAGGAACACGTAGTTAGTTTTTTTTATTATACATTTGTTTTTTAAGAAAAATAAAATCTTTTAATAGGGCGGAAAAGTAAAAAAAAGAACTCTTAATTTACCAACACACAAATCGACAATTTATGGCTTAAACAATAAAAGACATTTAATCTATAAAAGACGTATAAAAACAATAAAATACTAATCATAATATATAGTAATACTGAATGGATATTATACGATCTGAGTGTGGTACAATGTTTAAAGGACAGAAACTATGAACACTTTATTACCTTATACCTACTGAAAAAAAACGAACCTAGTATCATTTATTATTATGTCTGCGTATACAACAATATATTAAAATAAAATAATATGCGTAAACTACAAAAAGTATTCTACGATATTGAATTTATTTTTACTTTTTAACTGCTAAGAGGATTATGTTGAGAACAAAATAATGAATGTAATATAAATTTATCCGGTTCAACAATGTGATATTTAAAAAAAAAATAAGTTAATTCAATATTTTTTTTTTTATGTGATTTTTTATTCAATCTGTTACAAATAAGAACAATAAGAACAATTGATGACAATGTTATAAAATAGAAAAATTGCAGACCGGACGTAGTGTAGAGGCCTCCCAGCGGAGGTACTACGACAAATTCAATATTTACTTTTGTAAAAGTAATGCTAAAAGCCGATTGTATATTTATTTACAGTTTTAAATTTATATTTTTGTACACATGATGTAAAATTAAATTTTTTAGCATGTCGTAAGCCACTGTTCCCCAATTATTTTTTTTTTTGTTTCGTCTAGAATTTAAGTTAAAGTTAACATATTTTATTATATTTAAATATTTTCAAATAGCTTCTATGAAAATTATTAACGTGCAATTTTTTTTATATTAAAATAGAATTATAACGTTATATACCTATTATATTGGTTGTCTCCTCTTCACCCTTGTGGCTTTTCAAAAATAAATGCAAAAATATATTTGAAACAAAATGCCACTGTGAAACTTTACTTACACTTAATATCTTTGTCATCATAAACAGTTTAATATATCATTTAGGCTCATCTGTACCACATGTTTGCATTTCCGTAAATTCCTATTAGATGACATAACTTCTTATAGAGAGTATTAGAGTATGTTATTATTATTATCTAACATTGACGGAACTTGGTCACCTAATTCAATGATGATATTCGTATTCAATACTTTGTTTTCATAATGTAATGCAGAAGCAGAATGTCTGCAGAATATCTTTGAAAATATATAATTGATTGCATTTTGTATACTCGATTGTTTAAATATTATGTTTTGTGGTATTGTGCATTTTGCATTACAATTTACGCATCTTTGTATATCAATATTGTGTAAACTGTCTTTGGTAAGAAACGAATAGAGGTACTTGAAATTTAGTATTGTCATATTTTGTTATGTTGATGAACGTTGACGTTATAGTTTCCATCAGTAAGATGGAATAATAATAATTGTTCGGTAACTTCGTCCAATCCATGCAAGTTTGGTGTGCGTGTGAATAGTATTATTATGCTTTGTATTATCGTAATCTGTAACCTTTATAATACATATTCTATACGACGCAATTGTCTATATAAATCCTTTTATTTTACGAAGTTCAAAACATTTCATGGCCACGCGTAATATTATTATTATTATTATTGTAATACTTGTTGTGCAATTTTAAACGCACAATTAATAATAATAGAAGAACTCAGCCGCGATCAGTGATGGATACAAAAACTTATCAAGGGGGAAGAGGGGGTAATTCAAATTTAATCATTACAAAATAGTTTTTAAAAATATAATAAGATCAAAACGGGATATCAGCCCCATTAACAACCCCATTCACTTTGGAACCATCCACCACTGACTGTGAGATGTGCGGTTTGTCTCTAATATTTTCGAGCAAAAATAAACCTTAACCTATCCTAATATCGAACCAGCGTTACTTTTATATAATTTAGGTAACCGCCACAAAATATTATGAATTCCAATATTTTATTATGTCATACGCGGGATGACGATAACATTATAATTTATAACGAAGCGATGTTCGAATGTTGCGTTGTCTGGCTTATTGTTACTGTGACGATATATTATATTATCATCACATAAAATTATATACGCATTTAAACGCGTGCTTACCGAACTGCAATGGCTGCTGGCATTACACGCTTTTGGTTACCACAGCCTTTGATAAGGCCGAGTGTAGCACGCAGAACTTTATTAATCAGATTTGTGTTTGAATTCATCACGTTTCGCCGGAGCAATAATAACAGCATCGTCTGCAACTCGCGGTTGACGAAAACAACGACAAATTATAATATATTGTGTTATTATCGGAGGAGGAGGAGAAGGATACCTACTGTACATTTCGCGTGGTCGCGTCTACATAAATAAATAATAATATTATTAGACCGGCTTACGTATATCTTCTTTGACATATCCCAAAACAAATATGAGAGTTGAATGTATGTACCTTTATCAAAAACTACTTAACCGATTATGTAAAAATTTCAAATTGCTCTTGGAGTTATCAGGAAAGTTTAGAGTGTAGTCTCAACCTGCACGTTCGATTTATATCAAGTGTTACAATATTATGTACAATCTAACTACATATTACTTACTATTATCAATCTCGGTCGAATTAGTTCACAAAACGAGGTACATTGAACTGAATGTTAATAGACTAAAAAACTACTGGTCCATTTTGAATAAAGGTTACATATAAATAGATTCCTCGAGACTTGGAGGGTGTTTACAGCTTATTTTTTCAACTCCAAAAGGTTGTTAAAAGGTAGCAAACACATTTTTATTTTCAGCTTATGAAATAATTTTTGTTGTATAGCTATTAGCTAAATGAGTGCCATTGATTACATATTTAGAAGAGTTAATGTGGTATAAACATTTTTTTACAAATATATTTATAAAAAAATACAAATCCTTGGCACGGGCACTGCCAGGCAGAACAGCTAGTTACATCATTTATCCGTATATATATATATTCACTAGCCGACCCGTCACAGCTTCGCTCGTGATTGGTTGTTTATTTTGTTTTCGGACGATGATACGTATAATTTTTTATTCAAATTTTATCGTTTAATGTGATCGGCCAGTAAATATAAAAACACGGTTAATGAAAACGTATTGAAATGTTTCTAGCGGTATTAATGGTAAATATATTTGTATAGCAGAACCCGTGCACTTCATTACCCGTAAAAAATCGCAGATCTTAAAAAAACTATGATTGTTCAACTACTTTTGGGTGTAACTTGCTGCAGCCTGCAGTAAGTGCATGTGCAACTCAGCCACCCTGTTAGGCAATGTTCAATAATTTGATTTGATGCAAGCTTAAACCTGATCTGCCAAATAACCAATGGCAACCGATAATAAATAAACACTAATTTCTACTGTTGACTGTAACCAACGGGAACTATTAATAAATATAAATAAAATTTCCAATGTGAACTTCAATGTCCCTGTTTGAGCACCTCTTTAAAATGAAAATTTTGGCAAATCCTTTCTTATTGCACGGTGGAAGTATTAGAAGAACCACTATTCCAAATTTAAAATTCGTACGTTGAATAGTTTTTGAGATACAGTGATCAGTGAGTCAGTGATATTTGGATTTTAGGTTTATAATATATAGATTCTCTTCTCTCACCCCTCAGAAAAAAAAATGAAAAATCGGGCGACGTAGTGATACTCAGGAAGGTATTTGGAACAACTCTGTGAAAAAAAATTGGAAAAATATTAAATAGTGTAGTCACAACATTGAAACATAAAAAAGGCCTGTTCTTTTATATATTATATAAGGATAACATAAGCTTAGCAATATAATTAAGTATAATCGTATTAGATGAAATTGTTTATACGTTTATCCTAATATTATCATCTAACCAGCGTTATCACAATATATAATGTCGCCGTCATGCAAAAAGTGATCAAGTAAAAAATGATTAAGATTTTATTTTGTTTATTTAAATACTTATGTATTAATCCAAAATAATTATTTAATTATTTACTTGGTTAATTTTAGCATGTTTAAATCACAACGTAGTTGCCACAACAAGTAAAATAAGTGAGCAAATGAAAAAAAATTAAAATTATGATGTTAAAATGGGATAAAGTTTAAAAAAAAATCATAAAAATTTATATTTGATCACTTCTTGGCTCTTGCACGACGACTAATTATATAGGTACCACATAATATTATGTATTCCGATAGGTATTTTATTATATCGTACATGTGATGACGATGGGATGAAAATACGCATCTAAACGCGTGCTTACCAAACTGAACTTAGGTATACCTGCTGATACTTAACGCTTTTAGTCACCACAGCCTTTGATAAGTCCGTGTGTAAGTACGAAGAACTTTATTAATCAGATTTGGGTTTGAATTCATCACGTTTAACACCGGAACAGCAATAGCAGTACGAAATCACCTGAAACTTACGGTGGTAGACGAAAACAAGGACAAATTATATATTTTATTATTATAGGAGGAGTACTCCATATAATATTACCTACCTATACCATACATTTTACGTGGTCGCGTCTACATAATTAAAACGACAAAATTTTGGTATATAAGTATAGCCTAAGTAGGTAATTTGTGAAATGTAATTCATTGCACGAGTATATACTCGTATAATAGTTTTGGGCTTGGCTTTTGATATACTTTAATACTTACTGTATATTAATTTAGAGTAACAGAGATTAATACTATCAAGAATTTTTCTTTCCTGCTTTATATATTATAAGTGTTTTGCGGAAAGGTATTTTTTAGTGTTGAAAATGGTCAAGTCCTATGATCAAGATTCAAGAACTACAGAAGAGTGAATTGTTTGGCTATATTGACCATAGAGTCAAATTTAACAAACAAGTTAGATTATGTGATGATATCATTGATAGTTGATACCTTTGCCAACAAAAAAGCTTGGCGCAAACATTTTTTTATTTTAACACATTTAATAATAATTAATAATCATTTTCAACACTTTGTACATTTCGTATAATTTATAATAAATGCATCTACTCTACTTACGTATAATGTATAAATATATAATATACTAATAATATATACTAACGAATGTATTTTTTATTTATACTTTATGATCGCGACTAAAATAATGCATTGATTTAACTAATGTTTTTTTACAAACTATATTAATGAAGACATTTAGGTCGGTTGGTGGGAGGCATTTTTTCTTACCTTTGGCGCAGTACATCTAAATACATCTCTGCGTATATTATTGTATTATTATTATCCAAGGAGGAGGAGGAGGAGGAGGAGGAGGAGGAGGATACCATACCCATCATACATTTCGCGTCGTCGTGTTTATAACTATATAATAATATTATATTGCGCGATACGTACTTATATATACCTATATATATATATATATCCGTATATAGATTCATAACATACAAACTTAGCAACACAATTAAGTAATTGTATTTGATGAAGTATATACCTAAGCGTCTCGCCGCCGCCACTGCGGCTTATCATAATATTATATAACTGCAGTAGGTATATAATAATAATATGCGTATACTTCCCATATATTACTATTATGTGTGTATATTATTATATTAGTATATACTTCACAACCCCACGTCGAAGAAATTCCATTGCGCTTTGTCATTATCAATCATTGTCCCCGGCTAGACATTATATTATGTACATATATATACATAAAATATATGTATATTACCATGATACATATGCGTTATGTAGGTATAGGTTTGGGTGTAATGTATATAATATACCATATACCTGTATACGCTATCTCGCGCAGTTCAATGTATAACGGTGTTCAGAACAAACGTCGTATATTTGCTATCCGTCCACAAACAATATCCTATACTTGCGCACTTAAGTTGCCCTTATATACTATATACCCATCAAGTGTTTCTTTAAGCCCTGATGGATTCCTTTCGAACCGATATAACAATAGTTATTGGGGTTGTTATTGATTCTTTTATCTTACGAAACGGTTGCACGCATCACACACTCCCGATAACGAATATATTATATCATTATTATTATTATTATATACACGCATGAGGTAGTTGCAGCGCACATCACTTGATAATTTGATAATAATAACAATATCATATCTCTGAGGGATATTGGAAAAAATAAAATTATAATACAATATGGTAAGTACCTACCTTACAATATGTTTGAGGAAAAATATTTTTTTGTGCATATTTTTTGTTTTAAATTATATATATATAGGTTGATGATAAAAGTATACACGCCATCGTGACATCATATTCGTAAAAATAATAATAATTACAATAATATATATGTCGTTGGCCGTATGGGAAATTTGTCTTTTTGCGAAAAGGCTAAGCTGTTTGCAATGGGGTATCCCGTTTGCGAACTGCTTATTATTTTTCCAAACGGCCTGCTGTTTTTTAGGCTTATAATGCCGCTTATTGTATACGGACTAACAGCATTTAGGCCTTTTAAGAACTACAATCATTTTAATATATGATAACAACCATCATAAATAAATTGAAATATTAAAAAAATATTACATTACAACATTAAATGTGTAAAATATTTACTTATTGTTATATGTGATTTTTTAGTTTTAGTTTATTAAACTTAGAATATTAACTAAAACTATAACTTTCAACTGTTTACACCAAATTGGTATACGGTTTGGCATTGTAAACATGTGGTTAAGCAGAAATGTTCTACAAGCAACCGATGCAGAATTTCTTGACGAAGTACAAAATACAATAATAACATTAAGAGAAACAGCGAAGAGACATACAACATTTGGAGGACAGGGTTATCAAAAATGTTTTTGCAAAACATCATGCAAAACAAATAGATACGCTCGTCGGAAAAATAATGTACTGCGTAGTTCATAAGATGCCACGATAAAACCACATATAACAATAAGTAAATATTTTTTTACATATTATTTAATATTGTAATGTAATATTTTTTTTAATATTTCAATTTAATTTAATATTTTACATATTATTTTCTTTTTTTTAGTACCTGTATACTATATATTAATTCAGTTTACATGTTACATACAACTTTAAAATAAACTAAACTTAATATATAAAATAAGTAAAATGGTTGTTACCATATTATAATAATTGTAGTTCTTAAAAGGCCTGAATGCTGTTAGTCCGTTTGCAATAAGCCTGAAAAACAGCAGGCCGTTTGGAAAAATAATAAGTAGTTCGCAAACGGGCTACCCCATTGCAAAGAGCCTATAGTCTTTTCGCAAAAAGACTAATTTTCCATACGGCCTACAACATATACACACAATAATATGGTTTCTGTAAAATTACTGGGGATAATTAAACCAATATATGACATATATATACATATGTACACAGTACCTATGATGTAATATTACGATCGTAACTAGTTTAAACGATAAGAAATAGGTATACGTATGGGCAAGTATAGCCAGTAGGCTAGTAGGGATGTATAAATTATAAAAGGCCACCTTTTAAGGTAATATTAAAGTAACTTGAAACCTGTATTGAAGTAAGTGTTGTTCGATATACGAAGTTACATATTATTATCATACCAATAGAGTAACAATTTGTACGAAATAAGCGTTTGAGTTCGTCAAAATTTAATTTTGTACAGATCGAACCTAGAGACTATATTTTTTTGAAGGTATAGCATATAGATATATTTTAATGTTTCATATTATATAGCTGGTAAGTGCATTATTAATCTATAGAATCAAGATACACCTTTTATATAATTTGCAGTAACGAGATGATAATTATTCATGATTTCATATAATAACTATAATATACTATAATATACTTATAGTATACTGGCAATTCGGCTAAAATATTTATACAATGATACCGCATACATTGTACTAGAGAGTTCTGGTTTAATATAATAGTGTGGTAGATAAAATTATGTTGTGTAAAAAGGCACCTAGCAGTTTGAGTACAGTATATAAGTGTATTGGTAAGTTACTAGAACTACATATGATATTTCCATTGGCTGTGATTATTGTTGCATATTATTTAACCGACTGTATTTGCATTATTTATAGACTTTAAAAACGGCCCAGTCACGCACTCACGCGTTGCGAGGATTTATTTTTTCGGATCTGGCCTCTAGAGAAAAAAATGCTATACCCACAAGTTATGCGTGAGTGCAGGTCGTGTAATATAATATATATGACCGTGAACCATAATGGTTTTAATTTAACATTTCCCGGTTTGTCCAGATACCCACCGTTCCGACCAAAGACATTTTGGCCATTTTAAAATAAAGTTGGCGATGATTTTTAAACAATATTTGAAACTTATACTCATAAAAAAATTATTTAAAAATGTATGTCACAAAATTGACACAGTCTATTGGTGCTTACTTATCTGCACAATAGTATTATATTGAATACATTTAAAAAGTTGATAATATTCAATAATTATAACATTATTAAAGTTATACTCTTTTTATTTTGGTGGCATCGACGACACTGCCGGAACTGCATAAGGGGATCACAGCACACGTATTTTTTATACGTTTTAGACCATGCAATACGCGTGGTAAATTACACATTTAGATACTTCGGAACGTCTGATTTCAATAATTTATACATGCATGAACTCTTTGAAAAAATATCTAGGCTTTTTATGAAGTCGATTTTCAATTTTCAATTTTAAAGAACCTTAAAAGTTAAAATGAAGATTTTTTTAAAAAAACCCATGAAATAATTGCATTATATTTGTATTTATTTTGGGTTGCACATCTGATTTTAAATCAAAAAAATGATTCCTAAAGAGCATGATAATATAGTCTAAAACTCTAGAAGCTTTATAAATTCCACCGTTTTTTGAAATTAGAATAGAACTTCAGGAAGCATGTTTAATATTTACTTCCGCTTTTAGTAGTTTTTATAGTTATGCAAACAAGAATATATTTCATTTTTCGCAAAGTTTTGATATGCGCGTGCGCGTGATAGAGTTGCATCCGGCGGCGCGGCGGTCTCTGTGATTCTCGGAAACACACACTAATGTTTATTTACGACTCACACATAGACATAGCCTAAATGTTCATGTCATGTGAATTACCTGAATATTACTCCTTATAAAACATGATACGCTAGAGCCTCTTTAAGTATTACGTCGACAGAGCCGCCATAGTTTTTTAATTTTTTTTTAGCAATTAATACAGCATACAACAATTTGTTACAATTTGGTCTCCATACACTCCGGAAGCCAGGGACTACTTTCCGTAGCGATTACTAATATAATATATGTATAGGTCCATAGCATTTTGAGAGTGTACAGTGTTAAGACTGCAGGCTTTGCCACACGGAGATAAGCAAGACGTAGCCCGCCTCTCAACTATCATATTATAGTATTTCGGAAGTCCACGTACTGAGTTTCCTCTTCGCGAGCCGGCGTGTGCCCGATGCTCTTGTATATTATAATTTCGTGCTTGCTAGCGGAGGACAGATGCCTCGAAGGTCCCCGTCACCTTCCCTCGGCCACGTGTCACACTTTCTCTTGTCTCTCTTGTTCGCTGTCATTTTATTTTCCACCACGAGATAAAAAAAATCCTAATCGATTCTTCGGAGTACCACAGGAAGTTTGCCTTCTCGCTAGGTCAGCAGGGAGACACTGGAAGACAGGACTGTAGAGGATGTTTGGCATATCTACAGAAGCCAGCGGACGTCCCAGGAGTGTACCGAGGTCCGTCATTAGACCGTTTCACGGCGGGAAATGAAACAGCCTGTGCTCAGCCGTATACAATTGACAAAGACAACACTGATGGCCCTACCTATGCGATGTAAGTACTGTTGAAAGGACTCGTATCTGGTTAGCGCCTGGAACATATGAAAGGTCAACCGTGGTATACCCTACAGGGCACCGTACGCCCCTCCCAGCTGACGACGTTTGGGATGAGCCTAGAGCGTCCAGGGGACCTTGGTGCCTGTTGGACACCTTCTACCTCCTATCCAATTACCAGATGATAGTCTTCCGTTTGATGGCCTTAATTTTAGCGCGGCAAAGTGGAAGGCGGAGTTTTGGAATTAAAGTTATACCAAATATAAATTATTATTTTTTACTGAAAATTATTTTAAAAACCATTACCAACACAATCATTATTTTATTTTAAATTTCTAAAGACGCTTTCCACAAACATTTTTTATATTTCACTAGTTTAATACCTACTGCTTAAAAGTATACGTTTTTTCATTATTGACCTACCTATAATTCTTGTGTCTTTTCATCGTTTTTTTGTCTTTTGATTTTTTTTGGCGGGAATTTCAACCCTATTAATTTTTACACCTATATACGTTGCTCACTGGATATATACATATTGCGTGTATAACCGACTTATTATATCGATAGAGAAACAGAATAAAAGTTATATATTATTAAAATACGAGTTGAACGATTCACACGCATTCATCATTAACCGAATACTCGCCGCTGAATTGTACGCCTATTTTGTAACGGTTAGTATTGGCATTTAATATAGCCAGGAAATAATATATTGTTGTCGTATTACCTCGGCAGCTGCAACTGTCGATCACTGCAATGCTGCTGCAGTGTAATCCGTTTTCGAAAAAAGCATCATGTATAGGTACCACATACCACAATATCGTGAGTATAAATTGTTGTCGTACAAAATAAATTGTACAATTATATTATACTGTACTACAGTTAGTGTTGTTGTAACGTTATGCTCGAATGCTCCGAGTCTGAGAATCGTTCTCCAGACCGCCCATATAATAATATTATGTCAAAAAAGGGTCCGTGTGCCCTACACGCGTACCCACGACTATAAATATGTTATATTATTTATTTCGATTAATTATGCATTATGCTTATAACATATAATACTTCATATTGTGTTTGACAAAGTTATGTTGTTTTTCGGTCGAGCTTTGTGTATAGTAGGCATGTGGACAATCATTATTGGAACTGCTAACGGTGAACTTAATGCACATTCGCTGCAAGTTTTATTTTTTCGTCGAAAATATAATACCAAGTTTGGTCAACATTCGAAATGAGTTTTGTGCGTGTTTTGTACATTTGAGGCTTTAGCATAATATTACTTTGTGTTTTTTCAAATATTGTTTTTCAACTTATTTTTCTGATTTATAGTTTTTTATTCGATGATTTGGCCGTGTGGGGATTTATTCTTTGTTTGTTGTTGTGTACAGAGCTTGTCGATGAATGAGAATACTAATGAAAAAAATATTACGTAGGTACTGATTTTTATTGTTATGTTTAAACACTGAACAATATTAATTCGAATAATGAAATTATGTAAATAAGAATAACAACGAACGTAATATCGACAAAGGTTTATTCAACTTTCGAACTTTTTCCTTGCTCCTTTAACATTTTTATATATTCAATGTAACATTTTTCACGATAAGTCAAAGTTGAAAACACTTATTAATTGTACGTAATATATTATTATATAACTTAAAGTCGGTAATGATAGATTTATTTTAAATCACAGCATTAGAATGTACAAAGGCAGTGCGGTATCTCTCTTTAACGTAAATTGACAAGGTAATAGCAAAATAAGTGAACGTAATAAACGAGGGAATTACAATTAATGTGGTAAATCTAAAAATGAAATCATCAAACAGATTGATATTTTACCGAGTAAACTTTTAACCATATACTGAAAAATAAAAGGCGATATTTTCACGAATACGAAAGTACGAAACTAATTAAAATTTAAGAGGGACAATGAAAATAATCTGAAGCTTTCTGAGTATTTATCCTGACATACATATTATATAGGTAAGTTTACAGAATTTGTTAATTAATGTAGAGATTTAAACGTTCCAACAAATGAGCAAATTTTAAGGAATAACGCTGCGTTTTTCGCAACTAAACTTGGTCACAAAAACGAATAAAGCTAGTCAAGGTTAGTTAAGAGGACGTCGTGATGTCTCCGTCTTACTAATGCGTAATATACTAATAAATGTACCTCCAACAATTCCAATTTTGTGTTATTTGCTTATATATTATAGTGAATTGACCTATTATCAAACCTAACTGTAAGAAAATTATATGTGTCCTCTCGTTGGTTTCTTACGATATTTTTATTTTAAAGTAAATTATGGATATCAATGTAAAATATTAATATTTAAAAATGTTCATAGTTCACTCACAAATAAAAGTATCGTAAGAAACCCACGAGATAACACAAATAATATTCATACATTTAAGTTATATAATATAAACTCACTCTAATATTTAAGCCAACAACTCAACATTGAAACTGCTGGACGTACATTTTGATATATTATACGTATTAGTAAGACGAAGACAACACATGCGGGTCCGATGTCCTCTTCAGCAATTATTTTTTTTTATAAAATATCTTTTTAAAATACTTCAGACAGTCGAATCGACTGGCTTTATTAAAATATGCACCAAATATTTATTAATCATTATTAAATATATTCTCCTGATAATGGTTTATATTTTGAGTGTTTACCGATTCAAATATATTTGGTTTTAAAAGGAGAGGAAGGTTCAGGAAGAAAAAATGGTATAGGCAGATAGTTACAACAGTTCTTTTAGGATCAAATATGACATTGACACTGATAAAATCAAATCACTATTAATTGGAAAACCTCTGTCTTTTAAAGGTGTTAAAACTTATCCATGCGATTTTCAATCGAATAAAAAAGCGTGGAATACGAGTAAATAGTATGAAAAATGGTTGTTTAATTTTGATAAAAATAAAAAGTTTGAAAACAAAAAAAATATTCCTTTTTATTGACAATTATTGTACCTACTCTTCTTAAAACAAAAAAAAAGAAATTCAATTCTGTTAGTAGAATTTATTCCGACAAACATGACTTCACAACTTCAGCCTATATAGACTCTATAGTATAGAGTATAAACCAAGGCATAATACAAAACTTTATAAAATCTTATATCGTAAACAAGTCATTCGCGAAATGATTTATAATATTGACGAGCATAGATATTTTTCTATCTTGAATTTATAGCATGGTATGCACATTCAAGACATTGAATGGCGAAACCACCGAAACGTTGAGTAGAAAACACGATCAGGCATTCAGGCTGATTGTTAAATTGAACCTGGAATTTGGTTTAAAGAAAAGGAAATCTAAATTTAATTTAACCTTACACATATTTATTTAATTTAGAGTCTGGCCCTAAAAGTTGCTAAAATAGCAATTTAAAAATATTAAAGGCATATAATAACGATTTTTTTTATAAGCATTTGAAGTTTAATGTTTGACAATATATTATTTTGTAGTTAAAAATGTATAAAATGTTTAATTTTTATTGCTAAGGATTGAGAATTTAAAACGAGGTTTTTCATAAGTAGTTTAAATAAATATATAAACACGTTTTTTTACAGACATTTTAAGTAAAAATTAGGATTTAATTAGATATTTGAATGAATAATAACGATATTATAATTATTTCCTCGTAATTTAAAAACATTATTCATGGGACCTACAACTTTTACTTATATTATACATTTTACTATACCTCTTAAGCAATTAAATTTTCAGAGCATTTAGATTAATTTTAATCTATTATTTATTTATACTATGAAACTATTACCTATTCACGCGCATTGTAAGGTGGTATCAACTCAAAAGTTAATAACAATATAGTATAGTATGATAAAAATATAAACTATTATTATAATTTTGCATGTTTTTGCATTGTTTGGAGTGTTCAGAGCGTACATATTATTAAGTTCAATAGCCGTCTTGTACAACAACAGCTTTTAAAAAAAAAATCATTACCTCTATTTCTAGTTATTAATTATTATAATGGATAATTTAACATTTCAATTGTATATAATGCCAATGATTTTACATGCCTGAAGGGTTAGCTAATAAAATGACAAGTGACAACCAGAATTGTTAATGGATGGGTGGCTTATAAGAACTAATACGAAAAACTTTCACCCCATCGCTCTACGACTATGAATTGTGTAGTTAATTTATGTACTCTTCCCGTTGTAATTTCTACCAATTGTAGCCAAAGTGACTACATGCGTGTAGGTACTCGACCTACACGATAAATGTACATTACCGATGACACTGACACAGCAAAGTCATCTATTCCGCGTTCGCCTCCTGTCAACCCCTGTCCCTTACTTCATTTACGTTTAAAAATGCCACGGTGAAAAACCATATATACGTTGAAAAATAAGTCGACCGGAGCTGCGCAGGACCACAGGGGCGGCCGATACGGTCGTGGGCCGAGGAATATTTTTTAACGATTTCCCAGGAGGTCTCGTCATTTACATCATATAATATATATGTTTATATTTAATGCGGACTCGTCAGTCGATTTATTTGACGTAGGTATATTAATACTACCTACAGCCGGCCGCCCCGAGGATTCGCTTACTGGACAGAAAAAATAATGTCGACTTTACAAAAGGGTTCATCGTTGTTTTTCCGTTTGAATTGAACATAATGTAATGTTATTATCATATATTATTAAACGGCAGGTAGGCGTGATGTATATTATACGCTGGATTCGATGTTACGTGATAAACCAGCGATCTCCCTTCATATTATTACGGTTAACGATTTTGGATTTTGAAATTTTGATTTTTTTTCAAGCGATCAAAAGACATATGTAAGTATAGATAATCGTTTCTTGTTATATTATAATTGAAACAAATTATGATAATATAATAACGATATTATCAGTTATGACTTTAGACGATAAGTTTATCGTTTATGCTTACTATATCGTTACAAAAATTTCCAGTATATAGGTGCCACGGCGGTTTGACCGTCTAAATAAATTCTTAATAAGTACACACTTTTTTTGGTGATCGCCATAATCGGCATAAATATTATCCAGTTTTTACTTTTACTCACGGGCGTAATTTATTATTATATCGTAAAATGCAGGAAACGGTTCGGACAAAATAAGTTATGTTCATTTAATAAAAATCTATTTTATATATTATCCATTAAATATTTATATTATGTTATGTATAGTATTACTTTTTTTATATCGAAATTGATCCTTGATCATTGTTTGTCTTATGTGTATATCCTTTGAATATTAAATAATATCCTATTCTAAGATATTTTTTAGGGCAGGTTTTTTTTGACTTAGAAGTTAGTTCCTATAGACGTATTATTTATTAAAAAAACTAAATAAATATTAAACAAGTTTAATAAAAAGTATATCTGTGAATTCTCTTCAAATTAAATACAACGCTAAAAATAAGTATAAAATACAATCTCTCTTTTTACATCTGTGCATCAAATACAAAGATTAATTTAATCAGATGTTTTTATAGTAAAGCTTTCATGTTTTCTTACACAACCTTATGTTTTATTTTAAATATGTTTTGGTTTTATAAGGCTATATTTAATATACATATACAGTTGGGTACTTTGTGCATTATTGTCTAATACCTTATTCATTGCGGCTGTATTAAAGGTATTTTGATATTTAAAATAGAAAACTTGTTAGATATACGTATATCAAGCTGTATTAAGAAAAAACTATATTTTTAATTATTTTTTATAACCAATATTACAAAAATGTATAAGACAAAAACTAAAAATATGGATAAAATGCGAGTAAAATTTTTTGAATACATGGGATTTGTAAAAAATAACAAAAAAAAGTAATGAAAAAATAAAATTTTACTGATAAATGAGGCTAAAAAAAAACTAAAATTAAAAAAATATTATAAATTGAATGTGTTTGTTCTAAATCAAAACTTAGTAAGTACCTAGTAAGAAAAATATTTTTTATAATAAGCCAAAAAAAATGTATTTCATTATGAATTTATAGCATTGTACAATTTTGATTTAATTCTTTAATGTATTTTATTTTATTATAATAGACAAATCAAAATATTTAGCGGATATAAGGAGGAGAATTAATATATCAGGAGTTTGAGGGGTAAACCCCTTATAATTTGCTTCCTTTAAAGTTTCTTGGGTACTTAAGCCCCCCTTATACTTTTGGGTGATTTGTACCTATGATCATATTATCTCAAAACTATCAAACAAGCAAGTAATCTACATACAGATAACAGATATAATATGATGCACTGTAACAGACTCTAATTTTGTTTATTCGGATAAAGATCCATTCAACGTTCGGCTGCATATTATACAGCACTCCCCTGCGCGAACGGGCAAGTTCCTGTCGAGTTTTATTATCAAAATTATCATCATTAGTAAGTGCGGTTTTGAATTAATAGTATATTTCACACGTCATATTGTGTGTTCGATTAACGGCAAAACGTTTAATAATAATAATATGTTAACTATATAATATTGTGTGGTTTTATAATAATATATTCGTGGGTAAAAAAAAAATAACAGAAGGAATTATAATAATACCTATGTTTATCGAAGGGGTGTGACGCAATGGGCCGTTGATTTTCCGGTGACTATTTGTCGAAAACACCTAACCCCCACCATTATCATACACACCACACCCATTATTTTAATATTTTAATCAAAGACTACTGAACTCGTTTGATTAGTATACAATGCATAGTGCATACGAATTATATTATATGATAATATTATATTGTCGCCGTTCCGCTATGCAGGATAGTTCGATTAAAAGTTGTAGGTACAATATCAACGTTGAATATAGTTTGATGTTCGGTGTAGATACGGTATAACTGCAGATAGGTCGAAGTTATATACGATGATAAATTGATAACTTTAATAATAATAATATAATAAAATCGTGATCAAGAATTTCGAATATTACAATAATATAAAGTGAATGTTTTTTATTATAATAGAGGTGCAAGTATTGCTGTTAGTAATTACTATTAAAAAAAGAAAAATCAGTAGCAGTGTAGCACCCTAAAAAAAGTATTCATCTTAATTGCTTAAAGTTTATGCTCGGAAAAAAAAATAATGTTTATGCATAATAATAATATGATGATAATATTATATTTTACGAATGCAATAAAAATATGATTTCTCGACTTCCTGTAGATTTAATTTTCGGGAAGATGAATTCGGCCATTAAACGCATTAAATTATTAATTACTTTTCCCTTATTTCGTCTACTTGTCGTCGCATTTTTGCTCACTACTCATAAAGTTTTATTTCCTGTTTCGCGTCGGCCGGTGCCAGATATATACCTATGTATAATACACGCTCCTTCGTCTTTAATATTTTATGAATTTTTGTATATCTTTGAAGTCACACCGGGCCTCGGTTAATCTCACAGCTCCTTGGTTTTCGTTTATGCTAATTCGATTATACTCATAATATAATATTTTATACCGTGTAATTAATAATGATCTACATTTTTTTAATATTATTATTCAATATACAAAAATCTGGTACTTATTTTGCAAGTATATTTCTATAATACGCATCAGCCTTACGTACTATTTAATAAATATTAGGCGCCTACAGTTTACACATCATAATCGCTCAAACGTAATCTGCAGGAAAATGTAATAGGTACGCATAATGTCATAGACTATAATATAACATAAATACATAATTTATTTTACATAATATTCCATTATGCGTATATGCGTATTTAGCATCGTCGTCCGTCGTCGTTAATTAAAATTGTATTCGTCTTCCTCAAACTATATTATATACAATCATGGTTGAAATATACGAGGTTATTGTATTATATAATACCCCTTCTCAATCGAGTATTAAATGATAAAAACAAAAACTGCAGCATAAATGTATATCCAGCTATTTGTCGTGATAAAAACAATTAATATTTGTGATATCCCTTAATACGCAGCTATTTTATATCTGATTTCCGAGTCCATAATATGCAATAACCTATTATTCATTGCTATCAATCCTGGCCAAGTTAATGATAATTTTTAATTGAGATAAATTCAGATGATAGAAAACATTTTAAAAAGTTTAAAGTTAATAGTTATCCTAATTTTGTTTTTTAACTCAGTTAAGTTAAAAGTTAGGTATATGGAAACATACGATAAACTTATTAAGTTAAGTTAATTTTTTTTTTAATAGATTTAAATAGCCAGTAATATGGTTTAAAATAATAAAAAGTAAATGTTTATGCAATATTGTATTATATTTATTATTTAATTATATGCAAATAATTAACGTAACCTGGTTTCGATTAAAAGTAACTCGTCATTTATTAAGTTTATATTAATAAAAATCAGTTAAGTTAAAAATTATGTTAATAAATATTAAATTAAAAAAAGTTAAAATGAACTTAACTTTAACTTGTTAACTCGTTTATTCCTAGGCTTGATGGCTATATATTTCAACCATATAGAATATAGATAAAAGATAAACATATACTCTGCTTACATATACACATACTCTGTATGGAACGTCTAATGACGTTACATGATTTTGAATGGGGGTGTCCCTTTAGTCTTTACAATATGATTATAACAAACATACATTTTTCTGTGCTTTTTAAAAGTAAGTATATAAATGACCAAGAAATCATTAGAATTTGGCAATACTAATATTATATTATTATAGACCTATAATTTTTAGTCAGTATTTTTAGTTTATAATCAAATTTATCGCTTATCGTTATTCATTATAATTTATGGGAACATTTTGAAATGTCGATATATTTTTTTTCAACTTTATTTTCAAAACAAACAATCTGTAATTATTAAGTATTAAAATAAGCATACGTGTGCTATAATATGTTATGTGACGTGAAAAAAGCACCCATCATCCAATGGTGATACTTTAAAACTTTGTTACCTTTAATATATCCAAAATGAGTGTATAGAAATAGTTAGTAACAAAATGTACTTGTTTTTATGATGGCGGGGATGGTATGATTTCCATGTACCAATATATGTGACCCAGTGAACGTCGTGCAATTATATTATTATTAATGTCATATACTAGGTAATATAGTATCACCATCACCATTATTTCTCGAACGTTCGTTTGTTCGTTCGTTCGTTCGTTCGTTCGTTCATTTATCATTAATTCATCCGGTACCTACCTATAAGATTAAGTATTTCCCTTAACCGTATGTATTTTTTTCTACCTCTGAACTATTTCAACTCGACGCATAATATTATATGTGATCGTTGTTTACCGTTTGATAATCTACCGCTGTTCTCTAAGGTACACATCATTTGTTTAATTCCACGGTTAATCTAATGTTCGCTAAACTTATCAATCAACAAAAACGGCAATCCTAATGCATATATTATTTTAATGCAGCTAGGCTCACACTTTAAAAGTAAACATTTTAATCCCAACGTACTTTCTGTATTGGGGGCTTAATCTTTTACACTTTATAAATTATAATCATTTCCGTTCGCGAAAACTTTTAATTCCAATAGTCGGAAAAAAAGTTTTCAAATTTCTTACAGTATCTTATTATATTCATGAAACACATTTTAAAAGTAATTGTTAAAATTATTTTTATTTTCAGTATAATCATAATATCAAGTACATCAACTCATTAGATTACTCAGCCCTTTCCAGCCCAGTGATAACTTTTGGAGTCATAGTTTCCGACGAGTTTTTGTGATGCTATGCGTTATGGTAGCTGGTGGCACGATTATAAAGAACATAAATATTACATATTAAATAACACATTCTTTATAGCCATGTTAACTGGATACGTGTACAAAAGGGTACCCAAGACCAAAATATGCATCTTTTAAATTTACACAAAAAAAAATATGCTTGTTATTAATAATAATCATACTGATAAAAATTAAAAACCAAAAACAATTATTACGATTTAATCCTGATTAAATGTTGTGGCAAAAAGCCATATGCTAAAAATCGCTTCATCTTACCGATCATTACTCGGGCTGGAAAGGATTAAAAGTTTATTTTAGATTTTAATGGAACACACAAATTGGATTTTTTTTAAAAATGTAGTTTTATCTTTAATTGTTAGAATTAAAATTTTTAATATTTGTGTATTTTTTTCATACCAAGTCGATAAATTTAATTCTAAGACTAAATTTAACAACGTATTATTATTGTATTAAACATAATTATTTGATATTATACGAATATATGATATTATGTTCTACATTTCTAACTGAATAATATTGTTGTAAAAAGTTTCACAGTTATCAAAAACTTTTTTTATAACCATTAAAAGTTTGTTTATTTTAATGATGCAAAATAAAATATATAATAAATTGTATATTATTATGTCAATTACTTACATAATATTAATATATTATACTTGTTAGCTGTTATTTATTTTTATGCTTTGCTTTTATTGCGGAATCATCTAAGTATTTTAAGGTTATTATTATAGTTGCACAAAAAAAAATTTAACAAAAGGTACATTTTATACTTAACTGCACATTAATAAATGATTACAGTTTTTCAATTTAATGTAAAAAATTAATTGATTATAAAAATAAAACAAAAATATTTTGATAACAATTTTATCTCCGTGCGGTGCTCAGAGCTTCAAATAGGTAGCTATATAGTATATAATATAAGCTTTGGAGAACTTCTAGCCTAATATTGGTTTTAACATCGACCAAAAATTAGTTTACATAAATATTTAACGTATATTGAAGTTTGTATCTACTTAATGCGTGACGTAGATTTTACGACGATGTATTTTTTACGTTTATATTTTAACGTTATGATAACATCGTGTCACATTTATAATGATATTCTGCAGTATACTACCTATTATCTACCCACACGTATGATAGCTGATATTATCAACAATTTATATTTTAGTTATGTGAAAACGACTGAAATTTAAAAAATCATATTATACAAAATAAAAATCGGATCCGCCACACGCGTCGATGTGGTTGTTATTTATTATTACGAAATTCTTGATTGAAAATCGGCACAACACAAACATAATATGCGGTTGTCCAAAATAAAATAAAAACGAAAACTTTTTAATATTACTTTTGTATATTAAAGAATATCGGTTGTCAACGGTTCGCAGTCGTCATGTTTTTTTTTTTGCATTGACTTTTTTGAATTATTTCTCAGAAAAAAAACACTGGACGGCCGGCCGCAATAATAGAGTTTAGGAATTTGAATATCCATCAAAAACCAACCACCAATACTTGGCCATGTCCAAGCCGCAAAAAATGTGGAGGGTGGAAATGTGGCCGCACAAGATTTAATAATATAATATTTTCACTGGAGATACTTTATTTTACATAGTGCAACCCCCCCCCCCCCTCCTCACCGCACCAATTTGAAAATTTTCAGAAAATCTTCAGAAATTATAAAATATCGATAGGCTGATCCCACACGGCGTTCTCCATGACTAATTTAATGCCCATGGACGTATTCTTAAACTCCGTTAAATGTACACTTCACAGATTTTTCTTATAGTTATTTGGGTTGTTTCGACCAAATACAAAATACCTACCGGTGTAAAATGATATCAATCATAATAACTATTTTATTTTTTGCAACCAATTGCAGCAATATTATATATTATTAAAAAAATTAATAGTTTTTTTTCAAGTCAACTAAATTCAACATTTATGTGTTAAAATGTAAAAGTACCTAAGAAACAAAAAGTAGCCAATGACACTACCAAGTACGGGATCTAGTTGAATCTATTGACGAAAATTTTATGAAAATTGGTCAAAAACTGTAGATTTGCATAAGGGTAGTAACCTGTTGAATGCCTTTGATTTTACACAACAGAGAATATTATATTTATTAATAATTATATAGATGATCTTGCTCCACGGCGTTGCCCCGTGCCCGTGACAAATTACATAATGCTTGTGGATTTACACTGTCTGTAAAGTAATAACTCCGTAAAATGTAAACTACACATATTTTTAACACGGGAATTTGAGTTGTTTTGACAAATTATAAAATACAGGCCTAAAAAAATTGGCCTCGAGGTGCACATCTTCGGGATTACCCGTGTGCCAAATTTCAGAACGGTGATAGACTCATTGGCTTATTGCACACAAACATTACCTTTTATTAATATAGATTGATATTAATTACTAAAATTTTCGTCATAACATCAACCAAATCTTTCAAACCCAATATTATACAGCTGTCATCCTTAGTATTGTTAGTTACTAATGAGTACACAAAGTTAAATAACTCAAAAACTAGGTACTTCTTCGAATTTCGATTAAAATATATCAACCTTTTCTAAAAAAAATAACCTAATTAATAGTTTACAAGAATAATTAATTACCCACAAAGCATTCACATTTGAAAAAACGAAGTTGTTGTTGCTACTGGACACTGCTTTAAATATGGGATAAAAATCTAAGAAATATGGTCCATAAATATAATTCAATTTTTTAAAAATCATAATTTACAGAAAACAAATGTTTGTTACGTGGTTTGTGAATCACCATATGTAAACAGGATGGGCGGCCCCGAAGGTTTTTTCTCAAATAGTCCATATAACGCTCATAAAATTAAATGCATATTACTATCGTAATAAACTTTTATCGCTATTATGTAAATTTGCATAATGTATAATCGTAAAATCTTTAAAAAAAAGTTTAATAATAGTATAATTTTATCACACGGCTGCAGTATACTGAATACCGGTGAAATGAAATTTGTGAAACCCTAGGCACCTGTATTGATATGATGGTCGCCTTAATATTATACTTGACAACTATTTAACTTATAACGTAAGAAATTTCCATTTAGGTACCTAATATTATTGATGCTATCTTGTCCTTAAAAATATTTTAATGACCTTGTTCACTTATACCACTCTGGAAGTTTTGTGGAATATGTGAATAATATGTATATGAAATAAATAAATTAGTATTGCTTTGTAGGTGAAAATTTGGTTAAGGTAAAATATAAGCAAAGAACGGTTAGTTGCCTTAGAATTTAGATTGGATATATTGTTACGAACATAAGTATACCTATTCAATTTGATGAAATAATAGATATAATTTCTAGAGGAAAAAAAACGAAAGTTTTGTATTATAAATAATTTATTATTAGCTGTCTCGCTGGCGTTACCCACGCCAAAGATTTGTTATTTTTTATACATTTATTTGTAAAAAAATGTATCTGCAATATTTATACTAATTATAATATAAATATAAGTATAAAATGTAACCAATGGCAACCATTTCAATAGATCAAAAATATATTTTTTTTTATCAGCTGAAAATGCATGTGTGCGTTACCCTTAAATACCCAAAGGGGTTGAAAAAATAAGCTATAAATATCCTCCTGCAAGTCTCAATGAGTCTATTGATATAACTTTTAATTGAAAACCGTTCAGTAGTTGCTGATTATTTTAATTACTGACACGAGACAGACAGTCCAACATCCATTTGTATATTATATATATATAAATATAGATTAGTTATTGTTATTCAGTACCTATTAGCAAAATAGAATTACAATAGAATTAACTGAATTAGTATGTAAAAATATTTTAATATGCAAGTCAACAAGTACCTATGTATAATGTATATTATATTTTATAGGCGCTGTATTTGTTTGGTGCTCTAAGCTTTTCCCTCATTAAATATTGTGTTCCTGTATGATTCCGATTTGATTTTTTTTATCAGGTATGTATTTAATATTTTAACCCCCCCCCCAGAAAATGTTAAACTATTATATTAAATGCAATTTTTTTTTTTAGACAGCATGCATGAATGTGTTTTAAAAACGTCGTAATGTACTGGTTATTATATTATTATATAAGTACGCAGTACTCTATATATTCCCCGCGGGACTGCTGCACACTGATTACATGTTATTATTGTACCTAAACCATAGCTTAACATATATATTATAAGCCATGACCTAAACGTAATGATATTGTTACGTTCGAAATCGCCAAATGTGCCAAGATCATATTATTATTATTCCGAGAAGGAAATGCCCCCTACCCCCACTCACACACCACACTGTCAAATAGATAAGAACTGCAGTCTGCAAATATTATACCACAGTTCCGTGTCCCGCCACTCCGGCACTATATTATTATTCAATGATATAAGACATATACGCGATCATGACTACAATTACAGCCGTATTGACTTATCACGTGTTTAAAATAATATTATAACAATACGAGGAAAGAACAATCTTATCAGTATTTTGTTTTGTTTTCTCACGCGGTAAATTCATCACGATTCGCACTTTTTATGTACAAATTATTATTGCGCGAGTATAATAATAATATAATACAACAACTGTCATTGTAACCGTAGATATTCTATGATCGTATTATTGTTATCGTACTATTATTCACCAAATAATTATCGTTTATCATAATTGTACGTGCATACTCCCGTCATGCAATGCACCTACGCAGTAATTGTACGTGAACTTATTAATTCAAATTTTACTCGTCATCTTTGGTTAAGACACTGTCTATCAGAACCGTTTTAAATAGCCGAAACGAATAGTTTATTTTTATTTATTTTTTGAATTTCATTAAGTTTTAACTAAGTATTTATTTTAAATACCTGCCATTATACAATATTATTTCGTCTATATTTTTAACCTTTTAAAGTAATTACAATAATATTATATTATATTATTTTTGATTAATCTCCCTGAAATCTGAATAATTATAATTTATATTAGATACATATTTAAAAAAAAATCAAAGCTTTAAAAATAAATTTTAAAAAATGCAACAATTATGAGTATAATATTGAAAACAATACTTTTAAGTTTTAACTACAACTATTGCATTCATTATAACATTGCGTTTATGATTTAAAATAATAATTACTCGTGTAGAATCGTAAAATGCATTTATAATTATATTTCGTATTATTCTTCGACTCTTGGGCACAATTTGTATCTAATTTAATTAGAGTTTTGTGGTCTTTTCGCATAAAGAAAATTAATTCATAAAAAATTGAATGTATGCACTTAGTATGAGTACCTATAGCATACAGTTAATTATTTGGGTGGATAATCCACTTGGACGAGTATATTGCGATTTACGATGGTATTATGATGATATACACTTGAAAGTTATTTAAAAAACAATTTTATGTACGGCTCATCCCATACCTATCAAAATGTTTTGAGATAATAATAATAATAATAATAAGTACGCACGGAATACGGCAGAAACTGTAATCACTACCTAAGTGAATATCTGTTATGGTTGTGGTATTCGGTAGAATAAATTTGAGAAAAGTTGTGATAAATCATACACTTTACAATTCTCGGTTTACAATAATAAATTGTAAGTTGTGTCTTGAAAACTTTTGTACATTTTAAACCAGCGTAACAAAATACTTAGCGAGCTAGTCAAGATTTGTGTGACATACTACTACGATTTATATATAGTTAGATACCTATCTAATGATTTACCTGCCTAACTGATCTTATTGTATTAAACATTTAAAACCACAATTTACTTAACAAATTGATTGAGTTTAACCGTACTTGATGTGAATAAAATACTAAAAAGTGATTTTTGATATTTTTCAATGCAGGTACAGCAAGAATGCAGGTTTGATATAATAAATTATTATCATAGTATAAAGTATAAATATTTAAACCACAGTTCAAACAATATATTTTTGAAACGTCAACAATTTTAGAGACCAAACATATTGTAAAAATTGTTTTAAAAGTTGTATAATAAAATACTAAAATAATAATCGAAGAAAATTTCAAGTCTCCTGGATTAATAAAAAGTTTTCTTCGAACCTGGCGTCTCTAGCGTGTTGCCGTTAAGGCGAAGCGTGACGGTTGGAAAATTCCAAAAATGACCTCTTTAAAGTAACACCTGTGTCAAATTTCCAATCTATAGTGGGAGGTTATATGAAACTTTTGGAGTACTCCTACTGGGAAAAGTGATTATACCAACCTACCTGAATATAAAACTAAAGAAAACAACGCACGACATTACAAAACCAATATATAGCTCATACTCGCAACTCAGAATTAAAAAAAATATGCATGGCTGGTTTTTAGATTTTATTTGGTAAGTTTTAGCAATGATTAATTGAGCGAATTTGTCCAAATTAAGTATAACAATCAACAATGTTGTCCGTTTTCTGATAAAGAGGTGTTTTAAATATTCTCTATATAATAAATGAATAGATTAAGTTGGTAATCTTAATTAATTTTAATATAAGCTGCTTAAAATGTCTCACGCTTTTATTATATAAAAGTAAAAGTATTGGAGCATATAAAAACAGTACCTAATACCTATACACATGTTTTTATATTAAAAAAGTAAATAATGTTATATCTAATTACAATTAATAGCTATTATGTGCGTTTAGATGCAAAATAAAAAAATCAGGTAAGTAGGTGTCGCTCTGCTGTACAATAGGTTACAAGTGGGTCATTGTATAATGGTTGGTATTAAATTTGAATTCAATGATATAATATCATTGTATAAGAAAAGCGATTCTGAGCGGAGACGGTTTGTCTGTCTGGATATTAGATAAGCGTGTTTATTTTTTTTTTACCTGCTTACCTGTTTTTTTATATTGTTATTATTTATTTTATCATGTAAGTTGAATTAAAATTACAATATTATAATTTTTATTCGTTTCCATGGTGATAAACAAAGCGTTAGAAATTAAAATCCCATTTTTAGCGTTTTTTCGTTACCTCTCTAAAGTACCATCTTGATCCAATTTGCTAAAAGATAAGGTACTATATGTTGAAATCGAAGCACTCCTTTTGGTAGAAATTTTGTATACAGGATATATAAAAAAATAAAAAATAAAAAATAAAAAATAAACACCATTGTAAAACCAATAGCTTCCTCGCTCCACTTAGAATCTAATAGTACCTATTATTGACATGTCTATAATATATAACATTATATCTATATTTTGTTTAGTAATGTTGTATATTATTTAAAATTGCCATGCTAAAACATAATATTTTAATGATATAATATTCATTGAGCACAGATTTAAAAAAAAATGTTCTTTTCATAGCTAACTTATATTATACCTATTGCAGGATAATCTTTAAGTTGTATTAATAAACGTGTTTCTATTAAATTGTTTTAGATTCTGAGTGGAGCGAAGATGCTATTGTTTTTACAATGGTGTTTATTTTTTAGCTTTTTTTAGCGTTTTTATGTTTAAAAAACGCTAAAAATGGGATTTTAATTTATAACGCTTTGTTTATTACCATAGAAACGAATAAAAAATTATAATATTTTAATATTAATTCAACTTACATGATAAAATAAATAATAACAAAATATAAAATATTCATATTGACAAACCGTCTCCACTCAGAATCGTTTTTCTTATACAATGATATTATATCATTGAATTAAAATCTAATACAACTATTATACAATGACCCACTTGTAATCTACTGTGTAGCAGAGCGACATTCACTTACCTGCTTTTGTTTATTTTATCTTTCACAAATTATAATTTTGTCACGGCAACCTAAAAATAAAAAAAATAATAACAATTATCAATTAAATTCTTAAGACCCCTTTATAATTTAAAAAAGATAAGTACATTTTGTCTTTCATATATTTTATTTTTAAATATTTTAAATTATAGATACTAAGATTTCAAGAGACGAAGATTTTCCCAACGGTCGCAGCTCCCTGTGTGGTCGTTAAGGGAAGGGGGGTGATCTTCACTACCTGGAGGGTTGGTGACCGAAGTTACCGGGCGCAGAGCCTCCTAGTAAATTTAAATATAATACCCATATATTATTATGAAATCATAATTGATTTGATCGAAGATTCTATCAAATATTATGTAATCAGTTACTTAGAATATTTTTGAAAACCACATCGGTACTTGAATTATTTTAATAATATTTTTGAAAATCAGAAACTTTTAGATATCGTGGAACTATATATTATTATTCTACTAAATCGTATATAGCGTGTAAGAACGAACTTGAGTATAATCCGGGAATGAATAGTAATGTCACAAACAATCACAATGGGCTTATGAAATTCTAACAATTTATTTTGACACGTGGGTTTTAAACTATATACCTTAAGTATAAACCGATTTTAATTATCATCACGTTAAAACAATTTCCTTTGCATAAACTAGTGTGTAATGTCGGTGTTAAATCTAAATGTGTTTTGTGTGTAACAATAATAATAATAATAATCGAATAATTGTTATGTTTTGTACAGAGTCCACAATTTATTTTCGTTGTGATTGTTGAGCAAATACAATTAAATACACACAATGTCTATACTCTTCAAATGGAACATATTGTTCAGTGTCTCTAAAAAAATATTAAGTCGGGAAAATGTATGTTTTTAGTGGATGTTACATAATGCTTTTATATGAGCACATACTCAGATGCAACAATTAAAAATGAACAACTAATTCATTGGTAAAAACTCCGTTTATATTATACGCTGTTTATCTGCCAAGGTTTTAGCTGATAATAATATAATGATATATAATAAGTGTATAGGAAATGCATTTCGATGAAATTGCATTTTTTATTTTTATATTGATCTAAAATGTTTTCTCCGAAATCCAAATCAGTTTTATTTATTACAGATTCAGAATATTACCAATATTAATTGAATAATTTTTTTTTACATACCAACTTCATAGAATAATATTCTTACATGCGTATTATAGTCTGTCGATATGTGTATAGTGTGTTATAATGCTTCCTTTAAAGTTTAAATTGTGGAATTCACAATGCAAGTATACAGCGTGCATTATAAATAAAATAAATGTACATAATGTTTTTTTATTGTTTCATATAATATGTGCAATAGTTATCAGTTTATTTTATCAATGTATAACTGTTAATATTATTCAATCGATGTGTTAAGGTGATTAATAATTTACCAAGCATACTCGTAATTTTTATTTTTTATTAATGCATTTGTTTAATTAAGATTTTTAAAATTGTTATGTATACCTACTTAGTTACCATATTTCAAAATATTTAAATCGTGTATGACGTTTAAAGAGTTTCCTGTGCTAACCTTCCTTTCTGTAAATTGTCAAGTAGGTACCTAGTTGAATTTTTTTTTAAAATGTTTAAGTATCCAAACCGAAATTTAAACGACTAGTTGTTGTGTTATTTGAATTTTTACCTATACTAAGGATAACACAGGACGTCTGTATGATGTGGGAGATATGATGATATAGAAAAAAGTAATTCATATTATCTATCAATATTTTATATTTTGTAAGAATTTACCGAGTACCATAAGACGTATAATACACATTGTATTTAAGTATTTCATAGTTGTCTAAAACCATTTTCACAACTATTTTTACTCCTATTCTTAGTAGTTAAATATAATTACAATAACTCAAAAACTTGACGTTCGAATTTTGATTTACATAAATCATAATTTACAGTAGAATAGGCCAGTTAATTAATTGAAAAAGAATGAATGTTTGTGTCGTCACAGGAAACTCTTAAAATGGTATGAGAATCTAAATAAATGGAAATGCAGTATTTAAGTGAACCTACTAAAAATTCCGAAAAAATCGGAATTTGAATAAACTCATTATTGAACAACAAAAAAATGGAACTGCAGAGTGTGCTTAGCGAATCATCCGGTGTATAATATTTTATCAGATTTGTGTCATGATTCGACCATGAGCAGTTTCTAATTACGAGTATAATATTATACATGTGTATAGGTATAGGTACCTATACGCTTAACTACATAATAATATTATCCGTAGTATAACACGAGTCACGATCGGAATTATTATTCACACCTACCTATGTATATCATAATAATACGATATGTAAACAGACGCACACTTCAATACAAACTCATCCAGAGATGGAGTAGATTGGGGTACGTGAAACAAGATCCATATAATATATTATGTTATTGTATACGTGCAGCAAACAAGTGCAATTTATTTTTCGGACGGTAAAAACTAAATAAGAATGTTCATCGCCCCTGCAGTGTACTTTCAGGGGAGCATGTTTACATGACACGTCGTTTACTATGTCCGCAGCGCACTTTCGGACATTCATTAGTCGTCGTCGTCGACTTTAGTGGATATATATAAGGACTTTTCATTAGGTCTGACGTCAAATACACATTAATTCGATTGTGGCTTGGCGTCGGGGGAGGAAGGGGCACACCGGTAACGAGATTTTACAAGAACAACGGCGGCGGCATTGCAAAAAGGCTCCGCCGGACGTTGCTGCACGTTTTAGAAATCCGCTCACGTCCACTGGAAAGGGCGTGAAAACGGATCGCAAAGGCGGTGGCAGTCGTATACTTAAGGCTGTCGTGAGCACTACACCTGGAGGCTCTAATGCGGAGACGTATTGTGAGTACACGAATGTACATATTATAGTACCTAGCTATAACTGGTGTGCACTACGCACCTAACCGTGACCAACAATTATAATATCCTAATCGTTATACAATAGGTACGTAGATAGTGCCGCATTTAGACACTTTGCGCCCCGGTGCAAAAAAACATTGACACCCACAGAAAATATGAGAGATAGATCATCATTAACCTTTTAGATTTGAGCAAAGAAAAGAATATTTGTTTTACAATGGGTTGTTTTTTATAAAAATATTGTTAATTGTTTAACTAACAATATTATATAATAAAATATATAATTTATATGTTAATAAGTATTATGTTTGAATTTTCGTATAAATTATAATTTGTTTTAAGTGTATGTAATTTAATTGTATACCGACCTAACTTATTTGATTTTGACGCTTAACTAGTGATGTTTGTAATGATTAATCTTTGTGTACCTACTGTTTAAACTAATCGCTTAATTTAATTCTATAGTTTTATATTTTAATGTAATGTTTTACTCTTAACGCAAATTAATGATCTTGATAGTTAATATGTTATAGAGACTATATACGAGTTGAGGTGAGGTGGCGAGGTGCATATATCGTCATCATTATAATTTGATGGGTTTAGGTTCAAGATTTCTCGAAAAAAAATATGTGAAATAATAGTATATTAATTCTTTTCTTTTTTTTCTGGAAATCTGAACCTTGGGCAGAAAACGGTCATCGTGCAAGTGATAACGGTCAGGGGTCATTTTGGCGGAAAACCGTTTATTAGATATAAATATATCACATAATATATTATACCTACTCTCTGTTTTTTACTAACATCATATATGTACAGTGGCGTACGCAGGGGTAGGGTTCCAGGGTTCTGACCTCCCCCCCCCCTGAAATTTCTTCCTTTTACAAAAAAATCTTATTTACTACCATTAAAATACTCAGAGTCAATAATTTGTTGGTCATTTTTAATAGATATAAAATAAATTGTCAAATATGACAAAGACCTCGATCAAAGTTTCAGTTGTTTTGCTGATTTAGAACATAACAAAAAGTCTGCCATAATCGTTATATATGGTGTATCATCATGTATCATCCATCGATTATTACCACGTTTTTTGAAACGTGAAAAAAAATTGCTTCCCCCTAAGGAGCTTACCCATGGAAAATATGGGAGATAGATCCTCATTAACCTTTTAGATTTTGAGCACAGAAAAGAATATTAATTGTTCTACAATGTGTCCTTTTCTTTTAAATATTGTTTAGTAATTGCTTGTTCCTCTCTCCGCAAAAATACATTTGAATTTATGTCACTTAAACCTTGTTTATAATTCATCATAAAAGTTGTTTTTTTTTAAACATATTTAAGTAGGTGCTTATGAATAAATAAAATAAAATTATATAAAACTATGCAAATTAATACCTTATATTTTTTTTTGTATATAGTATTTTATAAAAATAATGTAACTATATAATATAATATTTAAATTTTTCTTCTACTCTGTAGTGTTGCAAATTCTTGAATTACTTGGTCTAAGGTTTTACATATTTTAAACTATTTAGTTTTGCACATTTTGATTAGTTTAGTTTATCTGATTAATACGTAGGTAGTTATAACTTATATTGTAACTTGTAAGTATAATTTATGTTTTATAGACATAAGACATATAGTGTACCTATATTTACTTTCAACTGTTGAGGTTTTTTTTACAAGACAGGTCTTGAATTTTTTGCATTTGTTAACAACATTAAGTTGTTTTTTGTGTTTTAATAAAGTTTTTTTACGATTTTGACTACCACTTAGCTTTTTTTACCGGCCATAATTAAAATAATATAAAAGTATAAAACAAATATAATAATAAATAAATAATCAACATTTAACGCTCGAAACGCTCGAGTTTGTTGACTTATAAGTTATAACTATCTAGTAGGTACCTAATAAGTATTAAGTAATAATTGTGTTGTAAAATGTCGCGGTGATAACTACAACGGTTCAAACGTTGCCAATTAAACTTTACAATACTTATCTATATAGTTACATATTCAATAGATTTAACCTTATTATAGTTTTAGTAAGTGATCAAATGTATGATTAAAAATAAAATAATATATAATTTAAATAAAATGGTTTTCAACATTAATAAATGACACGGTGAAATTGTAACATGATAATATACCGTATGTTCATGAAAACGGCGAACACTGTATTTTTAAATTGCCTGTATTACTCACTGACCTATACATATTTTTGAATTCTTGGACATGAAACTATAGATTATTGGATCATCAATCTACCGCATACAGAATTCTAAAATATTTAGAGGGTACTCAGTATTCTAGGTAAATAATTTATAGAGTGTGCCCAGTTTTCACGGACACATTATATATTATATTAATTATATTATTTTATTTTATATTAATACAGACCTAGGTGCCCAAAAACATAAAGCAATAGACATAATATGATAATAATTTTAAAAAAAAATGTTTACAAATATTTTAATTAATATGATAACATAATATGGTAAGTCAAAATGTAGGTATGAAATTAGAAATACTATTTCAGTACTATTACATAATATATCGTAATTCATAATACAATTAGTACTATACACCTATCTATACTGCTGCAGTAATATGTGAGCTAATGGTAAAACGTAGACTATTTATTATTTTTTGTGCATTAAAATCGTTTATATATTTTTTTTGTTTTGCCTGCAGACAAAAGTATACCCGGCTAAAAAGGCCAAAAGGGCTCCGAAAGAAAATTCACTCTCAAATAATCCCATTTGACGTAATTTTTTTTTTCATTAGAATAAAATATAACTCGGGCTTTTGAAGAATTAAATAATTAATAATAATAATAATAAAAAAAAAAATGTTTACCTACCTGTTTCCTCTTTGTAATTTTCGTCCGAAGGCATATTTCCTATTCCATTCAAAGGACTCATTTGCACGAGAAACGGAAAATTCTAAAACTTCAAACCACTTGAAAACATCCCAAGCACACGTTGGTTTTTTATTTCCTCTGCGCTTTCGGTGTTTTATTTTGTTTTTACTTTTTTGATGTGTTGGCGCGTGTCACCGTGGTCGTTCTTTTTTATTCTGCGACACAAAGGTTGCAGGCCTGCACTGCGGCGCATATGTGCCATTATAAAATATATTATTATTATAAGTCGTCCGACGATCGTGTGCAACCATATAATTTTATATACCTACGTATAGGTATACATAGGCATCATACGATGACGAGTATAATAATAATATAGAGACACTACAGCGAAATGAACCTCGAGCGTTTAAACCTCGAGCGCGTATTATAATAATATAATAATTATAATCATCTCTCTTTACCGCGAGTTTAGCTTTTATATGAAGGCTTCCACCGTATAAATACCATATAATATACATATGGTAGGTATATAATGTCGGTGCATACATATTATAATGGCATATATACACCAGCGCGGCGGACGTTTCAAAGGACGCTTGCTACCGTTTAAATTGAGACCAATTAATAAAATATATTTCGCACGGTTGTTATATTATTATTATACATATAATAGTATGACGCGACGGGTAGGCTAAAACAAAAAAAAATTCTCTTGTTGTAATATTGTAATTATAATATTGTAATATAATGTATACGTTACATCATTATAATAGTGTTATTATAATATTTTACACAAACCTGCGATCGCCGCACACACCACGTAAAAATTATTTCTTCGTCTTGATAATGTCTTTCTACATAATAATATGCAGGTATTTTTTTTAAATCTATTAACGCATTAATAATTGAAAACGCATAAAATTATATTTTTAACACGTTCATGTACTAATAACACGCATAGGTATACTTACAACTTTATTTTTAATATTATTATTCATATTTTTTGTATGTATTTTAAATCATAATACCTCTCGCTCGGTCCATTCACTAAAAGTCTTAAAATGTGTAGTTAGACAATATTGTATATTTATAGATACATATAGTTACGCGTAGTCTCCTCAAAAAATGAATATTCCCCGATCTATAAAAAAAAAGTTGAATTTTTTACCGAGTTCGCAATCCATCCGAATCTGTTTGTTATAGGAATAGGATTAATACTTTTGGATATTTTTTAATGTCTTCACATAATCGATATCGCTAAATTTTTCATTGCAAAGGCTACGCATAGTACATTTACAATTATTATGTAAGTTTGATACATTTTTAACGTTTGAATTATTTTAAGTTTTTGTTTAACATTTTTAACAATATTTTCCACTCGCATTGTAAAAATGTATAATAAGGCACATAATTATATTCTAGCTTTATTATGTATTACGTAGAACAGTGGAACACTATTTATATAATTATTTTACTGCACAAATGCCCATACATTATTCATTGTATGAGTGTTACCCTGCAGTGTTACCGGTCGGTTCAATCCACCGAGGTGACAAATTAATAATTATTTAAATGATCTGTTCCAATTTTTTTGTAGTCTCTGCATCTCATTAAAAAAATATTAAATTGTATAATAATATACAATATACATATTATTATTACTATTTGTTAATATCTTAAACATGGTTTATTTAAAATTGTTATTTTTTTTCGACCCAATAGTTGACAACTGCATACTCTGTTGATGAATTGAATACTCGTGTTGGTAACTTAAATTTCACTACCTAGTATATAAGCGTAAACGCACTTTAAACTAAATTAATTTCAACTTAGCGTCTCTAAATCGTAGATTGGTACAATTGTCATTGCATGTAAAAATTGTGATAACGAATTTTTCTAATAAATATTAGAAACGGACAGTCTTAAAATCAAACCATTTTTTTTTTAATTACCACTATTAAAAGAAAAAAAATGAATTTTAAAGTTACAATATGACGAATCATTATATTATGTAAGCTATTATTGGTAATGGTGTAAATATTGAAAATATGTTTACCATTTTTTTTTTGTGGAAATTAACGAACTGCAAGAATTAATATAGTTTTGTTAAGCCCATATTATAAAAGAAGCATATTGCACGGGTAGCAATCACTAATATACTGTCTATACTACTTATACCCTTCGTTACTACACAATGGTTCTTACAACCTAACCAAACCTACCTACTTTAAATGTATATATAATATTATATATGCGTATAGTGGGTTGGGTTATTGTATACAGGGTGTAACCGGAAAGCCTGACAAAAAATGATGCTACTTAAAAGTATGACAAAAATTGTTAAAATTATATGATTAGTAAGTAATTTACAAAGTATATTCAGAAAATTCCAAAAAATATTATTTTGAAAAAAGTTATTACGTTGCAAATTAATTTAATCAAAAAAATATCGATATCTTAAAAAATTCTAAAAAATAAACTACTTGACTTGAATAAATGTTTTACCATCAAAAATGGCTATTTTGAATTTATCCAAACAAATTTAAATCAAATTTTACATTTTTTTAAGTGTAAAAAAATCAAAAGAACTTTCTTATATTAAATGTGTAGCGCAAGTGACTATAAATTATATATGAAACCAAAATTTTTTTTTAATTATGGATTAGAACAAAAGTTGTATCAGGTCTTCCTGTTACACCCTGTATACATGTTATATTATTATATTATAATTCCTTTGAATGTTATTGTATAAAAGCTCAATTCTGATAACAGTAGTAGGACGAATGTAGTTTTGTGATCGCGAACAATATAACACTGATAGGAAGTCTTACGAATTCTGGGGATTATAGTCACTGTGCAAAATATTGCTTCCGCAACAATTGCAAGACTACCTACTTTATTGTTCGGGTTAAATTGTATAATATTCTCTAAATCTTCGAACCGTCGATTCAACTAGAATATTATTGTATAATAAGACAGAAATAACTAATAACTGTACAACTAAACGCAACTGCATAGCCAGATGCAAATTTCAATAGTATCATTATACATTATAGTTTCAGATATTATTATTGATTATGATCACATTAAATAAAAAAAATTGTTTTTAAGTGCGTACTGCGTACCATCATATACAGTCAGATCAAACAAATAAAGTAAATCAGCATCATAATAATACAATTTACAACCAATGATCAACGTGTCAATAATGCACAATGTGCATAATATGTATACATTATATTATAATTTATAATATATCTATTTAATTTTTGCTAAACTATATTGCCTGGTTGCATGAAAAATTAATGGTTCAATAAAATGTAATGGACCATTCACAGGTCACTAAATAATGTTTAAGGGATCATATTAGCTCACTATTGATGTTCAGTGGTTAATGGAACCGGACATGTATACAGTTTAGATGCATCCATGGATAAACAATTTAAAACAAATCTAATCTTGAGAAATACATGAATTGTATGCTACTCGCTTAAATATCTTTTTTTTATTTATCTTTATTTCAAAATGCTCCACTAATAAAAAAACTACTTGCGAATTTGGTTTAAAATTAATATTATGGATTATTCAAAAATAAGCTTTTTCTTACACGGAAATTGCAACAAAAAAATCAAACATCATCACCATTCTTATTGTAAATCTAAAAATAATCTCATTATTTTAATACTGAACGGTACATATTATTATAACTTAGCATAGCAACATGCATAGCCAAGAAAATAACGTAAAATATGATTACATTTTTTTTAAAGGCTTTCGATTTTATTCGTCGTGATCTACTCTCAAAACAATTTATTTAGATTACATAGTTTTAAAATATAATTATACCTGTCAGGTATTAATTAATTTTCCATTCGAATCAAATTTAACGAAGTAGATATACGTTATTCTAGCAGTGTTTACGAAAAACGATCGTTCAATCAAATTAGTTAACTATTTCGGGTATAACGAAGTTTGGACGTTTCGAGTGAAGTGGGCCATAAATGTTAATTGAGATAAGACATTATCGAACCTTCCTTCAATATTATAATATCCCATAATATAACCTGGGATTGTCATAAGTCATGTTCTATAACTGCACCGGCTTTGCGTCCTGTTGCCCCGATAAAGTGTGGTTTGGCCAAATGTCCTGGAATCAAACTTCAATCATTTATGCGTTGACATGTTGCAGTTGCTGTCTTTTACTAAACATTTCTAGGAAAAATACAATATCGTTTTGATAAAAGACAAAATAATCTAGCTTATTGCTCGATTGAATGACGAAATCTATTTTAAAATTGTTTTCCCCGTTATCTATTATTGTCCATTGGTGAAGGCAATATTATTTATTGTCGTCACCAAGCCGAAAATATTGACGTACTCGTCTTATTTACGTCAATAACACGAAAACGTCATTGGACCCCGGTTACCACACGACATATTTTTTGTTATTATACATACAGACAATTTTTTATTTTTTTCGGTTAGGTACTCATGGGCCATGGACATGACTATATTTAGTATTAACATTTTGTAATTTCAGTTTTTACATTGCATACGTATTTCGTGACTACTATACATACACTTATATCGTGCATATAGTAGTTTACATATCATATTATATTTGGAATAATATAATGAAGATAAAACGCCATAACTAAGCTGAAATGTAATATTTAAAATTTAGGAATGATGGAGGGGTTGGGACAAAGCCCCCCCACGAGAGCGTGTTAAATAATATTGCACTTGCGGGATTAAACCATCGGATTGTGCTCCTTTACTTAATTTTTTCCCAATTCGAGCACGAATGTACCTGTGCAATTATATTACAACTATGACGACTTCGGCGCGTGACGACCGTGTATACATCGGAAGTGCGGGATGCATGTGATCATAGAAATTATATCATTTTCCGGAACCAACTGTATATATTATTATTATTATTATTATTATTATTATTATTATTATTATTATTATAGCTGTTGGCAGTGAACGTGCGCTCTACGTGACCGATTTTCACTTGTACCAAACAGCACCAAAAGTTGTGCAAAACGCGCAAACGTGCATTACTTATGTGTACACAAGTTAAACACCACGGTTTCTGCGCAACTATAACATAACTGCAGACTGCAGCTTTGACGGTACCGTTATATATATATATTATATATATCGTTATATAATATTATTATGTAAAACAATAATATTATTAATAATAATAACGACGATAAGAACGTACGCGTCTTCATGGCAGAAGTCCAAACAGAAGTTACCCGAGAGCGAAATATAATATCTATTATTATATTATAATTTTTTTTTTTTTTTATTAAACATAAAGACCGCTGTAGCGTTGGCCATTGGTCTGACAGTAACATGGTATAACATAATATTAGGGTGTTTTAAATACATACAATATAGACTTAAACTTAAAATTAGAAAGGTTTAAATTTCTTTGTACAAATTAAATTTACTATTGCAGTAAGATCAGGACTGAGAATTTCGTGAAGATGTGTGGAACAGAGGGTTTCCTGTCGATATTTTTGATGATTTCTGCATTCGGTTAGGATGTGCTTAATAGTTAGTTGGACACAGGGCCGCATTTAAGGGGGGCCCTGGTTACAACTGCCCCAGGTGCCAGTATTTTAGGGGCGCCAAAATGTTGTGGGCCAGAAATATGTTTACTTGTGAATTATTAAAATAAATTGTATAATTTTAATTATTTTAATAACAGTATTATATTTATAGTATATTAGTATTATGCTGTTTGACATTTTTTTAGTTAATATTAATTTGCATAGTTTTATATAGTTTTATTTTATTTATTCATGAAATACCTACAACCTACTTAAATATGTTAAAAAAAAAAATTTATATGATGAATTATATGCAAGGTTTAGGTGACATAAATTCAAATGTATCTTTGCGGAGAGAGGATCAAGCGATTAATAAACAATATTTGTAAAAAAAGCACACATTTTAAAACAAAAATTCTTTTCTGTGCTCAAAATCTAAAAGGTTAATGAGGATCTATCTTCCATATTTTCCGTGGGTAGGCCCCTTAGGGGGAAGCAATTTTTTTCACCGGAGCTTAGGGGGCGCCAATTTTTTTTTGCACCGGGGCGCAAAATGTCTAAATGCGGCACTGGTTGGACACCACAGGTAGAGAATTTATATAGAGAATAATAACGACGAAGATGAGAACGTGTGCGTCCTCGCGGCAGAAGCCTAAACAGAAGTCACTCGAGAGCGGAATGTAATATATTATCTATAATTATATTATAATATGTATGTGTTTTATTTTTTTTAATTACTACGATGTAATATTTATTGTTGTTAAATATTATTAATATTACAGTTATTTTTGTTTACATTAAAACAGAATAAATTGCACAGAACCCGTTCACGGACCAAAGTAATTGATATCGTCATTATGCGATTGTCTATTATATAATATTAATTGAATGATTAATGTAATAAAGGATGGTGCTCTTATTGATGTAATGGTATAATATTATGTTTTGACGAACACACATTCAGAACAATTATTTTAGAATCCGAGTGGAGCGATTGGTGGAATAATTCTAGTTCAGCTCCTACGTGAATCATATTTTTTTTTACTTTCAAGTTTCAACGGTCCATAAGATCCAAATACAATATAATATATAATAGTACAAATATGACAGTAATAAAACTGATATTAATAATAATACAAACGATACAACAATATTAATATAATAAACATCTACGAGTCAGGTGTAACTTACTGTATAGGACATTTTTAATGTATTATATACTTAAATAATACTCATCACATTTTATATTATATTTTACATACAATAACTTCATTGTATGGTATATTTGATCAAATTCTCGAATACATGTGACCCCGATAGCCGTTCAAACATCTGGAGGAAGTTATAATAGCGTAATAATTACAATTATTGTAATATATTTTGCACCCGATATTATTCTACAGCACTTATAAGTTTAGAGAATCATACAAGTTGTTAACTTAAACTTGATACGACAATACTATACTATAATAATTCTATAAGAGTCATTACATTCTCTTATTTTTAAGCCATTGCAGAACAGAAATTCACGACGAGAGCAAAATATTCTATGAAAACCAAATTTTTATTTGCAATGAATAATTTATTATAAAATAGTCACTAGGTCTGGCGCACCTATAGATTTGATAGTAAAACGCATTCTCGCTTCAAATGTTTGTGGTGAATCTATTTAATAGATTTTAACACGGGGTGTTACTGGTACTTAGTAATTCAGTTGTTTTTAACACTCAACAGGGAATTAAACGCCAACACCTTACACGCGTTTGTCACATAATATTATGTAATTATTTTGTTATATGTATTATTATTTTCTTAAAAACATTTTACGGGACACTTATAAGTTATAATAGTGAACTCGTGACAGTGGTGTAGCTGAATTGCCTATACAAAACTCCGTGTTACCATTATAATGTAGTAATATTATTGAAATGCGCATAAACAAATAATAATATTATAATAATATTACTTCTTAACTATAGTCTATAATGGAATATAACTTACAAGATATCCGAAAAATAGACCCAAAGTGGTATGAACGCCAGAAATGATGACGTGTCGAAAGCATACACAGAGTATATACCTACATATTGCAGTCGTCCCTTGTGGACGTACTTACGTACAATTTTATTTATAAAAAGAAAATTGCTGTGATCTAAAACAAATAATATTAACGGTTCTGCCGTTATTCGAAACTGTTTAATTCATATTATTTTATTCATACAGTTATCATACTATAATCGGAAACAGCATCATGATTGTATTCATTATTATTTAATGAAGTGATCCGCTAGCCCTGGTCGACTTCAATAGTGCTAGTAAAGGGCACGAATCCTTTAGGACGTAATGAGTCACGTATAACATATACAATGATAATATTATCCAATATATTACCACCGTCTAGCTGTAAAATATTATAATTATTATTTGTGTACGACGGCCGTATAGTTAGTACTTAGTATACAATTATATTATTACACATTATTGTTACACATGTGAATACATGATGTCCGCCCGCCCTCACAATTATTTATTGACGATATAAACAATATATCTGCTATATTTGTTTGTTTATTTCAATGTAATAATATAGCAATGGCTGGCAATGTTATAATATATTAATGTTAAACATTTAATTTCATCCGTCCAAAATAATTATATAGTTTGGGCGACTGTGCGTGGACGAGATATTATTCATGGTCCATAGGTTTTTTAATTATTAAATCGACGTATGCGGTTTTTTATGTGCCCACATGAAAACAAAATAAATGTGTGCAATATGGCATGCACGCGATCATATGAAATAAAATGCGTCGTTACGTACAGTACATCGTATACTAGAAAAATTGATTGACGAGAGTGGTCCTCGGTAAGACGGTAACTTATATGTCATATTATGGTATAGTTGTCTATCTACGATGCCGTGCGATCGTAGTTTTACGATTGAAATCTATTCTCTTCTTTATTTTCTTCGTCTTATTGTATCTTCTATTTTCATAGACAAACTTAGAAAAACAACAATTTTTTTTATGTGATACAGATTTTACAAAACATCATCTTGTTTTTTTTAAATTCGTCGTATTTCTTTATTTCATTTCAAAATTCTTTTGTACTAAAGTCCGTTTCTTGGTCTTCTACGCTTACTTATTTTAGTTAAAATTTTTGTTTGTACTTCAAATTGAACAGTAAAATATTGAAGATGTTGAGATAATATTACAAGAATTATTTTTGAAAACTGACGGTATTTGTAGTTCGAGTAATAGTTCCAAATATATAAAGCTCACATGTGTGGAGGAAACTCGAAACTTGCATCGTAATTAATATAAGTAGGTATCAAATATATAATCACCATATTTGATATAACTATTATAGTGGTCCAATTACCGCGTGCAGATTCAATAATACAAATCGTGACTTCCTTTATTACGACTCCTTTTCGCACACAGATTTTGAGGTTTAAATAATAAGGATACAACTGGTTTGTGAAAATACAATTATTATACAGTTCAAAATTATTTGCAATTATTCATTATATTGTAAAGTGCATTATGCACTACATTGTTAGTGGTCCAGGTGCTAATGTCCGTTTTTTAAAAAGATATAACTATGGCCCAGTAGTTGGGAATCCGTGAATATTTACCTGAAAGCACTTAATTTTTAGTTGCTATATATTATAATTAACAGTCAGGTCTGGATGAATCTTGGTTTAGATTTACCTTGTTTTGTGGTAAATAGGTGATACAACTATAAACGATGCATGTCTGGTATTGTTGTAAAATTAAAAATAAGATTCAAACAAAAGTAATTTCTAGTTATCAGTCTTATAACCACACAAAGTCACAAAAGAAAGATATTTGTTTTTATAAGGGAAAAATGAAAATACTACAATTTAAACCAGGGACTGGAACCGTACCGAAAATAACAGGTTTAATATTGGGAACCGGGACCGGAACCGGACCGGAACCCTTAAATGCATTTTTTTAGGAACCGAAACCGAAACCTATATTTTGATGTAGAGGTTTTTACGGTTTTTTTCGGTTCCAAAATCCAATAGATATTTTATATATGGTGTAAGTCGGTAATAACTAATTATTAGTAATAATAAATAATTATAGAATTGTAGACCTATAAAAGTTTATCAATGCTAAGGAAAAGAATATTATTATGTGTACAAGTACAACAGAATTGTCATAAAAGAAATACCAAAAATCCAAATTCTAATTTCCGTGTAATCAATATCAATATTATTATTGAATTGCAATTCGCAATAGCTGATGTAGAATTTCTGAAAATAATAGCAATTTGGAAATTTATAAGTGATTCAGAATTCAGAGAAGTTGTCATATAAATTATAAATTGTAATTGTTACCTTACTAATATGCCTGCATTGATAATATTAAATACCTAAGCCTAATGCGGGTATCGTTAACTCTTTTCTCTATACTATGCTCTGTACGATAATTCTACTAAACTGTAATTTTTTCGTCTTCATTAGCGCGGTGTATATTGTTTAAATTTATATTTTTATGTATAAGTTATAAGTTATTATATCAAACTGAAAGATGGGTCACCCAAGTGTGTTTTTAATTCATTCTTATTTGTTTTTTTAATAATAATTTTTTATTTATTTTAAATATTAAAATTTATTTATTTATTTTAATTTATAATTTTATAATAATTTATTTTTTTATAATATTACCTAAATTCTGAAAAAGTTACACTTAATTACAAATATCTGTCACTAAAAAGAGGTTATTAATATTATGTTCATTTTTTTACATAGTACTTTATTGATAAAAAAAAAAGTCAAATAATAAGGGTTAAAACCGGTATTAACCGAAACCGAAACCGAAATTCGATATTTTTGAAAACCGAAACCAGAACCGAAACCTAAACACAAACCGATAAAATCATAAAGGTTCCAGTCCCTGATTTAAACGATTAATTTGTAAGGTTTTCTGACACTTGACGACATTTTCTTTTTTTTCTTTATTTATTTTCAAAGTATTTTATTGTTAATGATTATCTAGAAAATCAATATAGAGTATAGATATTGAGCTAACCAAACCAGTTAATAGTGTATTGGATAAATTATATAGTTTTTCAATATTCCTTGCAATTTTCAATAAACTTCTGTTTGTGGTCGTAGGGGATTGGATTTGAATCAATAAATAAATAATTGCACATAGTAAAGGTCGTATCGTTTAATACATTAGTAATACGAACTTTATTTTGTTCCATAAAATTAAAAGTATTAGATTATTATTCAAATTATAGTTTTATTATTTTATTATTGGTATTCTGTACAATATGGATGTCTAATCTTCGTGTTGGTTTTGTCTTCGAGATAAACGAATCATCCACATACTCCAACAAAACATACCGAAATAAGATTTCAGGGTAGACATTTTAGACAACTTGTTTGTATTTAACGGAAATATAAATGTATCATATGGCATTGTGTTTTAAAATGATATACCTATAATAATAGTCTGTACCTGCGTTGGGAAAAATTACTAATTGTATTATGTAAATCATTCTGCAGACAAAATTAATGTGGTAAAATAAATTCGTAAGCAATTGAAGGTCATTTGGTTTATCGTAATCTATCTTCGTATAAAATGTATACACATAAATATTAAATATATAACCAGAAACGTATGAAAAAGTGTATAACGTACTATGTTATTATTGCTATTGTTTTTATTATATCCAAAGTTTTTCTAGAGAGTTGATGTCCAATTTTCTAGAAGCTGATAAATGTTACTTCGCCGATAGTGGCAGTGACGGATCTAATGAATAAAATAAAGTGAAAAGCAGGGAACACGGAACTACGGTTCAAAAGTGCCCACATTTATAAATTGCTGTGCGATTTTGTGTTTAGAAAAATTGGCTTATAAAATTCTGCAGAAAGCAATACAACGCGATGACAATGGCTCTGTGCGGTTGCCGTGGCGTACGTGGAGTATTCTATTCTGTATTTCTATATTACGAAACGCACATAATACTTTTGTCTCCCTCTCGGTTTAAAAATAAAGTTTTCGCGTACTAATTTAATAATATATGGATGGCGTCAATGATAAGTTTATTGTCCCGAAGACATTTTGAATTGCGAACTCAATGAAACCCGTTGCTCCTCGCTCGTTGATTAGATTTATACGTTCTTCTCGTCCTGGTCGGAAACGACAACAAAACGTTCCGACAAAATAAAGCATTATAGATATGTATAAACGAATATTTATATAACTCAATGCGGTGGGAAATACGAAACGAGCACTATATGTGGAAACTTGCAGATAGAATGAATGCACATATTGTTATCAACACTCCAGCAGATCTACGAATATATATGCCTGATTTCGTTTATGTATCAGATTACAATATTAACTATTAACAATATAATAATATTCGCGTTAGATATTGTGGACAGATTTATTTCTGAAATAATCTACAGAGTTAAAAAAACTTAACAATTTTGGCATTCAAATAGGTTAGCAGGCCTCAGTACACAGTCACGTTGCTGAGCTAAGTAGAATTAAATTTTTTTTAACGCTGCGCAACAGACCACTTTTACACATATTTTATAGCAGAAATCGACGACCCTCCTCCCAGACAGCAATTTTTCGTTTAATAATATTATTATAACATTATAATCACGAATAATATTAGTATAACGTTATTATAATACTATTATAATATTATCGTTACAAAATACTGTCTGGGC
>NC_042494.1:77705645-77708726 GCF_005508785.2 Acyrthosiphon pisum | reverse complement strand
TAGTTGTTCTAAGAATAACTTAGTGTGAACACATAAAAATGTGTTTAATAAATTATTTTTTGATATTAAAAATATTTTTCAATTAAACTTAAAAATGTTCAAGTCTTTTTTAGTTGCATTTTCTTGGTTAAAATGCTTTTTTTTGTAGCATTATTGGCAATTTTTTAATTTCTTTATTGTAGGTTTTTAGTGCTTTATTTTGCTAGCCCTAGTGATGAATGATTAAGATGTCTCCAAAATCCGTGCCACGCATAATATATATGGGAGCCACATCGATGACAATAATTGAAAGACTGCAGCAAACACGACTGTGTGGCAATATTTTAGTGCACAGCTCGCATAATATTCCAAATTCTACGGATTTTAGAAATAAAATAAGCCCATTGAGTCGCAGAGTATTATATTATACACTATATATCCAACATTGAGAGTGAGTTTATAATTTTAATACCTGGCGGCCGGTCGGGCGAACTATGATGATAAGAAAATAAAATTAAATAGCGAGTTGACAAATAATATTAGTTATTTACATTTTATTTATAAATGCCTCAGTTAATTTTGATTTAAAATTAAAATAAAACTCGAGTCTTAAATACTATTTACCTATCATATTTACCAAAAGACGACTAGAGTGACACCGAATAGTTTTCTCATTTCATCGTTCGTATAATATTATATACACACATGTAGTGGAGTACTTACACTCAACAAATATGGGTTGTAGATGACAACCACTTGAAGCATGTCACGCATTCCCGGTGTAAATAATATATATATATTTTATATATATTAATTATATATAGGTATATATTTTTGATCATTAAAAACATATTCAACGAAAAATTAGGTAATAGTTTAGAATTTCAGAAGACAGTTTCGGTTTTACGATATTATGTAGATGTTGGTGACATTGTTACAAATCAATTTTTTTTTAAATTTAAATTGATTTTACAGGTCCGTTTTTCTTAAGAAGTTAAGATCTTTTATTCTTGATGTTTCCTGTAATTGGACCTAAAGTTGGGTTAGTTTAGGATGGGATTTTGTATTTTATGAGGTCACTAACATATTTTTATAGCATTCTGTTATTATGTGCATTTAACTGTTATTAGGTTTGCACCACAGGTTATTGTACCCGATATTATAATATTATGTTATTATAATAGTTATTATAGATATAATGTGAAAGAGCGTTATAATCATTTTCTCATCAATGTCGCAAGACGATATTATGCTCTCATACAGCCATTTGAACGCTAAACAATATTAAAATATTATGTACAACTGTCCCGGGCGCCAGTATTTTAGGGGTGCCAAAATGTTGTGGCCAGAAATATGTTTACTTGTGAATTATTAAAATTGTATAATTTTAATTATTTTAATAACATAATTATATAGGTATATAGTACTCGTATATTAGTATTATGCTGTTTGATATTTTTTTAATTAAAATTAATTTGCATAGTTTTATATAATTTTATTTTATTTATTCATGAAATACCTACAACTTACTTATAAGCAAGGTTTAGGTGACATAAATTCAAATGTATCTTTGCGGAGAGAGGATCAAGCAATTATTAAACAATATTTAAAAAAAAAAGCACACATTGAAAAACAAATATTCTTTTCTGTGTTCAGAATCTAAAAGGTTAATGAGGATCTATCTCCCATGTTTTCCGTATGTAGGCTCCTTAGGGGGAAGCAATTTTTTTCACCGGAGCTTAGGGGGCGCCAATTTTTTTTTGCAACTGGGCGCAAATTGTCTAAATGCGGCACTGAATATATAATATACATACGAGAATACCTAAATTATATTTGTCTTACCTACATAAATCAGGTGAAATGTACTTTTCAAATACATGGTATGCCTTGCTGGGACATATTTCGCCATTATCTTAATGCGTATAAAGGATAATATAAAATAGTCACATATTTTATATACAGTAGCGTACGCAGAATTTTAGTTCGGTTAGGGTTTTACGGGAGTAAATAATTTACATTATTTTTCCCAAACAGCTTTTACATAATTGGTTATGACAAATTATATTTAATCTCAAATTTAGTCTACAATTAGAACACTTGAGTGTTTAACCTCTGGACACCTGGTCATCTTTATAGAGCCTCTTCGGGTCGTAATAAACGTGGTAATAATCGATGGATGATAATGATATACATGATATACATGATGATACACCATATATAACGATTATGGCAGACTTTTTGTTATGTTCTAAATCAGCAAAACAACTGAAACTTTGATCGAGGTCTTTGTCATATTTGACAATTTATTTTATATCTATTAAAAATGACCAATAAATTATTGACTGAGTATTTTAATGGTAGTAAATAAGATTTTTTTGTAAAAGGAAGAAATTTCAGGGGGGGGGTCAGAACCCTGGAACCCTACCCCTGCGTACGCCACTGTACATATATGATGTTAGTAGAAAACAGAGAGTAGGTATAATATATTATGTGATATATTTAAATCTAATAAACGGTTTTCCGCCAAAATGACCCCTGACCGTTATCACTTGCACGATGACCGTTTTCCGCCCAAGGTTCAGATTTCCAGAAAAAAAATAAAAAAAATATACTATTATTTCACATATTTTTTTTCGAGAAATCTTGAACCTAAACTCATCAAATTATAATGATGACGATATATGCACCTCGCCACCTCACCTCAACTCGTATATAGTCTCTATAACATATCAACTATCAAGATCATTAATTTTCGTTAAGAGTAAAACATTACATAAAATATAAAACTATAGAATTAAATTAAACGATTAGTTTAAACAGTAGGTACACAAAGATTAATCATTACAAACACCACTAGTTAAGCGTCAAAATCAAATAAGTTAGGTCGGTATACAATTAAATTACATACACTTAAAACAAATTATAATTTATACGAAAATTCAAACATAATACTTATTAACGTATAAATTATATATTTTATTTTATTTTATTTTTTTTTTTATTCTTGGTACAGCTTCAACTGCTAAGGTTATTAGCTTGCAACAGAAAATGAGATATTTAGTTACATAAGAATGTACATAGTTTCTTAATTAGTTTTTCATA
>NC_042494.1:77651809-77705595 GCF_005508785.2 Acyrthosiphon pisum | reverse complement strand
ATAGTAGATTTAGAAGAATTGAAAAAATATAGATAATATCGGGACTTAAAATTGGGATAAACTTAATATGTTGGCCATGATAACGGCCGTTTTAGTGGTGTGTATTATGAGTATATTTGTCCCGTAACATTCGTTCCGTATTTTATTGTACTATGATTATTCTAAATTATTCTCACAATTTCTAACTTTGGGTTTAACTCCTCAAATGTACAAAAATTGTGAATTAATTAGATTCGAGTTTTAATTATTGTTCTTCTTCAAGATACATGTCAACGTTAGGCCTATAAATTATTATTATGGCTTTTGTGATATACATCATTATAATATTAGGACTGTAACTAAATATTTATACGATTTATCTCTTATGATATGACTATTTTGAGATTTATTCATACGCTTTTATGTACCTATTACACTTCTTCAATTTATTATAAGTAAAGGCATGCAAAAAAAGTGAAGTCAGTTTTCATTTAAAATGGTAAGTTTGTTTGACATTATATTATTGTGGATTCGTAGAAAAACCAAAATATACTTACTATACTTATACATGAGTTCCGATTTTTGATGGAAAAATGTCAATACAATTTGTACAAGCCACTGAGTAAAAACAATCGGATTTGATTTTAACAATGTACGTACTTCCGTTAAATAAAATAATATTATTTCACGAACAGACACTGTCGACCAAAATCTTATTTGATAATTATTGTTTTTATACTTGTCAAAATTATATTTTCTTCACAAACCATAAAACGTCTTATTTTCTGTTGTTACTTATTTATATCAAATAAGATTTTTGATTTCTACCCATGAGTATTTCAGAGTCAATAAATATTTTTTCTTTTAAATATTATTATATATATATAAAATCCTAAAATACATCTTTATTATTATAATCTATTATTCAAAACAAATAAGTTATAACATACAAATGTAAAGTACAGGTGTAACGACAATTTTTTTAAATATTATTTTAACACATTCGTGGACATTTGAAATTCTCGGAAGGAGAAAAAACTACTTTTAAAAACGCATATGATTATTACTGCTATAGCAGTAGTAATTTGGGTACTTCTATAGCAGTACTGTCCCTCTACATTGCTATTTACAACTATGTACATCACTGCACTGTTATAGCAGTATAATTTATATTTTTTAAATAATAAAATAAAAATAATAATTCAACTCAAACTGGTTTATTTTGTATAAAAAATTTTGAAAAAGAATATTATGAAATTAAAAAAAAAATAATAAGTTTATAATACGAAAAAAAACAGATCATATGAGAGTACAAAAAAAAGTGAGTAAAGAAACCATTCAATGATGACATTTTATTGTTGATTTTTAAAAGTTATAAAATTAATCAATTTATTTAGACATGTTTATTTTTAGAGTTAAAATTGTGAAAGGTCTTTGAACCATTAGCGTTTTAGGAGTCTAGGAAGGGCAGCCTGAGATTGTGAGGGAGGAAAGGTCTTCAATCAAAGAGCTTGAATGAAGGGAAAGACGGTTGCGGAATCTTTTATAAAAGTGTTTGGCTTCTTCATGGATTATTTTTAGGTTCAGTCTGTGTGGAGAGTATGATTAGATATGTAAGGGGGAGCATTGATTAATTTTCTTAGCACAATGTTACGGAAGGATTGAATTTTATTTAAATTTGTCTTTTTTGCACTTCCCCATAATTGCATGCTGTAAGTCCAGATTCGTTTCATCAATGTTTTGAAGATCAGGAGTTTGATATTAGGGGAAGTATGTTTATTGGAGATTAGAGGTTAGAGGATACGAAAACGGTTGTTCAGTGATAGCCTTTTTGCTCTAATATGGTTGGCCAATGTTAATATTTTATCTAGTGTAAGACCAAGGTATTAACTGTAGGAGAGGATGGAATTGGAGCACCATATAAAGTTACCTCGGGGGAGGAGCTAGTCTAAGTGTAAATAGGTAGTGTGTGTAGACTTGTTATGGTGTATTTTGAATCTCCAATTGATATACGAGTTCTCCATAAGGTCTAGGTGATTTTGAAGGTTTGCAGAGGCTATGAGTGGATTATCATTCATAGAGATGATTACATTGTCGTTGGCATAGTCTTCTACTGATGCATTTAGTGTAATTGGTAAATCTACGCCGAATATATTATAGAGAACGGGGAATAAAATGCCACCCTGAGGGACCCCAGCACTTATACTGCCAATACTTGACGTGTCAGACCCGTGTCGTATTTGGAAGGTACGTTCAGTTTCGTTTGATTTGATTATAAGATAGAAGGTTGAAGGGAGCAATGTTTTTAGCTTATGTAAGAAACCAGAGTACCAAACTCTATCAAAGGCTTGTGATACGTCTAAGAAAGTAGCTGTACAAAATAATTTTTTTCCAGGGAGAAAGAAATTGCATCTACTTCCCTGTGCAGTTGATGGATCGTCAAATGTGAAGAACGAAAACCAAACTGATAGCCTGGCAGAATTTTCTTATCAGTAATTATTGGTAGGATATGCTTAAGTATAGGTTTTTCTAGTGTTTTCGCAAAAAAGGGAAGAAGACTTATTGGTCTGTAGGATGAAGTTTCATCAGCTGGCTTATTTGGCTTTTGAATCATGATGATTTTTGAGAACTTCCATGGTAGCGAAAAATAAGATAATCTAATTATTGAGTTGTAAATATGTGTAATATAAACAATGGCTCTTTTAGGGAGACATTTAACTACTTCAGTGGTGATAAGATTAAGCCTGAAGATTTGTTTTGCGGGTATTTTGGATGAGATATTTTATATCGTTTATGAGAGAAGGGTTTAATTGGGAGACTAGATTGAGAAGGGATATTGAGAGTCCTGTTGACCAGGTTCATAGTATCAAGATCAAATATATCTGGATTTGGTAGGAATAGCTCAAAGTTGTGTATTTTAAATAATTCCGCTTTTTCAGAGTCCGATGTAGTAAAACTTTCGCTGTATTTTTTAAAGGAAGGTTAGAGGTTTTATATACTTTTTTGTAGCTTTCCACAGAAAGCCATCTTTTGAGGAAGGATTAGTAAGATTCTTAACTAGCGCTATATTTTTGTGTTTAGCGAGTGTTTTCTCCAAAGAGTTTGCCAGTCGGTTGAAATTTTTTTTATGTGAGGGTAAACGAGTGTGTCGCTTTTCAGTTATCATTGGTATTATTGTTTCTAGAAGTGGGTTGGAAATATGAGGGGTGGACAAATTTGTATTTGTGGCAGACCAAGCTGCAGCTTGTACAGTATCAGTATGATCCTTAAGGAAGTGACGTTTAATTTTTATTTGAATTGAGCAAGATTGACAGAAGTCTTGGGAAAAACCAGGTAAATGTTGATAAGCAATAGATTACTTAACATAATATATAGTCACGTCGCCGTTTGCATTTTATCAGGATGATTTGTATTGATTATATTGTATCCTGGGATATATGTTTTAGAATAAATAGTGAAGTGAGTCTCAGAAATGAGGGCAACGTCAATTCGTTTGTTGTTTAATAATGTTTCGAGTTCGTGAGCATGAATTCTTAAGCCATTTGCGTTGAATAGTAATATAAGTAGAGAATTTTCTGTGACAGAGTTTTGTTATTATTATTTGGCATTTTTATCAAGTGGATAAATTGCTTTAGTGAGAAGTGAAATTAATGGATTTATGAGAGATTTAAATTAATTAACGAGCCAATTTTTTTCGAAAGCCTCTGGAACGCGTGTGAAGCGGACGGCTGCTATCGCGATACTGTAATGACAAATTAATAATACAAAATATCCATTTTAAAGTTAACCAAAACCACTGCACTATGCTACTACTACTGATTTTCACATAAAAAAAAAAACTATAAAACAATAATTAAAAATTAATTTAAATAATAAACTACTTTTATAAATTTCTCAAAACCTTCTCAGTTGCGAGGAAAAATCTATTATATCTATACTCGGCGCGGAATAAGAACATGACCAGGCGGCGGACCGATTAGCGTCCGTTACGCGCAGCCGATTTCTCATTGGTTCCCCAAACATCTGTTCACAGTTATACAGCACTGTTCAAAATGTGAACCGCATACACTGTGTTGTTTTATAAACACGTGCACGTCTCTGTTGACACATGAGGCGCTCCATATACAAAGCCGGTAACTGCCACTATGGTGGGCGGTGCGGTGGAGAAAGTTGTTTTGAATGCGCGACTGGTCATGTTCTTATTCCGCGCTGAGTATAGTTTCATTCTTAAGATTTTTTAAAAAACAATGTTTTTAAAATTGAAAACCAATTCCAAACGAGGTATTGTAAAAACGGTTAGCTATAACAAAATCATAAAGATAGATACTGGCCATAATAGTAGGAGCATCTTTTCAGTTCATTCTGTGATATTTAGATAATATATGGTGTTGGAAGCTTATATTTTTTAAGTTATATTTGTAAATGAATTGTAAAAGTGTATATCCTTGGCGTTGTTCCAAACTGACATCCATATATTGTATTATTTCATTCACCAAGGAAATTGGAACCGGTGATTTGTCCATCATACCAGCACCAAAGGAATTTAGATGTGTTTTAATACAAACGTACCGAGTGCTTACATAAAACGATGAAAATTCTGAAATCAGAATTTAATTTGTCGTAATAGGTCTGCTGAATATCGATTTTTGATTTCTTTTTTATTATACATTCTTTAGAATTTATAGGGGGATAATATAAAAAATTGTGGAACTCGACTTTATGAACAATTAATTAAAATCTGATTTTTAGAATTTTGATCGTTTAATTGGATGCACTAGTACGTTAGAATAAAAACTCGTGAACATGTTTATGATGCACTAATGCTAAAAAAAACTACGGACAATACCTTCCAGTACCACTATAAGCTTGCAGTATATCTGTTAATGTCAAATTAAGACGCTTATTATTTTTGTACTCCTGTTAAATAACTAGTTATTACTCTTTTAGGTATGTGAATAATATGTAGGTTATTTAGTACCCTTATGTTGAATTTGATTGTCGACAACTGTTTATATATGGTATATAATAATTATATTTAATCGTCAAAAGTCGCTGAGTGTGTATAAATTACGTATATTGTTGTCTACAAGCGCGTTTTCAGCCACTTCTCCAGAACTGTTAATTATTCGACTCGTACCGTTTTCGTTAACCAACAATCTGCAGAACTATTCCAACAGCTATGAGTAGGTACATATCCTATATAGAAAATTAGAGTGTAAAATATAGTAAATACGACGCGTTTAAATGTGATTTCCGTGTAAAATAACTGTCAAACTATCCAGATTCACCATAAAATTGTACTACATAGACATGATAGTTATTTTATTACGTATAGTAATCGTATTGTATTTTACACGCTGAGAAGTGACCACACTTAAGCTACGGGATGAGTGGAATAACATAAGCTCCACCAAGGCGTAGCGATTTTTACCACTTTCACGCGGGGGTGGTTTTTCCACTCAAATCAGCCGTTCCACATTCATGGCGCCACGACGCTGTGTTAATTGGCCGGCGCGCCATCTGCGTTTCGCCATAGTACGTCTTGTGCAAGTGAACCGTCGTCGGTATACCGATAACTTCACAACTTTGTCTTGTTTTCATTTCAGTTTTTTCCCTCCTAACGAATTTAGTTAAATGACTATTAAACTGCGACAATACCGTTATAATTATTACAATTTGATATTGAAAACTAACCTGCACTTAAGTAATACGTCCTATACAACGCACATTTTTTTCATTATCTTCATGCGCCCATTATCGTTTAATGAGTTAAAATATGTGTTAACATTTAACAAATGTAAACGGTTTAAAATAAATTACGAACTTTGAATAAAAAAAATTGTATTGCAAAATAATTGAAAAGATTATGCAATTATGCATACTATGATTTCATAGTAAGTATAGATAGTGCTGTTAAGATATTTTACTATTTAGCTTTGAGTATGATGAGTAGTTATATTAACATAAATATACCACGTTAAATTATTTAATTACATTATTTAGCAGAATACTATGAATAGTTGTGAGCAATTTAAATTGTAAATTCTTTGTAAATTTTAAAATGCTTATAAAATTTTCAAAGAATCTATCGAGTGCCCTAGATGATATTTTTACCTTTAAATTTAATAATTTGGAATTTTACTGTAATATTTAAAAAAAAAAACAGCGTAAAGCAAATTCTTCTGAATTTAATAAAGTTAAATTTTCCAAGTTATATATTAGTAAGACGAAGACAACACATCTGGGTATAACGTCTCCTTAAGCTGGTAATTGAGATAATTTACTATAGATTTGGGAATATTAAAAAGAAATAAACCAAGGAGAGATAGTAACTTAAGTTTTAAATACATTTATAAAGAAGATAAGAAGAAAAATTGGTGAATTGATTATTTGATTTAAATTTAAAATTAACTGTGATAAAATAAAAATAAATTCTGAAGTTGAATTTTGGTTTTTTGATGCATATGATTTATTTTTGGTTTCAGAACAAATTTAAAAAAATTAATTTTATTTCCCATTGAAGCCTACTTCTGTCTGCGAATTTGAGGACTAATGTTGCAGAACTATTTTAAACTGATTAATATAATATAATATAATATAATATTAAACACATTATATACGCGTATTTTATAATGATATTATTAAATATTATCATTTTAATTATAAATCATCTAGGTATATAAATGGATCTGTAACTTTTGCTTATTGCACTCTTAAATAATTCTTGAAAATGTATGGTCGGTATATTGGAAAGTTTTATAATTAACATTTATTTAAAGGATACTTCTGTGGCTATAGTAAAAGTTATTCTGTATAAGTATTTTCCAAATGTATATAATGATTTAATTTAAGTCAGGTTCCTTACTTATTTTGCACATATTTTACATAATTTTATATTTGTCATCTTATATTTATTTGTTTAAATATTGAATTTACATTTATTTACATAACACAAATTAGAATATTAAGTAATACTGATTATGTTGTTGGTATGACTAAAAAATATTGGAACACTCTTTTTAGATAGCAAAATATTAAATAAATATAATATTGAAAATGTGCCAAATTATTTAGACAACTGGGCAAGTATTTTATTAGTAGTTATTACTTATATAGGTGGGTATACTCTCAAAATTGTCCGTGTTCAAAATATCCTGTATTCAAAATATCGTCATAACAATAATTATCCTTTATTTAAAATAATACCATTTTTAGATTCTAAATGTAACGACGAATATGTTGATTTTATGATGATGTGTACCAATGATTTTTTGTGTCTATATATTATACACGATGCCTAATATATATTATATATGTATATAGTAGAAAAAATGCTTCGATCTTAAACTTCGAAGGTGATTTCTGATACCAAATTTCTGATTTGTTTTTATTTTATATTATTGAAACTATACAATATGTGAATATATTATAAGTGACCACCCGAGTTTTTGTGACGAATCCTCACCTCACATACATACGTGTTTCCAAAACTAACCTTAGCCTCTCTACAAAATGGTAATGGCCAAAGTTTCCGATGTTTAATTAAATTAAAAAAATATATTATTATTATTATTATTATATAATACTAGTTATTTGTGTTTAAAACAATATAGTTAGGATTTAATATTATTGGTAATTTTTTAAAATAGTTAAAGGCTATTAAATTAAAATATAAATAATTTAATTGTTTTTAAATTAAAATTAAAATCTGATTCTTTTACATTAGTAATCATCTTTACATTAATAATTTATATACCCATCAACACAGCGCCAAATACAGTTATTTTCACTGGATCGGTGTACTTAAGGAATAAAATTATGTTCATACTGTAATATAATATAATGCCTTTTAAGAATTATCAACAATTGGTTTTAATTTAAAGAATATAATTGTAATAATTTACCTGAACTAGTGAGTGTATGATAATTTTTTTTTTTTTTTTTTTTATTCATGGTACAGCTTCAACTGCTAAGGTTATTAGCTTGCAACAGAAAATGAGATATTTAGTTACATAAGAATGTACAATAGTTTCTTAAATTAGTTTTACATATAATTAGTTTTGGTTACATATAGATTTACTAGCTCCTTAAATTAGGTTATACATATCAATTTGTTTTAGAAATGCGATGATTTTGTTGGTGTTGTCATGTGTTGGGTTGAGGGCTTCGAAGATGTTGCCGGGAATTTCAAGTCTTTTCCTGGTGTCTATATGGTTACGACATTGGACGAGAAGGTGCTTTACTGTGAGAGGTTCTCTGCAGGTTTCACATATTGCAGGTTCTTCTCTGCACATAAGATGTCCATGTTATTGGGAGTACGACGCCATTCAGATTCCCATAAACTGGTACAATAGGTGTTGACATTTCTATGGATGTCGATGAGTGAGGAGTACGTGCGTATTTCAGTCAGAGGGTTATTTACTGCTTCACGAGCTGCTTTGTCAGCTTTCTCGTTGCCATCAATTCCGCTGTGGCCAGGTGTCCATATGAACCGTATGTTCTTGTTGGCATTTTCAATGATGTTGCTTATTTTGATTGCTAGGATGCTTGAATGTAAATTATATTTCAGATTGTTTAGAGCGCTGAGCGAATCTGTACAAATGTTAATTGTGGGATCGGGTAGTTGAATGGCTAGGTGGACTCCTTCCAGGAGTGCAATGTATTCCGCCGTATATATACTGTTATGGTCTGGTAATTTGTACGATATGGATTGCTCTCCGTTTATGATAGCGATCGCAACACCTGAGTTTGTTTTTGAAATATATATTTTATTATAATATTGTTAGTTAATCTTTTACCATACGAAAAAGAGAATAATTGTTTTCGTATTATTTCTACCGCGTAATGACATTTTCATATGTATGCGTATACGTATGGACACATTTAAAATGTTTGTAAACTTTCATAATACGCCTACGGTTACTATCGTCATCAATTTAATATTTTTAGAAATTATACCAAAAAAAAAAACACAATCAATATACACATATATAATTAATTCAAAAATTAAAATGTAATTTTTCGCTAATATGTTGTCATGGACTGAAGCTTTCGTTACCAGCACATCCGAGTTGGGTTCCCCAATAGTACTAGGGGCCAATCGTAGGTAGGTACTACACTAGTTGGGTCCCCAACTTTTCAGGTGAGTACTACACTATGCTAACATTTTCCTTTCTATTTTAACAGAGTTTATTTAAAGTTTAAATGAATTTTAAACCAAAGGTGTGCGGTTAAAAATGTTTTTACAGATTATTTTATTAATTTCTTTGTTATTAATAATATAAATTATTAGGATTTTACAAATTGTTATATAATACACTAAGTATAGTATAACAATACCAAGAACATTAATGTCTTATAAATTTTTACCAACAAAAAACTGATTTTTATTATATAATAATAGGTACCAATATTTTGATATTTTTGATATTTTTTCTCGGTAGGTATTTTACCTATTTTTGTATTTTATAATAATTTGTAAAATTCATATAATTTATATTTTTAATGCCAAAGAACCTAAACAAAAATTTCAAATTTTGACCTCCCGAAAATGGAAAACCCCTATAAAAACACAAGAACTACATTTTTATTTATTATGCAGTGTATAATATAATAATTTCATTTATAGATAATAAAATAATATATTAAATTTGTATTTAATATTTATGTTTCCTCTGAGGTATGCGAGCAATCTATCTATTCGCACAATAGGTACTTCCAAGTCCTACTATTTGATCCCTACCTTAGACACCCCAACGTAAATACAACACAACAAACCACAATAATACCATTATATTTATATATATAATAGAGCATTGATCTGTCCCAGAACTTCTTGAACAACCATAATTCAACATGAAAATCACCGATCTCAATAATTTCAGTCAAAGACTATATTAATATACCTATACGATTGCGTTTTCCACTAGGGTTTGTAAAAGTAAACAAATCGTTTGAGTTACAAAATACATGATAATAATCATTAGACGTGTATGGAAATAACTAATATTGTATCCAACATTTTTACTTGTTACAAATTACTGGGTACCTATATTATATTAATTATAGTACCTAACAGCGTAAGTATATATTATTGTTAAAAATATCATAACAAAAACCTCTTTTATAAAAATGGAAGAACACGAATTTACAACATAAGATTATTAAGATTTTAAATATTTTTGAAAACATTATTATTTTCAAGAAAATATCTCATAGTTTTTCTGTTTAATGAATAATCATTTATTTTTTAAATTTAAAAAATATAACACTAAATATTTTTCAACACGTATGTTTGTGTACCGTACCGTATAAACACGATTATCTTTTTAAACATAATTATTTTGGTAAACTCACATGAATTGGTCTCGCGTTAATCAATATCTGATTCGGTATTATATGTGCACCGCATTACTATCACAGATCACGACTTATACAATTTCGGACTACAGAGGCAACATTATTCTGTTGAACAATAAATAATTGCTGCCCTAAACGGTCATATACCGTCACGCTGAAACACCTGAATACTTACCTATATAATAATAGTATATACTCTACACCTAGCATATCCGGTTACCGATGCAAAGGTCAATTGTTTCCGGCGATAGAGGCGTCCAACAGGTCTCAACTCATTGGATATGCAATTTTTGATAATAACGGAAGCGTCTGGAACGTCATGCACCGCAGACCGGTATAGTTATAATGTTTTTCGATCAAATCTATAACATAATTTACCTACGTAGGAGGTATATACACTTGCAGAGCGCTGACAATATTTTATCGTAATAACATTCTCAATCGACAACGGTATTATAATAATAATAATAATTTTACGAACGCCACCGTCATAGAGGAAAATCGGAAATTGTTGTAAAACCACACAAACGTTGATTTACGAGTAGCATATTATTATCAATATAATGGCGGTCGGTATTAACTTTTAAGCCATCAGACCAGTTCCTTACCGCCTTTGAATTTTGAATAAATTGGGTTTAGGTACGTGCACGTGTACATCATATTATTTTACAGGGTGGATCGCCGAGCACGCCCTCACTCCCTTTTTCTTCTTTAATCATGTAGTCAAAAATCTGATTTTTGGTATATTTAAAAATTATACTTAAATATCACAATATCAAAATGTTTTAGATTTGTTGTACTATTTAAAGACTATTATCCTTTGTAATAACATTTCAATAACTGAGAGACTACTCGTATGAATTTTGAATTAGATTTATCAACACTTTCAATAACTTTCTCCGCTATATTATTTACAATATAAAGGGAGGGGGAGGGGGGTTCTAAATCGAAAAAAAAACAGAAGTTTATATCACCGCAGTTCACTGCAGAACACTACTTAAGTAGTTAAAAAAAATTTGAAAACATGACTACCTAAGTATATATCAAACAGAATTTTTATAAATCGATTGAAAAAAATGGGCAGTGGACATGCTTGGTGAATCGCCCTGTATACAATACAATACACAACAATATTATTTCATTATAATATAATATGTATTGCCGCCATTCCGTCTCTAAAATTTGAAGACGTCGTAACTAATAAACTTTTAATTCAGAAGAAAGTTACGCGTTTTTATTGAATTATAATACTTCTATGTCTTTGTCCGTATTTAAATAATAATACGTCGCTCGTTTTTCGTGTTTTTTTGGCTGCATATAATGTAATAACTAGACCACAGATTATATTATACAGCAAAAAAAAAAAAACCCTTATTATAAATATGCAGCATAAAAGACTTAAATATGCATATATTACTATATTATGTTAAAATATGCGCTAAAATTAAAACGAAATTTTTAAAAAAAAATTGTTTACTTTTTTTGTAAACTATTGCGGGTTAATTATCTCTTTTTCAATGAAATATTCACTGTACAAGAAGTACTTTCGACCCGCAAGACCCAAAGTCCTGACACTACGTAATGACTAATGACAGATTCTATAATATAGTGGACATTTCGGCAATTTATTGTTCCCCGTATATGTTTGTGTTCACAATGGTCCTTTCATGAATACTTCTATCACGGCAGAAATGAGTTTGTTTACGCCTACAAAAAATTTCATTCCAAATTTCTTTCACAAAGCGGTGAACAGCATGAGCGAAGCATAAGTTACTTGAATCGAGTTTAAATAGAACATTTTTAGGGCTACTCCAGCTTTGGTGGATCAATAGTGAACGAGACGAATCGAAAATCTCGATAAGATAATATGGGTATTATACAACCGGCGCAATTGAATTGGCTTTTGATACAGGTAGTCAATATTTCACCCTTATATTAAGTATCTTTCAAATCGCTCCCAAGATTTTACTGTTGAATAATATCATATTGGTTACCAAAACGTTACTTATAATTATTTAAGGTTGATGTTATGTCCTAGAGTCGTTTATGTCAGTCATACTATGATAACCAAATAAGTTTATTATGATTCTTACTCTCAAAACATGGTTTACGCTGTATCGCGTTCGTATATTTTAGTATTTTACATCGTTACATTGAGAGTTAAATATATTAATATATTTATTTTTGTACGCAAAATTATTTAATAAATAGGTAAAGTAAAAAAATCTCACAAGGATGGGGAAAAATAAAAACTAAACAATACTAAAAAAATTGAAACTCGGGCAATTTTTAAGCCGAACGACGTTATAATATACATATTACCTACATCAGGGGTGGCAAACCTGCGGCAAGCGTGCCTTTTGCGACACATTTTATGTTGTTAAATGGCACACTAACGTCAAATCAAATTACATAGAGTTTTTAAATGTTTCTAAAATTACGTTTTTCAATATTAATACGATATAACACAACAATTATTATTGTATCAAAAATCAAAATAACATTGATAATGTATTATGTAATATAACATATTATATGGTGCTTGTTTGTTATCACCCTGCCAGCGTATACCCTATAAAATTTATCTCCCCACCACTCTTGTTTGTTATCGCCCCGCCATAAATAAAATATATTAAATAATATGATAAAATAAACAATAAAACAATATTTGAAAAATGTATTGTAATTATAAATTTACAAGGGAGGTCGTTTAAATTTAAAAAAATATGTTACAAACAATTTACAAAGGATGAGGCTAGAACTAAGAAATATCTTTTAATAAAGTTTTAAATGCATCTTGTTTTCAAAGACGTAGATAATTACTCCTTTGATTTCGCTATCGAAGACTGGACCATAAATTGTCCGTATGACTTATCTTTCAAACATCATTAGCCTCAGTTCTTCTGTTACAAAATATATTATTCTTATAGTAATAATAAAAACACTAAAAAAATTGCGAATCCGCACTAATATGACTGCAGCGAGGTCACACTTTTTGTATGACACCCCTCGCGCCGCCGCCCCTGCCGGGATAACTAGATATTATTATTTTACATTAAAATTGAGTTCTCGGTTGTTCAGACCATAATATATTTTACGGTTTCCGACAAATACATTTTATGCGTTACGTCATCATAACCGAATGGCGAATGCAAACTATGGTGGGTGGATGAAAATCAGCCGATTCGCGAGTACCTATTTATACTTGGCATACCTATACCAGATAGGGTATCATCTGAGGTTGATGCAAAGGAGTCAGGGGGGAGGGGTTTGGGGGAAAAATCTGTAATTTCGAATTCGATATTTCCCGACGCAGAACAAGGGACGCTATCACAATTAATAGGACGAGTCACGTTTTCCCGGATTTTCGTTATAGTTGACGCTTAAAAACGGGAAACCACGGCGGTCCACCCTGTAGTCCCTGCGGTACAATATTATATATTATTATGAACTAGGACGATATTATCCCCGATGTGTCGTACGTTGATTGTACGTTTCTACAAAATTTATAAATATCAGCTGTTTGGGAATCGAATAAAATATTGCATTATTCATAATATTACCTATGCTATATAGAACGCAGGTTGAGTTTTATACAGATAGTGTGGGCGTGGTTATGATATACAATATAAATTTTATGTAAATTCAAAATATGCGTAAACTTTGAGCTCGCAATTACGTATAAAAATGTTTGACAAAATCGTATACGGTATACTTACCTTACCTAAATTATATAGGTATATAGTTGCAATTAATTTATCCTGAATAATTATCGAGTTCGTGAAAGTAATTATTATTTACCTACTAAAGTTGTTTAACTTATTACCTCTTAGGGGTAATTGATGATGTTTCATTAAATTCATACGTACAGGTAATGTTATACTAATAAAAACTAACGTAAGGTACTAAACCACCACAAACACAATAATGTGTAAGCATTTGAACACACATTGTTTACATATTTTTTTACTAAATACAAGGTTGCATTAAAAAACAAATAACTTAAATCGCGATCCGAGTTATTCAATCGATAATAATATACTATCATTTTCTTTTTCTTCTGAACTACTAGCATGATACTCCCCCACGCAGGATCGTTTATTGTAACAAAATAATATTATAAAAATTAATTATTAGTTATGAGTTTAAACATTATTTTCTATCGGCACACAGCTAACTCAATACAAAGTTTACAATATTTAAATTATCGCCATAGTGAGATTCATCGTTCGTATTAATATTTCATATTTTATCCATGTATATATATTAATTCATATTGTTGCCTTGTCGACGTGATATTCAGAAAACAGCTCTGAGATGGTCAAGTATGTGACCCACGTCGTTTTTATCTACGTATCATCTTGATATATAGGTAGTTAAGAATGGTTTTAATATTGTTGTCTATAGCTTCTTATTTCCATCTCAGGCAGTAGAAAAATGCATGTGCTTCGTGTCATTCCTAGTCTGATGATAGCTCAAGAATCATGATAGTTGTCGATTTTTCCCATGGGTCTTTGGTGTCTGCGGAAATGTTTTTACCGACAGTGGAACTCCATAGTCATGCGGTCATGTCAGTGCGTAGTAGGCGAGAGTCAAGTTGGCCCAGTAAAAGTAACAATTTACCTGTAGCTAACCTATAACCTATAACTCGATCGTTCAGTGTCAGTTTTCTCTGGGTCTTTGTGGTGAAGAATTAATATGGCCTCCTTCAACATGGCCGGTAAATGAGCAGGACAGTAGGCAAGCTTTCAACACGTGGTGTCGGACGACACACTCGCTGACACTCAGGACTTTATTCGGAATATCGGTGGACCTTGGAGCCATACACAGGATAGCCGTTTTCCCACCACCTGCTGGAGCTCATTGCTGGTGAACACTGATGAGTAGCAGCGTGTTTGGAATTCACCGCGGAAGATAGTTTTTGCCTTTGGATATGAAACGAAAATTAATTTTCAATGTACCTATTATTTATGTAGTAAACCAATAAGAATTTTAAAACAGAATTTAGTTAATGAAAAAGTTAACGAATGATCGACACTCATACCTATTTATTTATTATATTTTAAGTTTTTTAAAAACTAAAAGTTATAGGTATTGTAGTATGTATCTGTTTTAAATTTCTAGTTTTTTTACAATTAATTTTCATGAATTTCAGGGAAACAAAATCAAATTGGAAAGACTCATTTGAAGATCTTGCATGTGACCCGCAAGATAATTTTAATATTTAACAAAATATAAATGTTTTGCAATGGATGATAAATTGAAACTTTTTTGATTCATTTTAAACTTAAATGAATTTTTTTAATGACGAAAAAACGTCGTAATAGTTATAAAATGTTGTTAAATTATTTCTAACTTTCTTTAACAATAATTAATACTGACAATTATTATAAGATGGTTTTTTTATCCACACTATATAAATATATTTGTATATTGACGGCCCACCATGCATTATTTAAAGATAAAATATTTCTTCGCCGTATAGTGCCGTAGTCGAATAAAGGTCGTGCATCACTGTCCTCCTTGTCCCTATTTTACATTTTTGCTTAATATGTGATATAATTCCATTGAAGAAAAAATTTACGAGCATTCGGATCAATATTATATTTAATACAAAATGCCTGATATTTCAGACCTAAATATTATATATTCGTAGTAATTGTATTGATCACACATTTACACGTATAGTCTCTGACTTAAAAGGTCGTCGCCGTAGTTATTGTTCGTCGTCGTCAATTGTACACGCATATCGGTAAAAACATGAAAAATGAACGTCTTTGTACTATTCCCCGGCATAATAATGAAATTAATAAATCGATAGTAGCAGACAAAAGAACGAGTGCGTGCCTATACACACGACTACTGTACTAGGCGTTCATTCTTCGCGTATTATAATATGGCTGTACAAAAGTTACAATAGTCAAATTGAATTATATGTTATCATTTTTTCCTCAAATTAATAGTTACTATTGTCATAACTCATAAGGCATAAATGCATAATATTATGTCGGGAGTATGTGTACAACTGCGAAGTACTCACATGTTTTTCTATATAATATGAGTAGTACATGCTGTACAGTATATTATTATGTAAATTATTATTTCCTGTTGGCACATTCAATGATAGCATTTGACATATTTTTTCGTCAATTGGATTTCTGAAATGTAAAACTGAAATAAAATATGCTTACGATATAGTTTTACTTTTCCAATTTAGTTAGTTCCAATAGCAATGCAAGAAAACTCAATTGTCGACTATCTCTACAAGCGCGTTTTGAAAAATTTTCAACTTTTCGGGTCAGACACTGTTTTGGGTACTTTCGTAACAATCGTCTGGGACGGTATAATAGATACAAAACGGTCCCATACAATTCATCTCTGTGGAATGGTTTTCTCGTATTTTTTTTTTTAGCACAACACTTGAAAAATTATTGTAAAAAGTCAAACATTTCACAATTCTATAAATAATCGAAAAATAGCCAAAATATGCTTCGAATTATTTAACGCCTAGAAAACAAGAACCTCAATATTCGAGTGAAAACTTCAAGTTTCTTTAATTATTTATTTGTAATTATATAAAAAAAAAAAACGAATGTTGTTGAATATATTGCCGATACATCACACATCGTTGTATGAATGGAACAGGGTGTGGGGGCAAAACCCCCCACTGATCACTCTATTTGACATAAATCTAGCAACCCCATAAATTTAACCCAAATAGAGGTTAAATGATAATCTGAACTAATAGGATGATTGCTGTTTAAACGTTAGAGTGAATCACTGAGTTATCCTCTATGGTGTGTAAAGGTGTGTAAACTTCTAGTTAATTAATTTTCTGATTAACTTAAGAACTAAAGCTTTATTCATAGGTATGTGGAATAATCGTTAAACCATCTTTATACATATCTACAAATAAAGTTATATTACAATTAATTATTTTTTTTTAATTAATCATTTCTGTATACATACCTAATATACATAAAAAGTAATTATAGATTTAATAATTTAGTCGATGCAAACGTGTAATTATTGCATTAACCACTACAACTATAGTATGCAAAATGAAGGAATTGTATAGGATATATTTTAACAAAATATAATATAATATAATTAAAAAAGTTGAAAGTTGCACAAAGTTATATGGGTGATCCAAGAGGTAAATAAAAAAAAATTTAGTATTTTCTTTTTAATTGAGTGAAGTTAATATTTTTTTCTGTCCTAACATTAAACTTTCGCAGGTAAATAAATAATAATATATTATTACTTGTCGGCTTTTAACTAAATATAGCTTATTTTAACGTTCTTAAACATTGACTTACCCGAACTAACTCAATTCAGTTTTTTTCATCCAAATCCTCACCTCGATTACCTATATGTATTTGTGGTGAAAGACATAATATGATATATTTTTAACGATATTCGTTAAATACGCTTATTCTTTTTAAGGTTAAGCGATATTATTGATCCTCTGAGTGGCAGCGAGTGCCATAACGGTTTAATGCAAAAATGGTTTATAAATACAACGTTCACTTAATGTTTTTCGAATAAGAACATCTCTGTTTAGCTGCGTATGAAGTATAATAATAATATTATGTTTCTCGTCTGTCACCAGCGGTTGTGCTGCACTGTCACTTATCTGCATTGTTTATTCGAAACACCACCCCTTATATACAATATACATTTTATGGAATTTGAACGATTTTATAATCCCATATTTCTCACAATTATACCAGGGGATATATCAGCCATGCTCATTCTCGTTTTTTCCTTTAATAATGCACTTTTAAAATTCTAATTTTCGGAATTTATAAGCATATTTTTTATACTATTTACTAAAGAGTGTCTGATGAGATAAAATATTTTTTTTCAAATGTGAACCCCTTTTTTTAGTATACATTGTCAAGCAGATGGTTTATGTAAATAAATCAAAATTAAAATGTGTAGTTTCTGAGTTTCTGACTTATTAATCTTTATGCAACTAGAATAATAATTGCTTCAAAGATCTGGCCATATGATGATTAATGGCTTGATGATTTTTAAATTATAGTAAGTAATTAGTAATTAAAAATAATATATAAGAATTTTTTTAATTTACAAAAATTACCTAAGCATACGAATATTATATTTAAATATTTATATACCTATAACTACTATCAATAAATATTATAATATCTTAAAGAAGTTAAGTTTAATAACTTAAAAACTAATCATCAAATTTAAATGCATAAACATTTTCAAAAAAAAAAAAATCATCAGTTGAACAATTTACAATAAAATGGTGGTTATCGTTTATCAATAAGTTTGTATCCCCTCGTGACACTCCTTAAATGGCATAAAGTATTTGATTATTTAGAGTAGATATACTAAAAACTTCCAAAAATCAGAAATTTAAATAATTTAATAATTAGATTATTGAAGGCTGAAAATGGGGCAATAATGCTCGTCGAATTACCCTGTATACGTCTCAAAATTCATGCAGTCATAGCTAAGCATAATATTATACACTGTTTTGACGAGTTATTATAACTACTTACCCCAAGTATATTATTGATGTTTAATTTTAGCGCAACTACACGATTGTTATCACGGGTTTTTCTGCAATATAATATTGTTTCTAAAGTCGAATCCGAGCAGAGTAGTATGCGTGAAGATTACAAAGTTTATATACTCGAATTTATAGATGCTACGTCTCAACTACCAAGTGAAACATTTACGTCTTAGTTATATTATATTTTAATGAATTGAGATTGAATAAATAATTATACGAGTGTCTGCAAAAGATTGTTTTAGGCTACCAATTCGCTCGGCAATATAAATAATCATTATTAATTTAGTCAAATGTAACTGTATTGTTTAAGACTTAGACTCCAAGTAAATCTACTTTAACAAGTTTAATTCCGAGTAAAATATTGTGTGTATACGAGTACCTAGTCTGTTATTTCATCAACAGAAAAATATGGTTTTAATTTTAGTTCATACTGCAATGTACTAACAAAAAAACATACTATTTTATGTATGTTTTATTTTATATAAATAAATTTAAATATAGATAAAAAATGACAATAATTTTCCAAAGACTGCTTTTAATTTATAGTTTTTACTGTAAGTACTTGAATTTCCAGTAAACAAATAGCAAATTCCATTAAAACAGCACATTTTAACACATTTTCCATTTAAAATTCCTCTGAAGGGGTTTTGTGTACTTCTTTTATAATTTATATCACAGTACCCAGTACCGTGGTATGAATCATTTTTTATCAAGTGGTAAAATATTTTATAAAGTGTATTAGCAGGCAGGTAATAAGGTTTTTGTGCAGTGCATTTTGGTTTCATGGAAAAACCTTTTGATGAAGTTTTGACTTTTACTATAACTATAAGTAGGTATACTACAGATAACTAATATTTAGCTCATATTTTGTCAAGTTTCCAACTAAAGAAAAAGATATGATTACGGATTCACTACCTGCGTTTTAACATACAGTACCTACCTTAGTTAATAATTATTATTACAAGTCATAAACTCATGACTCATGAGTCGTGATTATAAATAAAAATATTTTTGTTTACGCAGAAGATTTCTAAATTTGAATCATTAATCTAAAAATATACCACAGTGTTAAATTAATAATTATTTTTAAAATGTTTTCATAAAAGATTTTTTTTTTAATCATAGATTTTTAGGAGCTAAAAAATTTTGTTTCTCATCAGCACCAACCATGTTACGGTCGAATACGTTTATGTGGGAAATGACGACATTGACCGGAAACGTATAGTCATTTCCATAGAAATTGGGAAATGTTGGAATAGTATAGGCACATTGCTCGGACTCGTTGTCGTCACTGCAGGTCAGTTGAATTGGTCGTTCACGTTAAATAGATCTACCAAAGCCGACCGTGGACCACTAACCGGCCCGCATAAGTGGTATACCTGAATTTATGGTCGTCTAGTCACCGGTAAGTGATTGATGATTATTATATTATCAATGACATAAGATAAAATTACAACAGCAATGTCCTATTTCACTTTGTTGGGTAATAAAATTGTTTTCAGTATCGCACGACAATAATAATAACTATCGTTATACTCTAATCACAATATAGTATCTAGTCAATAAACATGAAAATACCACCATTTATGTATAGTCGCAATCCCGGGGGGGAGCTTACGAATACGACCATTATGTTGTCAATGTTAATAAAAAAATACTACTGAGAAAGAAGGTTGCTGAAACCTCAAGTTTTTTTTATCGAAATTTTGAATCTGAGTCAACAATGTTATATTTTATCAACTTTGCAGACTACCAATTTTCAAAATTGACGCCATTGGTGCTGTTAGAATGCTGTAAGTATTTTCAATAACATTCCTCTTCTGGAATAGTTAATTTTGATCATTGAATATATTTCCCGTCCGATTGTGCCCATTCCGAATCATAGTCTGCTTTGACCACAACGACAATAACAGTGGCGTACCTATTAGGGATGACAGAGCGTTTACCCTTTCTCACCATAATTGAAAAGTGGTTTTCAGCATAATTCATATTTGATTTTCTCTGATTCTGGATTTTGATCCACTAAGAAAATTTTTTTTATAGGATACCAATAACCATAATATGAGTCATGATATTTAATTTCATATCATATAATATTATGTATATAAATTATAAATGCATATATTTTATAATAGTATCATAAATAAATTTCTAGCATTTTTGAAGATTATTACACAGTATATTATTTTTAATACAATATAATAAGTAAAAGTCAAGCTGCAATATTTTTTCAATAGAAAGTCTAACAAAAATATATGCAATTCAATAAAACTTAAAATTAATAATAATACTATATTCGTATGGGTCGTTGGTAAAATGCAGGCTTTATAGTACCTAAGTATTTTTTTTCAACTCCACAAATATAATTTATGTTAGAGTTACTATACTAAGGAGCTTTACCAATATATATTCTATTTAAAACTAAAAAAAAAATGTAAGCAAAAATACATTTTAAAATGTATTACTTAAATTACGCTCTCTTGTAAACCATGCTTTATTTTAAATTCCAAGTTATTTCTTATGAGGATAGATTTTACATAAATTGGGTGGGTTGTACATTCTATAATTATTATAGACTATGGTGAATAAAATATTGAACAAAAATAAATATTAGCTAGCATTTAGCTGTATTACCGACAACAAGACTTGCGTAGATGTTATTTTTCTTGTTATTTTATAAAAAAGAAAATAGAAAAGAAAAAAAAAATCAAATACTTTATAGGAATTTAAGAAATTAAATGGATAGTTGTAGACGATCGGAGGCGAATGCCGATATTTATATAATCGATAACATAGTAAACAGGTAGTAACCACTAACCAGTAACCAATAGGTACAAAGGTGGCTTCTAAGCTATATAATATAAATAGGTAAACAAAAACATCAAAAAACAGGCGCACATCGCCCTTCAGGCTGCACTCAGCTGCAGGCTGTCCACAATCAACAACCCTGTAAAAAGCTATTTTTAATACCTAGGTAACAGATTATTATTTCTTTACAGAATAGAATAGACATTAACCTTGTTTTGTCGCTGGTTCCGAGTATTGTTACTAGGTCACCGATAAAGTAAAATATAATATCATACCTACTAACGTTTTATTTAATATATTATACGTTAAATTGTACATGGTATCCAACAAAGTGTCTTGTTTAATTATATTATTAACATCAGCACCCACTTAGTTTCCTACGTTTGATATTAATCTAACACTGATACATATATCGGACCAATAGTCATACACAACGTTTTTAATTTTAATATTTACCATAATATACCATGTAAGTATATAACACTGGGATATACCTATTTAATATTTTATTATATATTGGTCATAAATTATGATTCATAGATCATAATGAAACATCAAGCATGGAATGATTAAATATAGCTAACTCTCGGTAAATTGAATTTAGGTGAGCGTATAATTGTTGTCCCTGTACACACGCAGAAAATAAAAATATCTAACAAAATTTCTCTCATCGTAATTTATAGGGATTAGAAGTTCTAGCATTTGCATAATACATAATGTTGAATAAAAAATTTTGTTGCTTAAAAATGTAAACATATTCAATGTAGTCAAATAATAATTATTCAGTTATTTTACTGTTTTTGGAAAGACAGAACAGTTAGTTACGAAGTTTTGTCGTTGGTGTAATGATAATTTGTTTGATCAATTTTAGAGCATATTATACTCAGTAAGATACGACATTTTTGCATATTTACGAATTTCAGAGAATTTTTGTTGTATAAAAGTGTTTTTTTTTAGGTGTGTTCTGATTTTTGTATGGAATCAAACTTATCAAACGCATTTTGTTGATTTTTTAGTTATTTTCTCATTATGAATGTTGAAAAATAGAATTGGAATTAATAGAAATGTATTGAATGTATTTGTGGATGGTAGTTACTTTTGTATAATTATTGTATTGACGTGTATTGATTTTTTTCATGCTAGCTGATACGGTATCGTCGTATTCCCTACTAATACAAATTAATAAAAACTAAAAGTAAACATTTATTTAAAAAACATTATACACTTAAACCATCGCAGGCTACTCGATATTTTTTCTCTACGAAGAAAATGTATGAATCATAAATATGTTTTTGTTAATAAGTTACCAAGATGACGAAAATCTTACAAAAAATCTTACACAAACAAAAATCTTGTATCCAGTCCAAAAACATACTTTGGTCATTTTTATGTTAAATTAAATGTGATTTGTTCTTTACATTTGTTTGTGCTATTTTCAATAGTTAGTGCTGTTTATAGCGCATATTTAGGTACTATTTAAAGGTGCAAATTAAAGCTCTAAAAATTGTAAAGAATAATAATATTATCTGTGATTTTTTGAAAATATTTCGATTTTTTAGAAATTTATTATGAATATTAAAGAAGCTTCGGACAAACACAGATGATGTTATTATTTATAATTGTTGTAACAGCAACTAAATTATATTATAATATTATGTGCTTTAATTATTTCAATAATGAAATCCAACAAAGGAAAAACGCGGAGAGAGGTCTTAATTATATTATACGTGTGCGTAAGTCGAATGAAAAAACTATACTGGTGAGAGTGCCCTTAATGAGAATAAAATATGATAATCAAATATAATTTTGTACCTGTTGTGAAAAAAATGTAAAATGTAAAAATGCGATTTTTTTTTCAGACATTGATTATTTTGAGTTTTCAATGTCGCAGTTACCGAGAATATTTTACTCTATTTTTAATAGTCGAACGTGACTTCATACATGTCAACTGAACTGAAGATTTTATTTTTAGATACTGTCAAAATATGGTTCTTCGCAAGTTATTGATGGGTGTATCCGAAGTATTTCTCTCACAAAAACCTATCAGAATACTCGATTATAGGCTTGGCCAGAGTGGTTAGGTTACCGCCCTCTACGCTATTATATAGATTCTAATCGGGTTAAAACTATCTCTTAATTTTCTTTTTAGAAAGACCGATAAAACAGTACGTCAGTATTGAATTCTGTTCTAAATGTTAAAACAATCCATTTAATACTTTTAAGTCTTTTAATAATTGTCTGTCCTGCCAGCTGCAATGAATTGTCACTTACCGAACCACCGTTCGCCGCAATAAAATTTTATAATCGAGTTAATAACTATTTTATTTCTTATTGTAATACGCGTTAGAGGCTTAGTCTTGGTCGTACAATTATCTGATATAAGTATAAATGTATAATACAACTATAGGCATTACATAATAATACCTTAAACACATATATCAGTATAAAACTTTATAATTGTAACGTACTTAAGATTCTTACCAAATAAGTTTAGTCGGTGGTAAACTTCAATATAATAATTTAATTTGTTCATAAAAAATAAGTTCAAATCCTCCAAACGTAAAAATAACCGACGGACTAGCTTTGCTTTAGGTATATATAGGTGCAAGGTGATCCATTTAAGTATCTACACTTTTTTTTTTTTTGAATAATTGTATGTCCTTGTAAAACAACATTTTTTGACAAAAAACTATAAATTGTACAAACATTTTTTATCATTTTGATTATATTATCATAACATCAAATATTTATAACAATATTATGTTAGTTTTACGGTATGAATATGTGTATATAAATAACAATCAAAACATGTTCGTGATTTTGTTGACCTTCTTTCTGAAGTAATGTGGATTTAGATTCTCAACTTTTTTTTTAATTTCAGAAAGAAAATCTATTATCATGAGAAATATTGTAAAGCATCTTCAAGTTTTTCGACCGAGCATAAGCATCTTTATCAATATTTGTAGTAAAAAAAAATATCAAATATAAAAATAAAAGCTGCTAAAAAGAACCAAACCATTTTTAAAAACATACCATGTCTAGAAAATGCTTAAAAAATTGTTTAATATAATTTGGTGAAAGCTAAATTATAATAACATTAGCTATAAAAACGAAATCGATTTTGTAAAAAATATAATTAAATATGTATACCTATACGTATTTTATATACGTATAAAAATAATTCCGTTTTCCCTAATTCCTCTATTTCGGTTATCTGATTAAGAAAAGTATGAGGAACTTTTACTTCTAACTTCAAAGTACTTACTATTACTATTTTCGAATTTGCTACCAGAAAGTACCCTTGAAGTTGAAAATTAATGAACTTTTATTGCTCCAAACAGTGACGTCAGATACACACAAGAAAAAAATTTTAAGTATACAATTACGGTATTGTTGAAAATTATTTAAGACTTCAGAAATTGTATTCCGGTATTTTCGTTTTTGAAAAACGTCAGTGTTAAAGTAACTGGAACAGCTAACAATTCTGTCGTATGTTTCAAGTATACATTTGGATTAAACAACAAACAAATGGATATAGGTATAAACCCCGGCTCATTTAGCACACAATTTCTCCAAGGATGATTAACCATGCACTATAATCATATAAATAAATGTTATAGAAAACAGTAAAATTGGTTGAAAGTGTACTATTTCTTGAATTCACAAATTGCATTATTGTGAAATGCTTTTTAAATTTCTCAAGTTTAATAATAGTATTATTGTTTTAATTTGTAATGGTTTAATATTGTATATTTAAATTTTGAACCTTTTTTATAAGTCTTTTATCGTGACTTATGATAATTTATTCCCTTTCAATATTGATTAATATAGGTTAATATAAAATATTAATAATAATAATAATAATTAAATCTTGCATTATAAAGAGGCGTTTGATTATTAAAATGTATTGTAACATTTATTGCATTCCAAGAAAAATATTTTGTCAAGTTTGAACAAAAATATTGTTTTGAAATTTAAGTATGTAATAACTAATAACCATATACTGGATTTTTTTCACATTCAAATTTCCTTGTGATTTTACACGAATTATCAAATTGAATTTTTATTGTTTGTCAGATTACAGTCATTGTTCCTAGAATATAGTGTGTCCATAAGATCAAAAGCAAAGAATTCTAATTGTGTTCTTTTTTATTTATTACGAACTAATAAGAGATCAAAAGATTTGGATGAACTAGTTGTTTATATCTGAACGTTTTCGTAACATAATAATATTATGATTCTTAGAAATTCCTCAGATTGTAAAACTCTGAGAAATGTTTTGAAAGATTTAGATGGAAATTCAACAGACCATATAAGTAAATAGTTTTGAGAACGATGAAAAAAAAATACTCTTAATGTCGACTTGTTGTCTTATTGAAAAATAAGAAAATGAGAGCTAAATTCTCTTCCTATTAAAACTGTTATTTACTTCACGTTGACTAAAAAAAAAAAAAAAAAAAACGTAATTTTCAAACACTAATGAATAAATTAGAACATCGATGAAGTTAAGCTGCATAATATATTTTATACAAATTTGTTAATTTAGAATTTAACGTACAAAAATGTAAAAACATAAAGTCTGGAACATCTTAACGTGTTTCACCGTCCATATAACAATAAGTGAACAGAGACATTTTTAATTTTGAAGCTTTCCAACAACTAACCTAAGTATTAAAAAAAACTGTAGAGTCTAATTATTATTGTTTTTAGACAAAGTTTAAATAATGAAAAGAAAAAATTTTTAAATTATAAAAACATTTCAATAACGTCAGGTGGACTTCTCAATCTTGTCACTCAACCCGTTTTCCCACCCTTTATTCGGGAAGCTTAGCTACATGTTCTTATTAAAAATTTAATTTGATATTATACCCCGTAAATAATTTATTATAAATTATAAATATTTATTAATTATTTTTGTATTACCCATTTTTACTAATTATTTATAAACAAATTATTCTGGATTAAAATATAACTTTTAGTTTTGCATAAATAATGTATAATAATAATATTATATGCCTATATTATACATTGTTGAGGTATGAAAATTCCCCGTAATAAATGCAACTAAAAGTTAGGGTAAACAAAACTACTTTTTAAGCTGTTCGTATAAATTCAAACTTTAAAAAAAAAATCACAAGCTTATAGGCCATAACACAATAAAAAGTAAAATAAACGAAGTCAAACTTTTTTTTCAAGATCTTTATTATCGGGGATTTTATCCATAAAATAATTTATGGGCCATTTTTTACCTCTCCGAAATTTTACTTTTGACGTGGTGATATTATTTATATATAGATGCGTATTTCATGTGCTTATAATACAACGCATATAATACGTATTTAGTATATAATACGCAGGCGCAGATGTCCAATCCGATCGTTTTTTAACTTTACGTCTTGTAGACATTTTCTCTATTCTCTTTGATATAATATAATAATAATAATAATAATAATAATAATAATAACGTATTGTATACAGAAGTCTGACTTTTTTGTTTTCGTATATATACATTTTTTTTTTTTGTTTAGTTTCGTGGGTGTTTTTACACACAACACGCGGTCGTGTAAATCACATAAAAGGCACGTGCACCGATGCAGACGAACTCGTAGCAGGAATATTATTCAAGAGTCTGGAGCGAATGAAAATGGGGGGAAAAAATGCCGTTATACTTGTGCCGGGTTTTTTTTTCTCTTAGGCAAAGGGTCGCGACCGAAGCGATAGAACGAAGAAAATGCCGATGTCTGTGCCGTGTGCGTAGCTCCATATATACGCCATATAAGTCCAGGATATTTTTCTTTCCAATATATAACGGCCCTGCCTTCGCGTAGGTACAATGCACATAATAATAATGTGATGTATATACACTACTCAGGTGCCGAGTGCAAACTTATATATATACCTACAGTTTTCCAAATCGATAGTCACAATTTTTATTACCATTTTGAAATATTGTGCATTTGACGGAAAGCAATGTTCTGACGTCAAACTATATATATAATATATAGGTAGTGTTAGAGGTATACCGACTTACCTATATGTACCTACGCCATAATCTTTCAAAAAAAGTTATATTTATTCATATTATTATAAATACTGACATTCTAGCACACATACCTAGGTTGTGTTATAAATGTGTGAAAAAATGGGTTCTTTAAATTCGATGTACCTATGAACAATTTTATAATAACCTACATATACCTACAAATACCTACACAGGTAGTAACTACCTACTGTTTATATTTAAGACGAGTATGCAGCTCGAATATCGATCAATTATAGATTAGCACTTCCGGTTCAATTGTAATGAGTATTATATTAATTTGTATACTTACTAATTAAAAACGGTAAAAAATATGTCGATTTCATAAAAAAATTTAATGTACTTACTCAATACTTTTCAATCATTTAATTTTTTCGCAATGTTTATAATGTTTATTAAACAAATATGTATTTAATATTTATGTATATTTTCTATGATATATATCATGTTACTCATTGTATTGCTTCATTTTACTTCGTATGTTTATCTACCTAATTATAAAAAGAGTTCAGTCCGAATATTATAACAAATAAATAAATAATGGTTTTATCATGTAACTTTAAAATTATAGTCATTATCAATTTGAAAATATATAAATTAAATGTTGATACGTGTCCTAATATTTCCGACAGCACTGTCTGTCATTATGTCAATGTTCATTTTAAAATTCATATTGTAGAAGTTTTAAAAGCTTATAAGAAAAAAGTACCTTTATTAAAATATGAAGATTAAAATTCCGGATTAAGAATTTAAATGAGAGACTTTGAAGAGGTATAAAAGTCATTTAAATGATATTATTAAAAGGAGAAAAAAGCACCTATTAAGTCCACATAAAATATTCACCATTTTCCTAGTAATAATTTCTTATTTAAAGTCTAAACCACCGAATAAACAATTTGGGTAGAACTTATTTTATAATTTATGAAGGCCAAATGAATACCTAAGAAAATATGCAACAATTAAATGGAACTTTCTCCGGCAAGAATTAAAATTCAAACGACCAATTAAAGACGTTTGTATCGTTTATATAAACTTTTCTCTGGCCTATCAATGTAGACTAGCATATTTACACATTTTAAGTTGGGATATATGTAAAACTACCAGAGGAAACACTATCTATAAAATATAATATAAGAATAAATTAAAATAAATTTACAAAATTATAATATGTACAATATTCTCTAAGAAATAAATGAGTAAATTAATCATATAACTTTTATTCGTCCCGGTATAAAAAAAAATTACTCATGTCTACAACAAGCGTATCCCCCAGATAAAAAAGCAAACAAAAATGTTAGTAAACTAATTACATTTACTACATCGTAGAACCTTTGAAATCGGTCATTTTCAGTAGAAACTATTATTTTTGCCTTAATATTATGTTTATTTAATCAATTGAAAATTCGTAACGTAATAATCATTTTCACTGTAATTTTGTTTAATCAATGGTTATTATTACATTTGAAAAATGTTCTCAAAACAAACATACAAAGGTCACATATGTTACTGCCAAAATATAAAGGGGTGAATTGATTATGTTATCACGCATTGTCCATTCGGATTTCGAACTCAGTCCAAACTATCCCAAGTCGTAATAGTTACTTCATTAAATTACACAATTATTATAGTAATTTCCAATAACTATATTATATTCGATATTTATGTAGGTGAACCCATTGCGAGTCATATACTATTGAATTTGAGTTAATTTAATCGCATGTTACAATCGCGATATAATGTATGCTATATGTGATAGTTATGTGGTACGTAAAAGTAAAATGTCTTTATGCATACGATAGCATTCTGTAGACATTATTACAATATTTATTTAATTTTAATACAGCGTACAGACTAGACCAAAAAAAAAAAAAAAATACAAAAATTGAAGAACTATAGAGTCTATAGGTACATATTATATTTAATTGTTGTTAAAGGCAATTATAAGGAAACAGTAAAGTCGTTTTTTTTTTACACGGAAAATGAACAAACTAATATTATATAATATATACGAAAAATTAAAATCTAGGATGTACCTATAGAGTATACAGACGAGACCAGAGAAAATAATATTCTCCAGTCAGTTATGGATAGGTTAAAAGTCGGATCGTTGTTCGCCGCATTAGCCTCGTGCAGAGATGTGAATTTAGGAGTTTATTTGCAGAGGAATGTACTATTAGGAAAGAAGCTGCTGTAAAACGAGTCTGTCGAGATGAAACCCCAAACCCGAAAGAGAGAGAGAGAGAGATAAAGAGTGTGTGTGTGTGTGTGAGAGAGAGAGTATGTGTGTAAAAACGGGGAGTCAATCGCACCAGATAATCATATTTTGTTATGGACTATTTGCAGCGTTCATGCGACGACGATGATGATAGGTATAGCTACGCAGAGACGATCGCTAACAGGTTCAAAATACAATCGTACTGGAGATGAGGAATTTTAGAATGAATATGAGGCAGAGCATTGCACAGTCAGATGCAGTACCGCCTATAAATATCCCCCAAGACACTGCCGAATTCATTATAATATATACCTATTTCGAAGTTTTAATTCAAATAATTTTATTCCATCAGATATTGGTTTTTAGGGACTACAATATGATAATTAATAATAATAATCATAGTATAGTTATAGTAGTCGTAGTAATAATTATTAATTATAAATGAATGGCTTTGATAAAATATAATATATTATACTAATACAATACTAATATAGTTTATTGGTTTGTTGAGTACAATAATATATATTCGTCACGCAGTACAACCTTGTGCATATCGCAGTTAGTCAGTTTTATTGATTTTTGACAGTTGAAATGGTTGAATATATATATGTATACTTACAGTGTTTTTTTATCATTGCATTTGAATAACGTAATGAATTAATAAAAAGCGCATGGTTTATAACTGCTATGGTGTAGGTATACAGGGTGTATAACAGTTTGAAAAACTAACTAATGCAATAACCACTATATTATGATCAATATTTAAAAAAAAAATAAACATTTTTCTTTCAAAAAATGTATAAGCACTTGCCCTATATTTATATAATACATATTTTTATTTTTATCTCTTGAAACTAAAAATTAAAAATTCTTAAAAATTTTAAAATAGCAATTTGTATTTCATTATAAGAAAAATTTTGATGGTAAAAACATTCAATTAAGTCAAGTAGTTAATTTTTTTAAATTTTCTAAAATACCAATATTTTTGGAGTAAATTAATTTAAAACGTAATACATTTTTTCAAAACATTATTTTCCTGACACGAGTATATTTCTAAAAATAATTTATTTTCCATATATTTTTCACAATTGTTTTTGTCATACGTTTAACTAACATAAATTATTATAATTATATATTTTTTTTTTTTTTTGTCAACTTTTTCTGTTGGTTACAGGGTATGTCGTAACGAATTCATAAAACATTTCGCATTATCCATACATCATAAATAATAATTTAATCCAATATGTTAGACCTATTGTATAGGTAAGTACTCACGTAATAATTGCAATTAGATGAATACAACTACAGCGCATTTATAGAATTTTCGACTAATATATATCATTGTATAATATGCACATGTATGCATCATAACACGTTTACACGTACAGCTTTGCAATATGTTTAGGTATACGCTCAAAAACGGATTGTTTTACGGTTTTTACCACTCCTATTCAATTATATTTATAAATAAATAAATATGTAATCTAATTTTCCTGGCTAGAACTCATTGTAATACTATAATTATTAGTTTTCCGATAGTAAAGTCATCTAGATCTAGCTACGTATAATTCACTTTGTATTCCGTACTGCTACTATAGACGACCATAATATAATACTTAATTTTGCTACAACGCTCAACTACTATAGTAACATAATTATTATGTTAAACTATATTAATTAACAATCTGAGCATATTATACTCATAAGTCATAACAGAGATAAGCTTCAACTTCCAAGGCAATATTCTGTAAGCAACATATTTTAAATAATTATCAAGTTGAATATTATTATTAATATTAATGTTATTATTTGATCGGATTATAACACTACCTACGTTGTTTATAATTAATCTCTGTGTATGGCACACGTTTATTTTCCCGTATCGCATGAACATTATCCATGATGATTAAGTTTTACCTATTTTTAAAAATATTGTTTGGCGAATTTGAATTTTCATCATCTGCAAACAATGAGGGTTTAATTCTCAATTTTAAATTCTTGGTTTTAAAATGATGTGTGGTGTGTGTGTCTGAAATCACCTTTAGAAACAGTTCAAATGCTCTTAAATGTTGTCAAAAACCGGCAAGTATTGAGGATTCCTTTTTTTATAATTTTATTTTTTTTTTTAGTTTAGCTGACTTTAAAAGAATTGGACCTTTTGGCCCCCAACTAAGTCGACTAATGTCCTCGGACCTTTTAGATCCAATTTTCTACCAAAAAATACCCTAAAAGTTGAAGATTAAAGTAGTTTTCTCTACCAAAACATGATGTTAGACAAAAAAAATTTTTATAAGTACAGCGCACATAAGTGTAAAACAAACGCATTCGTCGTTATATTTCTCACGCAGAAACTAAAGTTAATAACAATACTTGAAAAAAAAACACCAATTATTGACTATTTTATTTTATACATACAAGTTGTAGATCTTATATTCACACTTACTTGTAAGTCTTATATTTTAATTAATATGATCAACGGATTTGGTTATTTACCTCGGGCCAATTATTTCATATTTGTCACAAAATATAAATAGGTAATACGTCTTATTAGGTTTTATTAAAAAATTAATTATGCTTAAAACCTTTAACAATACGAGTTAAATTAATGGTATTATTGTAATGATAAATCCTTAGTATATAGGTAACATTAAACTCGTACAAATTTTTAAAAAATGTGTGAAAATGTTTCAATTTTCATTTACTGTTTTGTAGTTGAACGAACAAGGAAGCCTGTAATTTATCATAATAACATTTTCGTTTCGTGCACGTGTCGTGACCTAAATGACTTAACTAAACCAAAACCAAAATCCTAATATAAGCAACCACAAATCATACACCATGGATATTTCTAATACAAAATCGATGAAAAATAATTAAATTTTTATTAAAAATGCCATAAAGCAATTTATTAATTTTCCATACTATATAAAATATTAAATTGCCTGATATATACCTACTAGACACAATACCTATATATTATTAATGTATTTAAGTCGTATTTATAGTCAGTATTATTTTTGTAATCAATTAATATAATATGTTCTGAACATTTTAGCCTTTAGGTAAAAATGTTTTCCATGTAAAATGTCCAACAGAATTAATAATATTTAAACACATATTTCAAAACAATAGTATAGATTGGTATTTTCTTAGACGATCTTTAGTTTCGATAAGAACCTACCTATTTTAGATTTTACCTTTGTAATAATACGGCATTAAATAACTAGATATTATATCATTATAATATTGTAGAATTTAATTATTTACTAAACCTTAATTATTGAACAATGGTTATTATGCGCGAAACTGAAACACATTTTAGGTTTTCGTCGCAAAACAATTTATCAATGTTGATAAAATTTAAAAAGTCTTTAATAGTATAATTGGATCACTTATGGTATAGGTATCAAGTACTTTAATGAACATGTGAGTAATGGCACAACTAATTTGTGTGTACGCATTCAGCTTCCTCGAAAAAGGATTGCTTCCGACCCTCTTAACTGCATCAGGTCGCGTCAGTAACTTAACTGATGGACTACATGATGTGCCTCTACATTCCTTTGACCCGTGAAAATAATGAGTATAACCTTTGTTCTTGAGGCTTTAATCGAAACGATAAAACTTCGGCGCACCTATAACATTCGCCGAGCACATATTATTATTATTTGGTTATTGCGCACGTCTGCTGCAAATATTTCCATTCGTAAGAAGTGTAGGAAAACAGCCGATATATCGATCCAACACGCGCTGATGCGTACCTATTCCGACGAAAATTGATAAAGACAATAACAATTTGGACGTCGAGGCAAACCAACTGCGGCCAGATTAGATCCATAAACTCCCACGTAAAACCCATCATTGCTCCACTTTGAGACACGCATACTAATAACATAGCCACTACATTGTGACAATTAGCATATTAACCTAATATAATGTATTATACAGAGTGAGATAGAGAGACGTTTCAAAGGACGTAAAAATAATTAAGTTTTTCTGGAAAAAGAGTAGGTAGGTAGTAGGTAGTAATATGCTCGATTTGAATATTATTATGATGTCGCAATTTGAAATTAAACAGAATAATTAATAATAATAACCCACCTACATTGTGAAACATATTATACTGCAGTACTGCACACAGAATATTGTCGACTGTACTCATTAACGATATAATGGATACTATTCGAGTGGCTTCACTCTGATAGGTATCTGGTTAGGGTACAATTCAGATAAGTAACGCACTAAAAAAAAAAAAAAAAAATAATAAAAAACATCTCTCCATATACTCTCTCTCAAACTACATAGGTATACCTATAATAGGTATATAGCTATAGTTATGCTCAATTTTTTTCCGTACTGCTCAAAAAAGCCCATATTATTATTATACCGATTTCACAGATTCCTGTGCAGCTTCGAAAAAAAAAACGGTCACCAGAAATAATGTTTTTATATTATAATATATATTACGACGTACACAAAGTGTTATTGTTACACACAAGTACAAAACACTATTAAAAAGACATGCATTATCGTCTTACACACGTATGACATGGCACATTTCCGTTCACTAGTTTCAATAGTGTGCGCTGTTCCTTTTCATATTAGCAGAGTAAATTGACTTATTGTTATAATTTCAGTTAAGAACATTATCAACCGTGCTTAAGCGTCGAGTTATATTCGATGTTTTAATTTTCAAGCAAGCATTTTTAATTTGAGATATTTCACATAGAACTCATTTGAAATTGTAGGTGAACGAAAATTTGCATTGTCGTACGTTTGTACGATGGATGAGATAACAAACTCATGACCACGTCCTCTTCAGACGTGTTATACCTAATGACGAAGCAGTGGTGGAGTCAAAACATTGGTACTGGTAGCCGATGGCGAAAAAGTTTATTAAATCAACCGCATTGTAATATTAGGTATGCCAATTCGAATAATTACAAGCGGGAAAAACAGAAGTTTGTCGTCTAGCAGACAATTTGGAAACTGCTGTGGTAATTAGCTCAGACTCTGAACTTGCACATAATTTTCACGTTGTTCTTTTCGGAATATATTAGGAAGAAACTAAATATACATTTCACACGTCTTATTTCGATTCAAATTAGAAATTTGTTTTTAACTTTAACACACTAATAATAAACTTGCTAATAACTATGCTAATTATTTTTACCTAGTTTAAGGAGTAATTTTGACGTATATATTATTTTATTTGAACAGGAATGAACCAATATTTCAATAGTAATATCTATGAAATGATTACATTTCGTATTTATGAAAATTAATAATTATTATTGATTCCGATGTTCAAGTAGGTAGTTATATAATACTAATAAATATGAACTTTGGATATAAATAAATAAATCTGGAAGTTTTTGTGTTGTACAAAAGTTTTCGAGTGGGTTTATCTCGTCGACTGGTCACTGCAGTAATGGTTGTGTTAAACTTGAATTCAATGACAAATTATGGCGTCCGAAAAACACAATTTTATGTCGGAAACGGTTGGTATGTCAGTACTCAGCCTCTATTTCTAAGGATTTTTTATCATTTTATTATATTACATTTTTGTTGGTAATTTACTTTTTTAATTTCAGTACAGTATATTCAACAAATTTTTACCTAACCTAACCAAAATCAAAACCACTAAATAATTTTAACATTTTTGTAGGTACTTACCTATCACGAATTTTTTTAAATTTAAATTTCAAAAATTATGTAATTTAGACTTTTTTTAATTTCTTTAAGGCCAACTTATGAGGAGGTACATATCATACATTTTTTAAAGTATTCTCACTAAGAAAAAATAGTTTCATCAACATAAAAACAAAAAAAAAACTATGAATATTTGAAATGACAACAAATAGCTTAAAAAGATCAATTATATTTTGAAAACTATACACTGTATAGAACATGCTGATATAAAATAAATTTGCTTACCATTTCAAGTAACTATGCTTATTTTAATAATAAAAACAAAAAAAAAACCATCAAAACAAAATTGTTTTATTGTTTATCAACTAGATCCGTGATTTGCTACCAGAACCCACTCTAGACTAATATTTTTTTAATAATTCTAAATATCCTAATATCTATTATATTATAATTTATAAAACATAAATCATTATGTTACTGTATGGACTTAATTTTTATAATTATAGCACATGTGTGTAATTGCACATAGTGTATTATAGTAAAGTTAATGAACTATTATGACAACTCTTGGTAGGCAACTCTAATATAAATTATAATTATGAACTTTACCTGATCACCGGATGCAACTAGTGCATATTAACCTTTTAATTTACGATAAGAATTGGAGGCGATTCGAATATTTTGGGAGACAACTAGTATGCACCGGTAAATTTACCTATACTCGTTATTTCAAAAAAATATTTATGTTTTTGAAAAGTATACTTTTTACAAATGTTGTTATTTTTTAAAATTTTTAGTGGCGACATACATTTACAATTCCTTGTTCCTAATCCGAATATTTTTTGTAGTTTATATTATATAAAAATCGAATTCTTGACGATTAAGATTTATGAGTTATAACTTAAAAGTATTTACAGTTTATGTAAGCCAAGTGGAGTGTTACAGAGGTACGTCGCAAAACGTTGGTCCACAACTGTGCTCATCAAAACTTTAAATACTTTATATTATAACTAATAATTTACCCACTTTAGAATTTGAATATACTCCGATTAATATTCTGCTTCGGAATGGAAAAAAAATGCATGTTGTCATTCAAAAGACTAAACAACTTTAAAAAAATAGTATTTTGTAACTACTTAAAATTGTGCGAAAAAAAATATTTTCTAAAATTTCAGAAAGTTTCTTACGTTAAACCAATCCATCTCTCATATACATATAATATAATTTGCCCGTATATTATGCGTATTATATATTTTTATTAATATACCCTACGCGAGGAATTGAATGACGACAACAACAACAACAAAAACAACAACAACAATAATATACATCTAGGTAATGTGAACGCGAAATAAAATGAGACTCTTGCCCACAATTAATTATAGTGTACAGCAATCATAATATCGCAGGCGAGCACGACCTATACGACGCACGTGTGAAGCGTATAAGCGATTTCATTGGATTTTCATGGTGTCGAAGCGGGAAACGTGTGATTTCACAACCCGTGAAAAAGGTCGTATCCGACAGGACGTGTACGACGGCAGCAGCAGCGGAATAAATAAAATAATATTATAATAATATTATAAATCGCGATTGTCGGTGCGACACCACATAACGCATGCGCACTCAATACGCCGCCACCGCGGAGATCGTCGCCCCGAGCATATATAATAGTGTCGTCGAGGACGAAAATGTCGCAACGGCTCTGCTGTTCAATCGAGCGGCGCGACATCCGTTAGCGACGGGCACACACCGCGGCCGCTGACGGCCACTGAACCGCGTAAACACGAGGCGCCTGTAGCCTCCGCGCGGAGTTGCATAAAATCTGGTGGCGGTGGTGGCCGCGATTAAACGGTCCCGCGGCCGTTTGCGACACACGTCATAGTACTATACAGCCACAACGGTAGCGGCGGTCGCGGCGACCTTGCGAAGACGTCCGTCGCGGTCTGGCGGGTCGCCGCGCGGAGGGGGCGCTCGTTGTTTTTGTTATTTAACCGGCCGCCGTCAGTTAACCGGCTCATTGTATCGTACTGCAGCAGCGCCATGTACAACTCACTATCATCACTACAATCGCGACATGGCTCTTGTTGGACGGTCGCCGCGGCGCTGGTCGTGGTGGCTGCCGTCGTGCTGACGGCCGCTCAAGCCGCGTCCACCGGACGCCCGGCCGTCGTCGCCGGCGACATGGCGGCCGTCAGTTCGGACGCGCACTACGCGGTGGCGGCCGCTGAACCAGTCGTGGCCGAGTCTAAGAAGGTGGCCGGTAAAGCGTCGCTGATGGACGGTTACGTGCGGACCGGTTCGACCAAGGGTGACAAAGGCTACAACGAGGACGACGTGTACGGTGACAAAGACTCGGACAGCTACGGGTTCGGCACGCAGGTGTCGTTCGGTAGCAAGGCGGGAGACGGCGGTAACGGCGCGTACCACGAGTCGACGGCGTACGACGACAACGGACGGTCCAACCCCAAGTATTCGGCATGGCACTTCGAGGAGAAAGACGGCAAGCCGACCAAGCGGTACGTTTATGACTCGCTGAACGAGGATGGCAGCAAGATGTCCAAGAACAAGAAGCACGATCCGCTGGCCGTCGAGGCCGAGGCGTCCGAGTACGATAGCGTCGAGGCGTACGACGACGCGGACGACGGTGGCGGCGGCACTCACGCCGGTTACGAGGTGGACGACGCCGAACCCGAGTACGGTAACTTGTACGACTCGGCTGATGTCTACAACGACGCCGACGCATACTATTGAGCATCGCCTCCGTCCGGCCGACGTTCTGACCGGACACACTCCGCTCCTCTATAGATTATGATCCGTACACGCACCACAGTCCGCCGCCGTCCCGTCCCGACAACCACCACGCCTTCGGTAATGGAATTTTTCTATCAATCCTCGACGGGTAAACCGGAAGTAATAAAATAATATAAACCTCGCCACCGCAGCCACGTAATAATAATAATAATAGTGTAATATTGAAATTCGTTAGTAAAAACCCGTGACGACACAGTCATTATGTAAAAGTAAAAACAAAATCGATACATTTTTCCCCTTACCACTTCCACTCTTTCTCTTCTTCTCTCTCTCTATCACATGGACAGACCTAAATTCACCCTCTCGTTCGACGATGTCCGCTTGGTAACAGTAGGGTAATATAATAATATAGAATAATAATAATTATCGTTCTCGTACCCGGTCATAAAACGTCTATAATAACATAATATAATATATTATAGCTTATCCGGTCAAGTATAGTATTGTTTTAGCTTAGTATTGTTTTCGTTGTTACTATTATGGTTATAATAATTGTAGATGTTGTTTTTGTTGTTGTTGTTGTTAATGTTGTTATTTTTTTATTTTTCCACTATACTTCCATAGTATTTACTTTGATGTTTTTCTGTTGTTTATTAATTTTTTTTTTTTTTAATTAGAATTATAACTATTATCCGTTGTTTTATTTTTTACTGCTGAATTGTTTGTTATTTTTTATTACTGTTGTTTAAATAAATATATTTTGTAAAAGAGTATAAGTGGTACATGTCTGCGTGTATAAGAGTGATCAAGAAGTATTCCTACCCAAAACCTAATAGTATTACTATTGAATTATCTAACTTACTCGTGTGCCTTATAATAATATTATGATTGACTTTGTGCCGTCGTTGCACTGTCAACTGAAAACTTGAAAATTGTTTCAAACGTAATATTAATAGACATTTTTATCAAAAACTTTCACGACTCGAGTTTGCAAGAGAAACATAATTTTATTACAACAATAATTTATTCATCTCTCGCAGACAGAAGAATATTTGATTATAACACAATATTATTTACATAAACGCTGTGAATAAAAATCGACGGCTAATTCGAGCATTATTAATTAAAGAATCACTGTGTAATTATAATAATAATAATAATAATAATAATAATAATAATATAGTCTATAAGATCCCCAAGTATTATTCATATATATAATCCTATATAATAAAAAGCTAATGAAGTAAGTAAAGGAGGACTAGAACCAATTCTGCAAACACAGATAATATATTTTTTTGACAAACATTCAATTAATGATTAGGTACTATAATACTATTATACCTAAGTGTGAAACATTGGTAAGTTTTTTATTTATGTTTCATTATTTTAAGAGTTTTTCCTTTGTAATAATAATTACTCTTCAATTTTAATCGCTTTTCTCGTTTTGTAAAGGTGCGCTTATTTAGCCTACCTAAATACACAACGAAAGTAATAATATAATTAACAAATGATTTGCCAGATTAATGACAAACGTTTTTTATTTCGATGTTGTCATTGCTGCACAGTGTGGCTGGGTGGTTTTTTTCCATCTAATTCGCGGTATTATTCGCATGATCGATTCACGCTTATCATCAGCGTTATGTCGTTTTGTAACTGTTTGCTAACCCATAAATAAATTCATCGAGCTTCGAAAGCCACCGTCTCTGCTGTCATTGACTGTATTATATAAACGACCGCACAGTATAACAATAATAATTTGATTAATAAAACATACCATATTATATAGGTATATGTGGCGGTTCAAACAATAAAACACAGGGTGGCTGAAAAAGTATAAATGCACAATATTTTTAGTCTTTGTCGCATTTGAATATTATATAAAATATGCTAATAATTATTTTACAAAGTCGTACGCTGATCGACGTAAAAATCGTATACTCTCTTAATAATATAGTATATAACGATAAAATATTAAATCAAGTTTATTGACATAATAATATTATATAAAATTATTAAAACGGAATTTTTAAATTTTAAACATAATAATTAATTACTTAATTACTTATATAAATAATAATAATACGCTAAATCGTCAAATCACGTAATGCACGAGTGTGCGGGTTTTTCGGTTTATATTTATTAAAAACGTAACCATAATATTTAGGGTACGTATATCCATTGCGCGTAGGTATACATTTATTATACTTATAGACATATAATTTACACAGGTATATATAGGTATAGTATGGTTACTCGGCTATATTACGAGTGTACATAATAATATACTTGTAACCTCTGTATAAACGATGTTATCTTTATGGAAAATCAATAACAAAACTTAAGCACACATAAACTCATTTTCCACGTGTAAGTTTACCTATATACCGTTCAACTATGTGAGTTCGCATCGGACATAGTGCGTTATTAGACAAACATACAATTGTTGTGTTCACTGCCTACAACTGGCCACTATATAATATAGACTCTCTCTGGGGACTTACGTCTTAGCGTGGGGCGTGAATTCGACCCAATAGTGAAAAGTTAAATTCGTACGATAATATTAGAATTGCAGACGTGTTGTCCCTGCCGTTTAGTCGCTGGCAAAAAAAAAATCGAGCTTTGATCCCCTCCCCCAAATTATCAAGGTAGTACGTTTAGTCCCCTGGTAATCATCAGTCAAATTTAAATCAAATATATTTGTTATTTACAATTTTTTAAATCTTTTTAATAGATGTAAAATGTCAGTGTAATTATTTAATTAAAATTCATCACAATATAATTTGTATCAGTAAAATGTAAATAGCATAAGAAGTAAATTATATAAAAAATTCTTATACATTTGCAATAAAAATACAATAGAAATATTATAAATAGTAGGTACCTATATTTTGTATTTTTTTTTAAAATAATAAGTTATTTAATGTAGGTAAATAATTTAGATAATATGTAACGCTGATGTTAATTTTATTTCTAAAGCATCTATCTACTGAGTTATGTTTAGTTAATTAAACTGTATTTTAATTTGTAAAAGTATTTTACTATAAAACGAATTGTAATATCGATGAACTCTATTTTTTAGATAGGTACGAGCTTATAGCTCAGTTGATATACGTATCAGCTATTATTAATGTAATTTATTGAAATTATTTAATCGTAATTAATATTATGAATAAATAATTAAAATAAATAATTAATATGGTATTGACATTTTAAGTTTAAAATAAATAGTGACTGGATTGGAATATCAAAAACATGAATAATTATGTAAATGTATATGTATCGTAAATGAATTATATTTTTATATGGTTTACCAAAGTATATTATTTGAATTTAAATGATCAAAATTATAATACTGTGATGAATATAAATTGAATAATTATACTGAAATTTTACATTTTTTTTATCAGAGTTAAAATTTTAAATAAAAAAAAAGTGATTTAAATTTGATTGATTTAAAATACTGGGGGACTAAACGTCCTATAAATCTCGTTGGCCAAATGTCCTATGCCTTGATAATAATTGACGGGGACGAAACGTCCGATTATCATTAATATATTATATTCAAATAATAATTATCGTATGATGTGTTTTTTTCTTATATTTTCCGCGGAGTTCAACTAACTTCTGCAGTAGAATTGGAAATATGACTACAATAATATTGTAAACGTGACGAGGGTATACGAATGGCAAAGCCGTTCGCGGGCGAAGAAAAATGAAATATCACAATAATGTGCACCCGCGTTAGGTACCAGATGATGCAAAAATATATTGCACCAAATCAATCATTTTAAATTGTACGATGTAAGTACGATAATATAGTTACGCGACCCGACGACATACGCGCGTCCTCGATGAAGTCCTCTAATAATGGGTTTCTTTGATCGACAGACCATTTTTAGAGAGATACGTTCGTGATAATAGTATTATGATTTATATCGTATTAGATTTGTGTCATTTACGATTGCCGATTACTCGAATCTATCAGAAATCTATTCAGAATATTCTATTAATCACTCTAATAATAATTATATTTTAATTACCCAATCAATATCCATATTGCACCATAGCCGTACTTTTAGTGGGGATTTAGGTGGGTTTTAGCACTACAAAAACTCCTAAACCCCCCCCCCCCCCAAAAAAAAAAAAAAATGGACAAGTAGGTGTCGCTCTGCAGTACAGAAGGTTACAATAGTGGGACACTGTATAATGGATGGTGTTAGTTCAGTGATTTAATATCATTGTATAAGAAAAACGATTCTGAGTGAAAACGGTCAGTCAGCCTATGATATTACAAAGTATATTTGATGATATTATTGTAAATAAAATAATTTATATATTATAACCTATCTAGGTGGAACATTGTTTTAAATTTTCAATTCATAGCTATAAAAATTGAACATTTTATAAATTCCTGTTTTTTTAATATTTTTCAACTAATAAAGTAACAATATATCAGGAGCCTTGTATTTAGTTTTTGATAAAGTTAGAAAAACTTATGAGGAATTTTGTATTACATTTTAAGATCTTAGATTTAAAAAGAAAAAATTGTATGCATTCTTAACTCAAAATAATTTGTAAAACAGTTCAAAACAAATCAAAATATTTTGAAAATTGTATAGTGTATAGAAAATGCTATTATAAACAACCAGTGAAAGTGAGTTACACCAAAAACCAAAATCGATTTTGTCAAAACCAATTTTGCTTGCAAATTCTCGTTTTTTCTTAATTTTTTTGTTGTTTTTCTCGGCGCTTTTGAAAACTGTTTTGGAACTTTAAATTTTGACCTGCCGAATGCACCAACTAGATTCACTGTCCCATCGAACAAGATAACTGTTATCGAATATCGAAGGAGTTTTATTGCTCCAAACGATGATGACAAACACAAAAAAACAACATATACCTAATCATACAGTATAGGTAGGTGTAGGTTATATAAGTGCCTATATAAATGGCTTTATTATAATATTATGTCGGAGGGTTTAATATAGTAAATAGTTAGTACCTAAATACTGTAATACTGTAGTTACCTACAAAAGAAAATAATAATAATAGAAGAGTGTGAATTTTTATAATTTATAATTATGTTATGTATTGTAACTAAAAGGTAGGTATTACAATTTTTTTAATTTGGTTCAAATATGAACTAAACACGTTTTAGCTGTTTGAATTTATAAAAAAAATGTAATTCATTTATTAAGATTAAAAATATATAGAGTGGATAACGAAATAAAAATATAGTTTATATTTGTTGCTCGATAAAGCTGCATACAGTCATACAGAACACATTACATAAATTCAATGTATACTTACGAGTGTGATAAATATGTATAGTTTCAAATAGAATAGTTTTTCTAAAACTCAACAAATTGTATGAAATTGATTTGGTATGAATATTATCATCTTTACTTTATGTAAGGCTAATATATTATGAATTATATTTATAAAAAACGTCACAATAAAATAATTACTTATTGCATTTTTGTTTTTTTGCATTTCACGTATTTGCACATTTATTTGCCTTTGTTTCACTAGTTGATCACTGGCGTAGTGGCCTGGCAAATAATGATTGTAATTAAATATATATAATTACTATATTATTTCATGACTTACAATTTTAGATTCTGAGCGGAGCGATGAATGTACCTATTAATTTTACAGCGATAAAATTTTCAAAATATTTTGATTTGCTTTTAACTGTTTAAAAATATTTTTTGTTTCCAATTTTATTAGTCTTTTTTTCTATGAATATCAATACAACTTTATTAGTTGGGTAAAAAAGCTTGAACATTTAATACAAGGCTCCTACTATATTGTTACAATGACATTTGAAAATATTAAAAATCCTTAGTCACAGTTTTTATTTATAAGTATTTAAAGTTCAAATATTGACAAAATATGGAAAAATCACGAAAATAACAAGTTATTTTGAATTCAGCTTATAAAAATTTTATAAGCATTTAAAGTTCAAATTTTGACAAAATGTATTAAGTTTAAAATTTAATAACTATTTTGTAATTAAAAATTTATAAAATGTTCAACTTTTGTAGCTAAGGATTGGAAATTTAAAACAAGGTTCCAAGTAAATAGGTAAATACGAGTATATAAATTACTTTATTCACAATAATATCATCAAATATACTTAGTATTTAGTAATATCATAGGCTGACTGACCGTTTTCACTCAGAATCGTTTTTCTTATACAATGATATTAAATCATTGAATTCTAATTTAACACCATCCATTACAGTGACCCACTCGTAACCTACTTTACGGCAGAGCGACATCCACTTACTCACTTTTTAATATATTATTTTACGACCTTAAATATTATTATAATACCTAGCAAATAATATTTTTTGTTTTTTCTGCGCATTTCATTGGTGATAATATAATTACTTTTATATTTTATAGGTCTACAATTGTACGGTGTATACTTCGTTTGCTCTATTGTAAATTAAATAAATGTAGTTCTAACAAATACTTTGATTTTAGAGACCAAATAGGTAATATCTGCCTACGAACTACGACAGACGATGGTTTGACAAGAACATATTTCTCTCGGTGGACATGGAAGTTTTGACAGTTGTCGAGTCAAGAAAAACTTAATAATAAGTAATAACACATATTATACCTACGTTCACGGGGGCGTTGTTAAATAATTATTTTTTAATAACTATTTTCGTTCGCACGCTCAACGAAATATATCGATTTTACCGACACACACTTGGGAAAAGTCTCAGCAACACTGTGACACAGATATGCGTTTTAGTTCAGACAATATACAATTAAATAAATATGATATATTTTTCATCGTAAATTTCATTCGATGAATATGTTCGTTGCAATACGGTATTGCACTGAGGTGAGCTGAATTCTCGAGAGATAAAATACTTTATTAAAAAACGAATATTTTCCTGCTCGGAGAATGCGTTGATTAAGTAGAATTTCTGGGAAACAAAATTATTTGAAAAATTCAATGGTAATGCGAAGTAATAAACGTGAGCGTATTCTGAAGAACAGGTGGGCACATATATAAATATATATTATATACCAGCTATAATATCGTTTCTATCCACCTATCTATCCATCTATACTTACTTACTTAATAAATTGTTACCGTGTTTATTTAGGGAAAAGAGGAATTATCGTTCTCAATGCAATATATATATCCGGATCGTCATCGAGACGGTAAAAACAATTGTATACCAAACTATTAGTAGGTATTTAAAAAATAATTGTTGTTGTGGGCGTCTATAAAATGAGGTATTAGTATAGGTACATCGAATTATATAATGATAATATATAAATTATATATACCTTATACAAGGATAGAGACCAGAAGGAAAATTAAGGTATTACGTCGTTTAATATTGTATTACTGTATCTAAGGTTAAGTTGCAAATCGGTATTTATTTTCAATCGATTGTTTTTCGTTTTAAAAGTGGTCGTATTTTGTGTGTCATGGAAAAGTAGACTGTCCACGGGTTCATATTATGACAGACGATATTATGTGTCTGCATATTATGGTTATATTTTTATGTAGGTGTATCGCGACACCATTATAGTCGAGTAGGCAACTTGAAAAACTGTGTTTTGAGCTAATAATTGACTTAAAATATTTAGCACGATTATATTATATAAATCGTTATAACTTTATATTATCATGCTCGCAATATAGTCAAAAAGTATTTTACGTCCAATCTTACTTGGATATTATACCATATTTTATAATATTAATACGCGTGTGTGAAAATATCAAAAACTGCAATAATAAGTATGTTGTCAGGAACGTAACTTTTATCGCGAGAAGTCATGCGTGCACTGCACACGTGTAACTCGAAATAAACAATTTTCGAGTTACCGTGCACTAATTTTCTGATGTTACCATAATATAATATGCGGCTTAAGTATAATATTTAAGTTTGAGAGCTATACGTATAATTTAATAATACCACGTGTCTTTAAGTCATACCACTTTGAACTTCATCAGCATTACGATACGATGATTTATTTTGCGATGTGTTACGCAAGTAAATTGTCCGTTTAAGTGCTCCACACTTCTGAAATTCTGCGGATACATTAATATTTAATATACAACAGTCAATAAGTATATAATATCATGTTTTATTTTTAACATATTATCATTTAAATTTACCTACAGCCTGAACTATCTCTAAAACCGACTTAACCGATAACGTCGAGTCAAACTCGATAATAGGAGCCTTGTATTAAATTTTCAAATATTTTTACTCAACAAATTAAGTTTTATTGACATTCATAGAAAAAAAAACGAATAATATTGGAAACTGAAAACGGTCCTAAACAGTTCAAAACAAATCAAAATATTTTGAAAATGTTATTGTGTATAGAAAATGGAAATATAAACAACCAGTAAAAATTTCATGTATCTACGGACATTTGTTTTAAAGTTACACCAAAAACCAAAATCAATTTTCTCGAAAACAGATTTTGCGTAAAAATTCCTGTTTTTCCTTAATTTTTCTTTTGTTTTTCACGGCGCTTTTGAAAACTACTGGAAAAATTTTACTTTTGAACCCCCAAAGTATCAACTAGATTCACTTTCCTATCAGAAAAGGTACTGTTGAAGAAAATCCAAGCACTTTTACTGTCCTAAAAGGTGATGACAGACACAAAAAAAAAAATTTAAAAATTAAAAATTAAAAAAAAAACACATCATTGTCAAATCAATACATTCATCGTTTCACTCAGAATCTAAAAATAGTAATAGTAATAATATATAAAGGAGTTTATGGGGCAAACGGAAATATGTGTAATTTATACAATATTCAAGTAATTATATAAAATCAATGCTGATGAAAAATATATTCAAATGCCCCACAGGTAATTTCTACAGATAACACACTAACAAATTTGTTTGATTTAATTTACCCCGAAAAATATGTTTTATTATACTCTGATGGGCCAAATGTAAATCGAATTTTTTTTGAAAAATGTAAGTACATTAAACTTTAAACTTTGTCATTGTTGACATTGTTATTACTGAAAGTTTTCTAATTAGATCATGCAGAAATCGCCAACAATTGATATGACAATTAATAATTGTGTAAAATATGGAAGTTTAATAATATTGTTTCCAATTACCCCACTTGACCCTAAATACCGTAATACTGAAGTAATACCCGTATTACCGTATATTAGTGGGATGACGGTTTTTCCGGAATGTGCCGGTATTGTGGTACAAGCGCGTAGCCAGGGGGGTTAAAACATGCCTCCACGATCCTCGGCCTTATAATCCAAAAATATATTAGGTTCGTTAACCCCCCCCCCCCCCCAAAATTGTATTTAAATATTAAATTAAAACACTCACCTTTAAAAAATCCTGGCTACGTGCCTGCTGCGGTATATACCGGTATTACGGTACACTTTTTCATACAAGTACCGTCAACCCTATACGCTTGTGTATTATAAGTGGGTGGTAGACATTGTTCGGACTGGTAACGCTCTGCAGCAGTCATACAATAATAAAAATAGACTTAATAATAGAGTATACATATTATCAAGTGCGTTATTAAGAGGGGGAAGGGGAAAATTTCCCCTATCTGTCCTTAGCTAATAAATATATTAATATTTTAATATTTAATGAAATTTTTAATTTGGGTAAATTTAAAAATAGACTTCTTGGTTATCCTTTGATGGAATTTCTAGCTATGCCCTTGCATGTTATACAACAGTCCTTAAGTATATTATTTTTTGTTTTTTACATATTATTTTCAGGAAGTGGCATTTCTGGGTGGCTTCTTCTAACGAGTATTTCAATGTCACTGTAAATTAGCCCATATTCTTGTTGTACTCCATTGTAGGACATATTAGATATACCTTTTAAAATATAAAAATTTAATAAAAAAACATATTATTTTACCTATCTTTAAAACCGCCTTAATCGTTATTGTCGAGTCAAACTCGTATTTGTGTATAGTTGGGTACATATGCTGACTTGTGGCGTTCTGCAACTGCAGTGGTACAGTAATAACAATAATAATAATGGTAATAGTAGACAGTAGTAGTGTACAATATAATAACAAGAGAGTAGAGACCCGAAAATGTATTATTATACTATACAACTCGAAACGATTGTTGTCCGATGCGTCGGAATTGAATGAAAACGCGTACGACGCACATGCACTGCAACTTCAGCAATAATTATTGGTTTTATTGTTAATGGCCATATCGTCTGCTATACGAATGAATGTGTGTTAATGAGTGGAACTCTATAAAAGCTTATAATATTTTATATTATATTTTATACAGTGCAATAATATTATACGGTGTGAGTGTATCCTCCGCGCATTAGTTACGTGGAATAATAACGATAATATACTATAATAATATAATAACGAGTAACGACTAACGACTATACAATGTTATAATATTATTTTTGATTTAATGTCCGTTATATTATTATGTTTAAAATATTGTGTTGGCGGTATAAACACTTTAAACGAACTAGGATCGCGGTTTGACGAGAGTTGAATGATTATAGTCTTAAAATTAATATTATGATATAATATTATGATTTTACATATGTATTGAGTAGTTTGTTTGAATGTAAAGGTTGGAAAAGATTTAACGCTTCTTTTCTTTCTTTTTTTTTTTTAATAATTTTAAGTCGTCATACAACGACATACTTTATGAAAGAAAAAAAATGATTTAATATTTATTAAGTTTTTCCTTTTTTAAATGACTGCATACAAATTTAATTTCATATTCCGAAGCAAATTTAATTTTTGTGAAGTTTGATATGCAAAATATATCAAATTAAATGAGCAGTTAACTTATTATATTGTGCAGGCGTATTTAAATATTTACATTATTGTTATGCGAAGTATAGTGGCACACCGTACGCCCTGAAATATATTGGTCCACTACTTCGCTCTTCAAAACTTTAAATACTTAGTTATTACTAATACTACTTATTACCTAGTAATAATATTATCTTATCGTTTGAAATCACATTTTAAGAAATTGTTTATATAACAATCTATATAATATGTATAGAAAATTCAAATACCAATGACTCACTCAAACATTCATCACTACATCTTAAGAAGTACGAACTTGAAATTTGGAACAGTGGTTCCTCTAATGATCTAGAAGTGTAATAGGAAAGGATTTTCCGATATTTGCATTTTAAAGAAGTGGTAAAACAAGGATCTTGTGATTAACCGTGGAAATTGAAACTTTTTTATGGTAGATGGTTGCCAAATGTTACTCGGGCAAACATGTACAAGCACACATCAAATTTTCGCAAATAAAGAAACTATATTTTAAAACAAATGTATGTGTGTAGCTTATATATACTCAAACACTGTTCAATTGAATTTAATGAAAATCTCAGAGATCGTCTTTATAGAGATGTCAGAAAAGTTTGGAGAGTAAGTAGTTTAAACCACGTTAAAAAATATAGCAAGTGCTAAATCCAATCCACGACTTGCGATGATTGGTACATCTAGGTGGAATTATTTCACAAAGCTAAGTAGGTACACTGACGCCGATTTGTCCGTGAACTGAGGTACACAAACTGAGATATATATATATATATATTATATACTCAAACCGAGACACACCTAGCAACCCTAACCTGTAGTGTATATACAATATAATACTATATAGGATATGTCACAAAAAAACTTCACACGGGTGAAGCCGGAATATTCAACTAGTAGGTATAGCATATTATAAAATTATCTAGTCTAGAGCCTGGTCGCCTGAAATAATAGTATCTTCTATAATGTATGAACTTCAAGTTTGTACAGACTTTGTTTTTATTTCTTACTTAGTATAACTGACAATTAATGACATTAATTATTCTGTAGAGATTTTTTTCGAAAAAACCAAAAATATTTTTAATTTATTAATTTTATTTTTCAAAAGTTTTGAAATATGACGTATTACAAGTGTAATAATAAAAAATATTCCAAATATGCAAAATACATTCTCGACAACAGAATTATGATTATTAGGATTCAAATTTGTTGGTTAATTAGCTACTTTTTAAATTAATTACATAATAAAAATATGCAAATGCATACAATTGATACAGTCTCTGTAGGTAAGTTATTTAGAGTCAAGCAAAATAAATAGCCTACAGTAATGGTGTCAAATTTTTAATGGCAGCAAAATGTTCATTGTAAGCTAAGTGAATTCAGTGGTTACAGTGATACTTCAATATTATATTGATTAAACATGGATGAATGATGTATTTTCGTTTATTGTCTGCTCTATATATGTATATGTCAATAATACGTTAGTAATTGAGGCGCTTTGTGTGTGTACCTATATATATACGTATATACAATAAGACATTCCCAGCTTATGATCTATATATACGATATACCTATAAGACTGTTTATAAATAATTTTTAAAATTTTTCTCGTTCTAAACTCTTAAGCCTTTATTATTGTTTCAAGCCGGTGCCAAATATTATTGTAGAGAACATTTGTCGATTATCGTTCATCAAATATAATGTTTGCTACATTTTCCGTACGAGTTTAGGAATTTAAGAATTTACCAATCATATATATATATATATATATATATGAAATATTTAAGAAAATAACGATAAATTCTACGACGAGACGGCTAAAAACATAATAAGTATTCACGGGGTTGGGTGATTTGGAAATTTATTCACTTAGTATAAGTCGTAATTTTTTTCGCGATCTGTACCCACTACCTATACCCCATCGAATAATTTTAATATGATCTTTATCGTATTGCGCATTCGTGAAAGCATGAACATCCTTATGTTGACGACATTGTGTACATCCGACATGAAGACTTCTTTACTTTACACGATGGTGCTTTTCACTTTTGTTTTTTCTTAAGTGATCACTGCAGGATACTAACCACTCTCCCACGCCATCGATAAAATGTACTACTATTTAAATAATACAATTACTGTCACGCTTTCTAATTCATCCTTTTTAGGACCCACTCCTATGCATACAAATGTCTAGAAAATAAAAGCTCAAGTGTGGCCATAACGCGTTATAATATAAAATTCCAAGTAGTCACACCATGTCACACCCGTACACGCCGCTATTATGCACGATGCACCTCCGATATTTATTATTGAAGACGTCATGCTACCTACTGGCTACTAAGTATACTAATACTGTTTAATTTTGTCGTATTAGTTAGAAGACATTTTCACAGTATTGTAATTTAAAGACTGATCGGAGCGATGAATATGATATGATTTACAATGATGTCATTTTTTAGGAGCAATAATAATGCATTCATCTATTCAAGATGGTTTCTGTTAGAAAATTGAATCTATAGTTGGTACCAAAAATATCAAATATACCGAAATTAATAGCATATACCTTTACACAGTTTTTTTTTTTTTAGACATTTGAAGATCACATTTTAACGAAATTTGATATTTACGAAGTTTAACGATTTTTCGTCCAACTATAGCTTAGTTATTTTGTTGGAATTCAAAAAATATTATTCGCAGGAAATAACTTTTTGTCATACATTTATTATTCTTTTTATACACAATACAATTTTCAAAATATGTATTTAAACTAATATTTTAAGCTATTTATACCACGATCCTGTATACTCATTAGCGATAAAAGATTTTTTAAAAGATCTTGCACTATTAAAAATATAATTTATGGTTATCAGATGTTAAACATTGAAAAAAGTCATGGGGGACCTATCCCCCTCCCCGTTTGACTACCACTGTTCACACTCTTCTACAATTCGTAGATATCTACTTATAATAATTAATATTTATAAATTAATAACAACAATGCGTGATACGATATTATAATAATTGCTACATAATATTATATCTGATGATTTTAGTAGTAATTATAAAATATCATCAGAAGAAGAGACTGACCACGGTCTCCGCACAAAACTATTTTTCGTATTAAATAATAATAATTTTTTTTATTGGATTCAAATTTAAATCATCAATTGCAGTGACCTACTTAATTACGATGAGCACTCAAACGTCTCAAACCAGCTACTATAGGTACATCAGATCAACTTCCCCGGTTTTTTCATTAAATTTCATAATTTTTTATTTTTGTTTGTTTAAAGATTAAACAATAATTATTTTATGAAAACACAAAACAACAATTTCGTTTTAAATGACTTTTTGACGCGGTAAAAATTATTTCAGAAGTCCCCTTAATGCTGCGACACATCTATGCACGCGTGGAATACATAATGTTCTGTGGGGACAATTATACGCATTGCAGGACTATTTAATTACTTCATACGACGTGGTATATGGTTACGAACAATTGACAATATTGTATGTTTACAAGCCGAGTATCTGCAGAGCTTCCATCACCCCGCAGTAAACAATGGTGGTGAACAATATAATATTTCATTGTATTATATTTAGATGTTTGGTGTAAAATATGCTGTGCTGATTGCAAAACTTTTTTATCAGTTATCGTCGGCTGTACACATATCTTATCATATGCCCATTTTTACGTGCCTGCATGCTGATTTTTTTTTTTTTTTGAAGGACCATATCGACCGTATACGTAATTTATATTATATAAAATTATATAACATACAAATTCACACGTATACATAGGGGTTGTAGAACACTTTGAATGGTATCGCATAGTAAAAGTAAAAAACGCGGACAGTGTGCACTATATTTTAGGCAAGTATAGTAACATTCTTCAATATGGAGAACAGTTTTTATTATTTCAGGTAGAAAAACCATAGTAATATAAAATTTTACACACATATAATTATGTTATCACAAATTTAAATGATTAGGTTTTGGTAGTCATATAGTTTGAAAGTAGATTTCAAACAGAAATAAATAAATAGTCATTACTATCATCACATAATATTCATACAAGGATGCTTAAAACAATTTATTTTTAAAAAGGTGGGTAAGTGGATGTCGCTCTGCTGTACAGTAGGTTACAAGTGGGTCATTGTATAATGGATAGTATTAAATTTGAATTCAATGATATAATATCACTGTATAAGAAAAACGATTCTGAGCGGAGACGGTTTGTCAGTCTAGGTATTAGACATACCTATTATAGGTAGGTATACTTATCTATAGTATTAAAAAAAAATTGACCTATAATAGGTATTAATAATAAATTCCAAATTAATCATATCACAATATCCATCAGGTAACGCGTTATACATCAACAACAAACCGTGGTACTATCATAAATATATAATAGTATACTTTAGAAGTTTCAAGTACCCACAAATAATATTATACAATCATTACAATCACAACAAAATAAATACAATATTTATTCCAGGTTTTTTAATATGTAATTTCGTCCATAAAGTTTGAACTTAAAATGAGTATACAAATAACATGGGCTTATGTATTTCTTAGAATTTTTGGCACAGCATTAAATATTTACGTAAAATCTTGTTTTAAATT
>NC_042494.1:77522682-77651315 GCF_005508785.2 Acyrthosiphon pisum | reverse complement strand
TATAGAAAATGCTAATATGTTATCAGTGAAAGTTTCATGTATCTACGGTCATTTTTTTTAAAGTTACACCAAAAACCCAATTTCAATTTTGTGAAAAATCGATTTTGCGTAAAAATTCTCGTTTTTCCTTAATTTTTCTTTGGTTTTTTATGGCACTTTTGAAAATTACTAGGAATTTTAATTTTTGACCTCCCAATGCACCAACGATATTCACTTTCCAATCGAACAAGATACTGAAGTTGAAAATCGAAGCATTATTTCGACTACTAAAACACACATCATTGTAAAATCAATACATTCATCGTTCCACTCAGAATCTAAAATTATGAGTTTTGAATAAACTTAAAACTTAAAACTAAAATGTATGGCATATTATTTCAAGTAACTATTGATTAGTTATTGTTTTATTTTCGTGATGAGTACACATGAGAAACCTTCATACCCATTATTTTTAATGCTTAGATTCAACTTCGTGGATTTAAAACTGACCAAGGTATACGAACTCAAATGTCAAACCAAAATGTCGATCATGCTTGATCTAAAATTTTGATTTTTTGAACAATCTAATCTCATAATTTAAGAATATAATATTTACCAGTTTATTTTCACCGTACAAAGTGTTCGCGGTACGCAAATAAATCAGTAGACAGTACAGAGTGTTCGTTTCCGTTTACAAGGGAATTAATACATTGTTAAAGGATTAAGGATGTATACCTACAATTGTTTTTAATGGGTTACTTATAAATTAAATAAGTCGAATTAATATTAAGCTATAATAGGTTAAACCAAAACGTAATATCTATAGCTACGTTTTATTTAGAAATATGAAGAGGCTCATCGCATCATCATGAGCCGGATAATGAATATCGACATAATTCCATTCATTGGCGTAATCACGGGTGGTCGGGGGTACATGACGGTGCAGTTGTACTCCCTGGTGTTATGTAGCAGGTGCAAAGATATGCCTTTGCATTTGCAGAAGCTGAACTATAAAGTATAATCCTATTAAAATTCAATACATTTCGTTGATTTGTTGAAAATTTTTATAAACGATAACACAACTTAACAATTAATAATAAAATAATGTTATGTAATAATGTTGCTATCACTTACCGAGACTTGGGTAAAATACTTTTAAAAATTATTTGGAATAAAGACTCGAATACTAATGAAAAATAATATTCAGAATATGTATTCGAATACTTCATAATAATAGTATTCCGAATAAATTATTTCAAATATTTTTAACTTTTTGTTTTAAATATTAAACCAATGATACTTTTCTACGAGAAAATTTGAAATTAACTCTAACGTATTATATAATTTAATAATTCAAAATACAATATAATTTAAGTTGTTGATACTTGGTTTAAAATTTTAAAGTGTGTACTGTGTATAATATTGTAAACATTTCTAGAAAAACAAGGAAAACAATTATTATTGTAAATAAAAAGTATTTTTATAGGTATAAAATACTTAAAAAATATTGTAAGAAAAATAGTTATTCGGAATACTTTTGAGAATAGTATTTTAAAAGTATTCTGAATGTTACCCAATACTGCATTTACCTATCTACCCAACACCCACCCAAGCACCAACAATTTTTAATAAACACAAGTACTATTAGTATAACTATTTAATTACTATTTAATATAATTATTATTTAGCAATAATATTGTTTTTCACTATCATATTATGCAACCACCTAGCCACCACTAAATCTTTTTAAAAAAAATGCAGAAGCAACTGCTTCTCAAAGACCACATTCGTTCACTACTATTATTCATAAACTTAGCTTCAACATTTCCCGAAAATAAATGTTTTTATTTGTTTATTTAAAGAAGTACATATTTTTGTCATTCATTCACCAATATCATAGTATAATATTTATAACTAGATTTACAAGTTTATCGTTATAACTTATAATAATAATTATACTATGTTTTATAAATTAGATAGAAAAGAATATACCGAGTGCTAAGCTTAGTAGTTGGGTGCATCAGTAAGTATTAAAAGAAATATGACGAACCGATTGAGCTTTAACAAATCCCATGCCGTTTATGCTAATAATAATAAAATTATAAGTACACAGTTACATACCTACTTTTTGTTTCGTATAATTATTAAATATAAATACATTTTGTAATATTGTGGATTGATAAAATGGTCAAATATATTGAATATGTACTAAATAATAATATAAATATTAAAATATCTAGATGTACCTATACCGCAATGTTCTGTTACCAAAATATATATTATTTACTTATTATGTGTAAAGGTATATTTATTTTGTATATTTATTATAAATTATAATATAGAAAGTAACAAATATTTTTCACAGAACATTGGTAACCTATTAGAGTCTACCTTCGTTAAATATCAGGTACAAAATTAACTTTTAATACCAGACTTTAATTTTAACTTTTTTGTGGAAAAAAAAATTAAAACTAAGTGTCTGAAAATTGAAAACTTAATGTTTTCGACGCAGTGTTAACTTTGTTTTGTTTGTCTCAAGAGCATATTTTAAGCACCAAATTAACTCAATTCGATAAAAACTTATGAAGATATTATACAGAAAAACTAAATAGATTCCATATTCTTACCATGAGTTTTTTTAATTTTATATGAGAAAGTTTTAAAGCATATAAAATAAATTTATAGTTTAGTATCAAAAGGTTCTATTTAAAAAAACTTTTAGCATTAAAACCGAGTTATTCCCATTTAATCGTAAAGGTGATTAGGTAGTTCGTTTATAAAAATGGATTTTTTTCAGTGTTGATTTTTTAGATACACTACAATATACGTTCGTTAAAATTAGATATATAATTGAGTATCAACTAAATAAATTAAACCATTTAGTATTTAAAAATCTCAGTAAAAGACAGCCAAATTGTTCAAGATCCAAAATATGTTGTTGTTAAAAAAATGCACAGATATAAATAAATAAACATGAGATATATTTTTTATTTTTATATTACAAATAATATAAATGATTAATATTCCAACAAAGCTTTACAAAGATCATAGATAGATAAAGTCAGCTAAACATTTTTTATTTATATTAAATGTCATATTTTATGATTTATGAATTATTTACAATATTTTCTAATTATTGGTTTTTCGTCTTTCGCACGTGCGTTTAAACACCCACATACTTAAAACCGCTCCATTTCACTCATTGTAATTATACATTGTTGAAATTAAGGTATCGTCATATATTTTAACAAGCATTATAAAGAAAACCTAAAGATGGAAATCAGATGATTATACTTTCACAAAAATCAAAATATTAATATAAAAGCTTCTGACAGAATACAGTTAAAATTACTCTTTATAATTATTATTGTTATAATGGCTAATTATATTAAAATTATGCCTTAATTTCAGTAATTTAATCACTATGACTGATATATATATTATTGTAAAGTACGGAGAACCTTTTTTTTATTTTATTCTACGTGTCGTGTAAGATAGAGAAAATAATTTTACTGATTCGCTCTCATATTATGAAGTAACTTCAGGGTTTCTTGTCAGTTGATCAAAATTCAATCAATCTTTAACTCGACATTATAATACAGGTGCGTTGATAATTCGTGTCCTGTCATCAATACACCAACCTTGCACAGTATTTCCTGAGTTTTCAAAAAATTATTATGCTTTGATTTTGTTTCTTCATGCGCAGTTATTATATCACATTATATAAAAATGAACCTGTCCATATTTCTAGACACCTCAACCCTATCCTAAGACACAAATAAAGGTAATAATTGTAATATTGTATAGTATTATAAGTGTTCATTTTACGAGATAAATCACTTGGAAAAATAGTGGTCACTTCTTGATGATATTACCATGAAAATATTTAAAATGGATAAAAAAAATATTTGAAAAGTTCAACGTGTTGATTTGGTGTGCGCGTGCCTCCAAAGTCTTTAAAAAACAAATTGAATAATATCGTAAACGTTAATCATCATTATTATTTCTTAAAACTGCCTTATACTGTCCGAATAACTATATTATGACGAGGTGTTGATGTATGCGTACAGAAATTTAGTGTTATTTGAACGTAAATTTATGATTTATTTATAACACATATTTTTTATATATTTTAGGTACTCATATTTTACACACACGCGATAGTTTGCTATTTCAGTCCGACAATAAACGTACTATATAAAACGAAAGATCAATGGAAATTAGTAAATATCCGCACTAGAGCAGTAAACAAAAGTAAAACAATATACACACCCATGTATATCGAGTGGCCCATTTATTGTTATTCGTGACTCTCAATCACTGTTGTGTAGAATTTCAACCCTTTTCGGTGCACTTCCACCCCATAGTGTAGATATAAAGATATAACTATGATTGTGATAATATACCGACGCGAAAAAATGTCTACGATTCTTTACGCCACTTTACGTAATTTGTTTTAGCTCTGCGAAATTGCATCATAATATTATATGGTAATCGCTAAAATATTACTATTATTATTTTATACGATAAAATCTTGTACGCCACCTACTCACGCCTCCATTACGTCATACAAATTAAATAAATTACTATACCTAAAATCCAGTCTAGCGGGTTAACTTTTATATTCTAAAATGTTTAAGTTACGATCGTGCGGTTGCTGCGGGGTGGATTAGGTTAGAAATATTTAATATACTTGCGTTGTTATATTGAATTAGGCACAATTCGAACTAAATAAACCGATACAAAATAAATAAACGACTAATATAATATATTAGTCGTTTATTTATTTTCTTATTTATTTATCTTTTTATGTATTCGATATTATCGAATACATAAAAAGATTTTATTATAGAAATGCAATTTACAACGAACATTGAGTGTGATCGCGTTTTTGGGGGAAAGAAAAGAATATATCTATATTTTGCTTTTATCATTAATTCGTATATACCTATATGGGTAATCACATTGTGTCGTTAAAGAATACACATAGAGCATTTTATCAACTACTGCGATTCCTCCAATTCCGGCGGAAGAAACGTAACGGTTTTGGGCTTCTTAGATTTTACACTGTTTTTTTTTATCTAACCCGACTCAATCCCGTAGTAGAGTAGTAGACATGTATATATTTTTATAAGATTCGTATCCTTGTACCTATAAGCTAATATACGCAAAATAATGTGGTTTGGTACTTTGGTGCGTAGACGCATATTATAATACCTCTGTATAAGTGCATTCAAAATCACACGCATTGCTATAATCCTCACATATTTATGTGTATAACCTACATACGATGTCTATGCGTACGCATTTATATACGAAGATAAGAAAATATTTTTATCTCAGACTTTCAAGTATATAATCGTATGTCATAACTACTGCTTAACATTAAAACACTAAGGAATAAACCCCCTGATGAAAAATTATTTTCACATATCTCCGTTCAACAAATTATATTATTTCACAGCGTATTATAATTTTTATAATATAAATTGTAATGATTCACCGTCCCAGATATTATCTTTAAATTGAATTTTATTTCGGTCTATTTATGGCAGTTTTATCTATGTAGAACCTGCAGCCGTCTATTCCCGGTATATTAAAAACATAATAGATTATTAAAAGTAGGTAGGCGCCAGGCAGGTTAGGTTAGGTATTCAATAAAAACTTTAAGACAAAACATGTTTTTGTTTTTACTGTTATACCTACAAAAATAGGTATAATATTTAGTTATTATTATTAGCTAACATTTATATATTTTTTTTTTTTATTTATATAATTTACAATCTGTTACAGGATAGAACAATGAGTAAAAGTGATGAAAGAATAATGGCTTGAATGAAACACAGATTAAAGAAACCTTTCAGTAAAGGCACTTTGACAGTTACTTATGTACATAAATATATGGGTTTACAATAGTATTATATTACAATTTAAAGTTTTTAGATTAGTAGGTCCCGACACCACCGCCTTTTTAATCTTTTCCTAGGGTTACCAGGTATATTTGCTGACGCAAGACCGTTGATTAAGGGATTGGTGTGGTTTTGAACATTTAAATTGAATCGCCTGTAAAAAGTTTTAGCTACGTCGAGGACTGGTGGGATGGCAAGGTCATTGTGTAAGGACTGATTAGATACGTAAAAAGGTGCTTTTGTAATAGCACGAAGGGTTTTGGATTGGAAGCGCTGTATGCGGTTTAAGTTTGAGATTTTTGCGAAACCCCATAACTGGATTCCGTACGTCCACATTGGTTTGAGGTAAAGTTTGTATATTAGTAGCTTGATAGGTAAACTCATATGGCTGGAAGTTAGAAGACAGCAGAGAAGACGGAAACGATTATTTAAGGATAGTAGCTTATCATGGAGATGGGGAGACCAGGTAAAACGTTGGTCAATAATAATGCCTAGATAGCGAGTGCTCACTGCGATTGGCAGAGTATGCTCGTTGAGGGTAATAGGTGGGCATTTTCCCTTTCTAAGGGTGAAGGTACAGTGTGTCAATTTTGATTCATTTATTTTTACTCCCCACTCCTTATACCATTTTTTCGAGAAGTGAGAGATGTTCTTGGATGAGTGCCGAAGCAACAGTAGGATCATGGCTGGTGGCTATAAGTGCTTTATCGTCCGCAAAGTCAGCTATGAGACTCGTGGGTAGTGTGGGTTGGTCATATAGGAAAATATTAAACAGTAAGGGAGCAGTGACTGCGCCTTGGGGGACTCCTGCTTTGATTGGTTTTGGAGAAGAGGTGGCTGAGCCATAACGTACCGAAAAGAAGCGATCTTCTGAGTAGGACTTGATTAAGAGGTAGTAATTAGATGGTAGGATGATTTTCAGTTTGAATAGCAGACCTGCGTGCCAAACTTGGTCGAACGCTTGAGAAACATCTAAGAAGGCCCCAGTGCAATATTGTTTTTCTTCTAGATAATAAGATATTTTATCAACTATTCTATGAATTTTATAGACTGTAGAGTGCTTGCTGCGGAAACCAAATTGTGAGTCGGGTAGGACTTTTGTTTCATCGATAATATTTAGAATTCTTTTAATTAGAATTTTTTCAAATACTTTTGACAGTATTGGGAGTATACTAATAGGTCTATATGGTGACGGAAGGTCAGGTGGTTTTGACATTTATATAATATTTAGTTTTTCATGTGTCTATTCAATTAACAATAGCAGGTTTATAAAAAAAAAAAAAGAAAAAACAATAGTACATAATATTCTACTTTGCACATTCGATATTTTTCCTCTACAAGGAAATTCTATGATTTATAGACTATGAATCATTGTTAATAAATAACCATGGTATCGATAACCATGGCAACGATAACCTTACGAAAAATCTGTCAGAAACAAAAAAACTTGTATCTAATCCAAAAACATATTTATGTTGAAAACGTATGGTCCTCCTCAAATTTCTACTGATTCTTTGTGTATTATGTTGCGCACATTAATTATATAGTATAGCCATCATATAATGACATAATTCATATTTTACACATATGTTCCTATTACTATGCCTACATATTATGCCTATATCTCTCGGTCGAGTCTTGTCGTTTGATGGTTAAATTGTGTTTGGGATTCATATTTTGAGAAAGAAAATGAAAATCTATAGCAATACATATATTATATAGGTGGTGATCGTTAAATTCGGAAACCTGTTTTCACGCGCAGAGCACGCAAAAAGCCCAGTCGTGGCGTGAGAATAACAGCAGGCTATATCATATTTTATACGTCATATAATGACAAGTGCGCCGCCAAGAAACACCAAGGGTGAGAAGCCAGCTCGCATTCGACTTTTGACGTATGTCTAAAACAATTTCCTCTTCGAGCTAATTGAATAACGCGTTCGTGCGCATGATTTTTCGAGGGATGTTGATGGAACGCATGGCAATAACTGACCGTTTACACGACGCCTATGTTTTCAAACGATATATACAATATCCCAGGAATAATAATAATAATAATAATTGTTGGATAAAACAAAACACCAAATCAAACACAATAAAACAATATTCACATAACATGGCGTAACACTGGCCTAAGCGAGAAAAAATAAAACTAATATTTTAAATTGCTTCCGAATAGGACACACATTCACAATACATAACAGAAACGTTCCCTATATATGTGAATCTTTTAGAGTGGAATACACAGTCAAACACATAAATTAACTGAATGCCTAAAGTTCGAAAACTCGAGAAACAAACACCACATATACCGCATCTACTAGGAGTAGCCCTATAATACACAATCGGACCTCATAGGCACAATTGAGATTAATACGAAGGTGTATGGTAGATGGTGTGCCCCCCCCCCACCGATCACTTTTTTTTTATTGTTTAACTGACAGCAGAGGAAGCTCAGCTGTTTGAACAATACTACTCCTCCTACGGCCATCGTTTATTGGTGGATAAAATTTATAAATACACATAAGTTATAGCATACAAATATACATAAAACGATTAAATAGCATCTGATGATTGCAGAATGTGCTGCGTCACCTTTCACACTTATCACTTTAGTCGACATAAAACTAGCACCCCCATAAATGTAACCCAAATTGCGCCTATGCCAGACCTCCAGTCAAATATTAATATCGTCGTGACTTCTTAAAGGTAATCGAGTTATACAATTTAATATAAACATAAACTATTATGTGTAAAATATATGTAAATACAATGTAAATTAGAACTAATAATGACCTGCGTAGTAGCCGATGTACCTATGATCAATAAAAAAATAAAACAATACTAATAATTGTCGGGTATAAACATATACGTGGTAGGTATTATATATTATATTAGCGAGTCGAAACGGTTTGAAAACAAAACGCAATATCTAGACATTTCTTATAACCCATATTTTTTTGAAATATACACGTGTGCTATAGATATTATTATTATATAATTATTTCGATCGAGACAGCTGAGCATGTGCAGCAGTTTAAGTAATATATTATGCTGCAGATCGACGTGGTGCGCGTGTTATAATATAATAATATATACAAAGGCTGCAAACGTTGACATAGGATACAAATTTACGCTCCACGGCGACTCGTGTACAGTCGATGAACAATGGAATGAGTGCGAGCAAGGACGTCAATTTCATTACTTCATAAAACAATTCATGTGAGATCTAAACGAAAATCAGAAACTGCAAGAAATTAAGATGCATAGTGGCGGGGGGGGGGGCGTACACGATACTATATAGGCGATCAGCCATAATTTATAATATAATTAAATATTATATTAAGTTAGCTCAAATGGTATTCAAAAAAATAGTACATCGCCGTTGAATATCCACTTCGGATAAAGCAAAGTACAGCAGAGTAGTGTTAAACTTTTTATACTAAATATTATTAGGTATATGGGTAGGTACCCAAGTTTATAGTACTGCATTTTATTTTGCATATTTTTTTAGGTTTTCACATATTTTATGAATCTCGATGCACATCAACGTATATTCAACTTTTTTATATTTACCCGTATATATTATTCGTGAATAAATTGTAAAAATGAAATTTTAACTGTTTAAAAAGGTTACCCATCATGACTCAAATAGAAATAATTTGATTTTATACCGTCGCAAAAAATTAAAATATTTATCAAACTTTTTTAAATTTACTTTTAATCAGAGTCTATTTGAAAGCTGTTTCTAATGCTAAAAAGTGGTCGAAAATTCTAGTAAGTTGTAGGTAGATACTTAATTCAATAGTAATTTAACAATTGGATAAACTATAATCGCACTGGTATTTATAGATTTAATTTTCACGTAAAAAGTGTTTTGAATTATGAAACTTGTACCTATATAATAAAATACATAGGGAATACTATGATTACTTATTTATTTTTAATGTGGCCATAAATACTCGGTTATAATATTGTGACATTAATATTATTTTTTTTTTTCGGTCTGTTAAGATTTCGTATATTATAGGAAATGTCTTGGATTAAAAGCGGGCCCGCTGCAGAAGTAGGAAAAAAATACCTACGTCGTACTTGATTACCCCGATTCCAATCTCGGAAATTTCCTTAATGTACTGTCGGGTATATAATAATATATACAAAAGATTTCGAACGGAACTCGGCCAATCCATTAGCAGACCGGCTATTTAACGACCGAACGGATTTACCTGGTGCAGAGTGGTGACCTGTATATATTATTTTAGGAGGTATTCCGCACTCGGTGTTTTTGTGTCAAAGTCAGTACGACTTGTCACCGTGTAGATCTTGTACACCAAGTCACGTCCACCTGCACGAACAAAGAGACAAGTGCAATTTTTTAATTTTAAATATAATATTTAAATTAAATATTATACTGCATTGGTTTGTGATTAAATATTAAATTCGATTCGTGCTAAGTTATACTTAAGGTTTTAAGTGGTGTAATCAACGGTACTATGTCAAGTGTTCGAAAGTCATGTGTTATAAATTTAAGTGTCATAAGAGTTATGTGTTATAAAACGGATTTCTCATAAAAATCATGACGTGTTATAATATAATATTTATTGTCCATGCCTATAGGTTATAATATTAGATATATTAGATTAGATAATTATTTTGGCTTATTAGAGTACCTACATATAAGAATGGGTAAGGAGTGTAAAGAGCCAAAATCAATTTCCGAAATTATTATTCCCGAAAACCTTCAACATACATTAGACAATACATTGTTTTTAATTAAGTCATTTAATCGTAAGTTGAATGATTATGTCATGATATTTACTACAATAGAAAATTGTTTGATTTTAAAAAATGCGTCATTTTGGGATATGGACAGCACATTTAAATCTTGTCCTGCATTATTTAATAAATTATTTGTTATTCATGGATCAGTTGAAAGAGGAAATAAGAGAACGGTTGTTCCATTAGTTTATGCGTTAATGACTTCAAGAGATGAAGATTTATATATTCAGTTGTTCAAAAATATTAATAACTTTGCAGCTAAAAATGAAATAAATTTTGAAGAAAATTCAAATTTGGAAATAATTACTGATTTTGGTTAGCATCAATAAATGCAATAAATGAAGTGTTTAATTTCGCAACACATTCAGCGTGTTTTTTTTCATTTTACACAATCAATTTACCGAAAAATTCAAAATTGTATTATTAATTATTTTTAATTATATTGTGTAACACAATTAAAATTTATTTTATTTAAGGTCTATACAGATTTATCCGAGGAATACAAGAAGAGCAGAAGGAAACAGAAGTAACCGTAGGACGCTTAATAACAAACTCAACGTCCATTTCCAAAAATACAAATGACCATAATATCCGCCTACAAAATATATGTAAACGATTAGAACAGAACCCTGGGTATGATATAAAAGAGTTTCTTAAAGCAATTGCTTCAAATTTTAAATTTTAAACATGTTTACAATTTTAAATTTTTTAACATTAACATTTTAATTCACGCATAATATATAGTTAATTCAATTTTTTATATCTACTGTAATTTTTATAATACATAACTTTTCTAACATATGATTTTTATGACACTTAATATTATAATATCCGACCTTATAACACATGAATTTCTAACACTAGACCTAGATTCGTAATCAACAGGTGTGATAGGTCCCCCCCGCCCATCGCCAAAGATACATCAGCCGCACTGGTATTGTATAATATCTATTATAATATTAAATATGCAGAAGATAAGTAACACTGCAAAGCGCATACTGATGGTGCTACAATTTGCAACTGAACGCTCGTGTTTATTATGATGTATACGTATCATGGTATAATAATATTATAAACTTTAACCCCACATTTCTGACGTCCGCGTAATAAAATCGGACTTGAACAGGTTGTAATTATATATAAAAACGGAACCAAAAATTATACGAGTATAATAATATATTTTGTACGTGTGGTAAGCGTATGACTCGACAAGCACGTGGGAATACAATATACACGTTTAACGCACGTGTCCTATAGGTGTATAGAATTAGCTTTTATATTTCCGGGACACGAAAATATATATTACACGTGTGTGTGTGTGTGTGCGTGCGTGAATTGTGTACATGTGATACTATACGGAATAAAAGTTTCGACTTTATTTCTTTTCACGTCGTGGCGAATGTTTATTTTTTTTTACCTTTTTCCGTGATGGGAATATATCTGCCAGCTTGCGAGTTTGAGACGTCGAAATGATACGGTTGAAAACCCAACGACACATGATAAATACGCCATAACTCTAAAAACACCGCAACACCACGTCGTTCAAAGCTCAATAACAAAACGTCCCGCTTATATTATCATCTATACCTAGGTACCTACATCTATACCTTAATACGGGATTCGATGTTTTTTTTTACACACATGCCGGCCGTCGCTCGTATATTGCTATAATATTTTGTCCGGGCTGATTATTTAAAATATAAATAACGACCCTGCTGCAGGGGATAATATCGCTTTTTAGTGGAAAAAACTTAGACACGTCATCTGTGCGACGATGTTATTGAATATGTATTTAATAATATTGTATTCACTAAATGACAAATTTATAATAATAATTAATAAATTCTAACAAGGGGGATCGACTTGGAAATCGTCCAAGATCGATCAGAGGAGCCCCTGATATATACTGTAAATAATTCACATAATCGTAGTTTTTCTTTTACAAATCAAATAAGGTTGGTATATAGGTATTTACAGGGCTGGCGTCAGATATTATGCCACCCCATGCGATTTAAACATTTTCCATATAATATTATCATAAAATTCAGCCCCTAATTAACCATTTAAAATTTCCATCCGGTAGCCGCACATACCTTAAACTGACGCTGGGTATTTACCAGTCACTTAGAATAAAAACACAATCGGTTCTTACTTCTCGTTGAGTTCGGTTATAGTAACTTAAATGCATTTAGTACCTATAAATGTATGTCATGCATTTTTGTTTTCCCGCTACATTGTATAGGTATTATATTAATTAGTATTTACTTGTAATCTATTTAAATATTTAACACACAAATTGGATTACGAATAATAAAAGTATCAAAGTGTAATAGATTTAGTATCAAAGCATTTACACTGTTGTCTGCAATTTCAATAAGTTTAGATTGTCGGCGGCTATTTCACGCCGTCTTGAAACGACAGCTATTATAATAATATACTTACTATAAAATATGTGGAGTGTTTGTTTGATTTTTATATTGTTTTTCATTATTCCGTCTAATGACCAAAACGTATCGTTTTCGCCAGAAGGTTTTATTTTTTTAGACTAACGCAGACAGATAAATATGACCTCCAGCCGGCACTTAAAAAACAAAAAACTTTGGTCATTATTGTTTTTTTTCTTTATAAAAAAAATAAATAAGTAAGAAAAACAAAGTATTTATAAATAATGCGAAAACTTTAGTGGTGGTGTCTGTGAGGTTTTTTTTTTAGTGTTACTTGATGACGGTATCGCGGGGTGCACTTCATTTCCGTCGAAAGACACACTCGGGTTTTGCAATTTTTCTGCTAACATTTACATTTTAATGATAACCCACGGCTGTTTTCTAGCAACCACTATAAATATATGTAAATTAAATATGGTATGTTCAATTTCAAAATCCCATCCTGTTTACTGTCGCAAATATTGCATTACAATATTGTGATTAAAAAAAAAAATTGTTTCTTTATTTTGCGCACTGATTAAAAGATTGATTTCTATGTATATAACTACGGAGTATCGAACTATTAGAGCGGTTCGTGCGTTTCCATGATATTATTTTGTCACTGCAGTCCGGGACCTGCAATAATGGCATTACATATTTACATCTATATATGCATATATTTTATTATTGTAAAACGTTGTGAATTTGTATTGCGTAAATGGCGCGGTAAGTGATAATAATAATAATAATAATAAACATTCTGATAAGTTATAATATCGTTAAAAATACAAACTCGACAACCCTTTAAATCATATTATATATAATATTATACCTCATTATTCAACCCTTACCGGTGTTGATAAAATAAATAATAATAATGCTCACTCGTCACCCGTCGGCGCAGGTACCAATATAATATTATAATGTCGTGATAATTTTCCGGACTTAGGTATAGGCGACAGGCGTATTATAGCTGTTATTTTGTAATGGAAAACCATCGACGGCCAGTCGATCGGAATGGATTCTTCTGTTGCTGCTTATTGTCACCTTGGACCGTTCGCAATACCCGAGAAAAATAACGAATGTATAGTAATTATCGTATGGTTTAATAAATAATAATTTTTTGTTGCAGTTCACTGCAGCACTTCCTCCGGGAGTCTCTCGATGCCCAACACACCAGAACAGTGCGCACAAGGTTTTTTGAGATTACAGAATAACAATAATAATAATAATAATAATAATGACGGTCCGTGCGTGTTGACGGAGGAGAAACGCGAGTTCAACGGTCGACTTATATAGGTACACAGGACCGCCAAATATATCGTCAGACATTTGCGTCCAACCGCAATGACAACAAGTACCTACCTACCAGTTGAATATTATCTTTGTAAAATGCACGAGGACAATATATTATTATATTATAATATTATTATTATTATTATGTTTCATACACGGAAATTTATAGATACGCGGCCGCAAATTGGTACCTATAATATTATACGTAGGTAGTTTTATACCAGCCACGTTATGATATTATATTATTATTGATATTACGTATGTCGATTTTTTTATAAATTGCACATGCATTTTCTTTCTCAGAGTTTAATATTATAATATTATGCATATTATTACACACATAATACAATAATTTATGAAATCACATCACATTCGATTGTTTCACGATGAAAACGAAATTTGCGTAATTCAAACTGCACGATAAATGTATGTAAAAAATACGGTTTAAATGGAAATAGAAAAATTTTTCTGAAAATTGAGAAAAATTGAATTACGTTTAATTATTATTACATGTATAATTGGCGTAATTAATTATTGAGTATCTTTGGTTCTCATATTAAAAGTCATGCGATAATATTTTATTTATTAAATTTTGCTTGATTGTAGGCATGGTGGCATATTATATTATACTATTAAATCATAATATTATGCCAATTTAATAACAAGTAAAGTAGTATAATTTTTAGCTTCAGAGTGGGCCTAGGAATGTATTGGTCATAGCGTTAGACAATGATACTGCATTATGTATATAGTATATATGTATAATAAATATTTACTTTTTATTTATTTCATCCGAAAACACATTTTGTAGCAGAAAGATTTAATCTTTAAAACTGAAAGTGGTTTGTGGTATAAAATATTATGTGATCTGATTAGTAGGTACTATGGATGTTCAAAAGCAGGAAATTCCAAGTATACATTTCGTAATAAGTAAAAAAAATAGCAGGATGAAGGGAATATTTACGAAACCCAATTTTCGACAGAATAGACTTTGTATCAAATCAAAAATTAATAACCATCATAGAGACTTGAAGCATTCGCCAAATACTTACAGCAGTATTTTTTTAGACGTAGTATAGTTTTTAAATTAATATTATGTTGTCTTCTTTTGAGCCATGAATAGACCATAAATTGTAATGTTCAAATTGTTTGGACTTCTTGATGGTTCTCGATCAATGAAAATTGAATTCAATAGGTTCCCAATAAGTGTATCTTTACACTGATTAAAAATATTAAAAATACATAATCACAATTTAGGCGATAAATTGAGAGCAATTTCGATGAAGTTAAATATTCAAACGTAAAATAAGTTAGTTTTTTGTAATTCAAAAGAAAACTCATTGACATTAAATTGTTCGCCATTACGCGTATGTAATTTTTTTCCATACTGCAGTAACATTTTCAAAAAATTCATAATTTACATACTAATTTCAAGCTATTCATACCACAAACTTCACCAAACCACTCTAAGGGATATTATGTCGGTGCAGTAGCGTACGCAGGGTTTTAGTTCGGTTAGGGTTTTACCTGAGTAAATAATTTACATTATTTTTTTCTAAATGGTTTTTATATAATAATTTATAATTGTTCTCAAATTTAGTTTACATTTACAGTTTTTGATCGGGTCTTCTATAGAGCCTCTTCTGGCCGTAATAAACGTGGTAATAATAGATGGACGGTGATACACCATCGTCCATCGATTTTGGCAGACGTTTAGCAATGTTCTAAATTAACCGAAAAAAAACTGAAACTATGATTATTTACGTCTTTGTCATATTCAACAATTTGTTTTATATCTATTAAAAAAACCGGCCAAGTGCAAGTCGAACTCACGCACGAAGGATTACGTACCATCATCAGCTATAAACATGTTGGCAACATTGCTTATATTATATATTCTAGGATTTTTAGTATTTGTTGTTATAGCGGAAACAGAAATACATAATCTGTGAAAATTTCAACTTTTTAACTTACATGGTTCATGAGATACAGCCTGGTGACAGACGGACGGACGGATAGCGGAGCCTAAGTGATAGCTAAGTAATGATTAATAATTAATCTATGTGTATCAAAATGGTGGTAAATAAGGTTTTTTTGTAGAATAAAATAAATTTCAGGGAGGAGGGTCAGAACCCTAGAACCCTATCCCTGAGTACACCACTGTGTCGGTGTATAGGCTTATAAGTGTTATATATGAGATGCTTTTGGCAAAAACTACCCAAATAATCGATCTACCCAATTAATAAAATACCAACAATAATATAAAATAATATTATATCATAAATTATATCCTTAGAAATAGATTCTGATCCACCAGTTCTCTTCGCTCGGTTACTGAATGTCAGTATATATTTTTTCCATAAAGGTGACCATGTACACAAATGAAGGTGAGGTTAGTTCCATTATGCATTATTTCACTGGTTTTTTCTTGTTTGAGTTTAGCTATATCTGAAGGGTCGTTGTGTTATCTAAGCTAGTAAGAGTAGGTACTCAATGTCGGTGAGTATTATTTTGTTGTAAAGGTTCTCTCTTGTTTTTTTAATGAAGTCAATTGTTTTGAGTATAGCTATTGCTTCAGATGTGGAGCATTCATTTAGTAGTAGTCTGTATTTAATTATATAATAAGGGTGTACGATTTCAATACCTACCCCTTTTTCAGTTTTTTACGCATGTAAAACATATGACAATAGCTGTATATAACATATTCAATTTTGATTTGTGTTTAGGTAATAGGTATTAATATTTTTGGTTAGTATAATATTTAGTTATCTTGAACAGAGGTCAAACTCGCTATTGTTGCGATCGTTTGCAGGATTTTCATTACAGATAGTATATTTTGGGTCAATAAAAAAAGAAACCCTATTAGTTTCCGAGAAAATCCTAATAAACGGCTAAATGTACGGTCAATACACACATAACGACGATGAGTACACTGAGCGGTATACACTCGCGCAATATCTTCTTTTTTTTATTCTTTTAAAGGAATGGTTGTAATGGGTTTGAGATTTAAAATAAAAGATAACACACCATACTCGAATGACCTACCCCGGACGCATTTCCCACGATACCGATTCCGGATGAGACAATCAGAACTATATGGTCTGAAGCTCAGCACCCCACCGGGAGCGTAATCCTGGATGCCGAGCCCCAGCTATATTATTCATAGTTCGCCTTTGTTATTAATTGCCATAGTAATAATAATAATACAATAGTGTTGTGTTCAAACCAATAAATACTTACATTACCTATAAAGTTGTTATTGTATCAAATCTAGCCTTGTTATCTTGTATTAAATCAGTATCCATTTAATACTTATACTATTATAGGTACTATAAATATTATTTAACCACTTAGATGCTATCGATACATTTTATACAGATATATATAGGAGATAAAATCACTTAATACAATTAAACGGTACGAAATATATACGATAACGGCAACACGCAACAAAAAAAATCACAATTATAATATTATACATCATCGCATAAACTGATGATAATATGACTGAAAAATCCAAGTGCACTTAATATACAGACGCGTTGACAATAAACTTAATTGAACACGAGCTTTTTATTTCAATGATACATAGGTTTATTTTTTTTAAGTTTATTCGATTAGAATTTACACATGCGTGTATGATGTATTATAAATATTTTTAATTGGGGGGGGGGGGGGGGGGTGGCTGATGGTGTGCCTCGGAGGTTGGCCTCAGCTACTAACGTGTTCTGATGTCAAGCATCGGCTGACGTAGCTAGTTCTGGGCTAAATGTCCACCCGGGTTTTTAGTGACGAATCCTGGCCCCATATACACGTATTCGCCTCAACCAACCGTAAACCCCCTACAAAATGCTAATGGCCATATATAGTTTCCGATGCTCAAGGTCAATAAAAGTAAATAAAAATAAAAATATTTTTAAAACCTCATATCACCTATTGTTTGGTAAGTTAAAAATATTTTGTGTTTTTTTACAAACAAATAACGTAAACTATACTATAATAGGTATAACTCATGAAATACAAACTTCTCAGTCGATATAATATCGGCTATATTTAGGAAAAAATAAATATATATGTATGAAAACATACGCATACATTTTAAAATTATTTCGTGACGAGTTTTTAATCTTTCGTGGCTGTATGTGTATACACACAGTGTATTAGTTGTGTGTTAGTTAACCTAATAATAGTAAATTTTAAAAGGCGGCACAACCATATTGGCGTCGAATGTGTGTGAATAGATCACACGCCGTTGGTGTAAGTTACCTACGTTTTGGATTAACATGATAAACACGTTTCATCCAGTTTTTGTATTCGTGTAAGGAAGTCAGTCTAGTCTAACACATATTATATAATATATAGGATAGGTACTATATATGTATTTTACTCTACGCAAACACTTTGTCGGAATTTATTTATAAATTATATACGAGTTTCAAACTTTGTCACTAAAGGCCATGATAGGTAAGTATATAATACATTATTATGTATTTTATAAGCATAGGCATTTGCACTACGTAGTAGTGACTGTAGTGATACAGCCTGCAGGTGGGTTGTGATTTTTTTTCATTTTTTATTAAAATTTGTTCATGTGTTCTTATATTTTTTTCCCCATAATAGCAATTATTCGCATTCATTTCCCGAGTATCCTTCTTACACGTAGGTATTTTAACAATCTGCTTTGGTAATAAACGCGTACTCTAGTGTCAGATTATTATGCGTATCGTATCAAATACAAAGTAATTCAATATAAATAATGAACATTTGTATACAATATACCTTAATTCTATGTAAAAATCCATGTAGATATTACTACCTATATATTGTTTTTTTTATAAATTCGCGTTAAGCCTTTGTACCATTATAATAGTACTTGCTAAGCGTACCTGGACCTAACTCATATTATTCTGAGAAATTTCGTATTACATTTTCAAGCCTTAGTTATATAGAAATTTAAAATTTTATATAAACTTTTAAATACAAAATTGTTTGAAATTCTGAAATTTGAAATACAAACTATAAAATATGCTTACGAAAAAATCCATGCATCTTTAATATTTTTAAATTAATTAAAATAGTATTAAATTTTCAATTTAATAAAATGTAAGTTTGACTGACCAAATAATGTTTATCAACAATTATTGAAATAAAAATAAAATTGCTATAAATATCTATAAATACCCCAATAATAGTAAAACTATTTTTTAAGTTATGCGAGCTATAATAAATGATAATAAAAATATAATATGTTGAAAATTGATAGTATTTACGGTTATTTGTTTATACATTACATTCAAATAAGATAATTGATATTTTTGAAAAACTTGTTTTGCGTTATAATTTTCGTTATTTTTTACTCTCCATTTGTACGTGAAGAAGAATTTATTTTACTCTATAATTTTTAACATCAAAGTGAATTAATGTAGTCTCAAATTTAAAGGTAAGAATATTATCTAAGGTTCCTCTTGGGTTTTTTATATTTTCATTTTGATGCAAGTATTATCATCATTTTAAAAAAATTACAAAAAGCTACGATTTTAAAATACTCACCACTTATTGTTTCAAAATAAATTATAAAATAATCTACTAGAGAGCCTACATAATATTCTTAACTTTACATTTGATAATAGGTCACTCAAGTATTAAACTGACAGAGTAAAATTGATTCTACTTAACGTAATATTTGAAATGTATTGCTTTAGTGAGACATAGACAACACTGCATAATATGGGAATGACATTCTTATAAACAACTAGTCTGAATTTGAATATTTAAAATCCCTAAAAATCACGTGAATCCTGCGTGGATGTTATTTGAATAATATTTCTTATTATAATGTTCAAAAGATTACCATACTATATGTATATTGATAAAATAATCATGTAAGAATGACGAAGCATAATATTTTTGTGAAATCATTATATCTATGCCTCATTTAAATAATTTCAACCAGAAATCTTGAACAATATATTTTTATTATGAGCTCTTATTATTGTTATGATACCTATCGGTTTTGCAGTGATATGTGTGTGTGTTTTTTTTTTTAAGTATGCTTAACAGGGAAGTTAAAGTGTTCCAAAAGTTGTGTCCACATATATATTGTATAATATTCTACATATAAATATAATATAATTTAATAATTATATAATATAGATTGGAATTTGACTAATTTAAATCATTTTAGAGAAAACACCAAAGCACTTTGTCCGGAATAGTTTATTTAAATTTAAGACAGTAATTACCTATATGACGTGTTTGCTATATTTTGTTTTTGTCTTTCTGTTTTAATTTGATGATTTCTTCATTTTTATCGTTGATAATAAAAACGATGAGAATACGACAGAAAAAAAATATAAGTTTTAAAAATACGTAGATACAGGATAATTTACCAAACATACTGACTCTATTTTTTCATTTAATAATCAATTTATTCAATTTCTGATTTTTGAGAATTTAAATATACTCAAAGACAATATTTTCAAATTTGTTGTTTGTACTACCTACTTAAGGAGTCTCTTATGTTGATACAAACTTCTGTTTTTAAATGAGAACCCCCCTCCCCCTTTTTACTGTTAATTATTTAGTGAATATATTGTTTTTGAAAATGTTGATCTATGTATAATTCGAAATTCGAATGAGTAGTTCCTCAGTTATTAAAATGTTTATATTAAAAATAATAGTTCTAAAAAATGATTTTACAAAAATAAAAGTAATAAAGTAAAACAAAATAAAGTAGATTTAATATCAGAACATTGGGCCATTTTCAGAATTTATTAATTTTTATTGTTAATATTAATCTCTACATTTTTCAAATAACTATTAGCCCCATATATTTAAGCCCCATTATGCATCTATTATATTTAGACTTTAGTACACAAAGGTTAATAACTCAAAAACCACTCGTTAGAATTTTTATTCTGATATTATGTCAAATCGTCAAAAAAGTTATCCGTTTAATAATTTACGGTATAATAAATTGAGGGGTAACCCAGATAGTTATATTATTATTATATATATTATTGTAAATAAATCAATCAGGACTTGATTTAAAAATTAAATTAAACATCGTTTGGCTCGCGTATATAATATTATATACTAAACGCAATAATTTGGATGGAGCTAAATAATTGACAACGCCGTGTGCAGTCTGTAGAAGTAAACGGGAGAGCACTAATGAAGTTTATGCGACGAAGACACTCGGAGTTTATTACAGTAATACTGATCTAGAATACTCATGACCAAGTTCTATATACACGTGAAGGATTTAAATCAATTACATTTCTTAATGCTTTCATGTCCTCTCAAACACTGTGCAGCAGCTGAGCAGCAGAAGTAACATTAGTGCTCAATTATCAAACGCTTCTATTTCATTACATTCCAATCGACCGTTTTATTCTTTTGTTATTTGGTTTTTTTTCACGCCATTTTCTAATAAACTAGATAATATACGTGGTCTACACGCATTATCCAACTCCATTTAATGGCCTCGCTGTCGGGGCTATAATATGTACGGCGACGTATACACTTGTGAGTTGTGGTGTACGCCAGTATAATATTATATTTATTATAATATGTTGGTAGTTAAAGAGTCGGAAAACGCGTAATTTATGGAATATTCGAGCGCCGTTTATTTTTATTTTTCGACGATTACAACATATTATTATTGTTATTATTATTACACTACACCCGCGGTATATGTATGATATAATAGCGACTTATACACACACAAACACCCCTGCACACTTTAAAAGTACCTATATCATGTGTATTACACTACACCGGTGTCACCTGCAGCACCTTTAAAATAATAATAATATATAATATACAATACGTCATAACATACGTTGCAAACACATATCATTATGCTCATCTCTACATACTATTATTATAATATTGTATAAATAGTGATAATCCGATGATGACTCTCTCGTGCGGTGTGGCGGAGATGACACAGTTTCGTGTTTTTACGACTCCACGCCTGGCGTGATTACAGTGTTGTCGTCGTCGTCGAGGCTGCCGTGTAACTGTGATACAGTAATTGGTTTATAATGTTCGTTTCCGAGAGTGGCGACGAGTTTTAAACGGCCGCGTAATTAAACCCACAAAAAGCCATCATTCCTGCAGCAGGCGAAAAATACTTCAATGTACCTATGCACGTGCGTATAATATTGTGTGACTGTTGTAGGAGTGCTCACTGCTCATCAGCTATCTCTCTCACTCTCTCTCTCTCTCTCTCTCTCTCATAAATACATCACGATATAATAATATGTAATATCATACATAAATATTATTACTATTATGGCGTTGTATCATAATATTATGATAATAACATTGTAATTTTATTACATAATTACCTACGAGTACAAATGCTGCACACGCTTTACCTACACCACCTCAAGGTCTTCACGCGGGCGTATGACGTATTTCGACCTAGGACGATCAGGTAAAGTATGCTTACCACACCGTGTTTTCCTTTGACGACAAATTTATGCAAATTCTGATTTTTGAATTTTTTTGTATATTAAAGGACCCATTATTATGGCTTTATATCACATGGTAATACATTAATACCTTTGTAATTGTATTACATAATTACCTATGTGTATAAATGCTGCACACACGCTTTGCATACACCTCACGGCCGCACGAGACCGTATGTGGGCGCATGACGCATTTCCGAGATAGGACGATCAGGAAAAGTACTTTTGAGTTTTGACACGTTTTTTATAATCCTAAATTTGTGTAAATTAATACATAATATTATAATTTTGATTTGTTTGAATTTTTAAATATATTAAATAGGTACCCTACTTTCAGATTATTATGGGTTTTGTATACCATTTAAGTAGGTAATATTTAAAGAGATCCTGAGGTAATACAAACTTCTTTTTTTATTCAAATGAGAACCAATTTTTTTTACAGTAAATTGTTGAACAGATGATTTATTTTAATATTGATAAGTTTTCGGGCTGAATATCTATTTTTCATATTGGTTGACCCTATGGCAACCGATTATAAATTATATTTTGCGTCGTAATTTTTCGTTACAGTATCTAGGTTGACCCTAGAAACTGATGAATAATATAATTACATTACCAAAGTTACCAATACACCAAATTAACAATTTTTTTTTTTTATCACATGTTTCTTAGATATATTTTAAACAAAATATCAACGTGTAGTTTCTGGGTTATTAATATATATATAGAGTAGTGAATAATATATACTAAGTCCTTAAAAATGATTTTACAAAAATATAAAATATATGTAATTAAATTAACTACTATCTTTAGTACCTACTTACACAAAGTCAAATACCTCAAAAACTACTGATTATAATTTTGATTTAGATAAATTAACCTTTTCAAAAAAAGTCATCTGCTTAATAACTTAGCGGAAAACAAGTTTACGAATGTTAGTATCGCCACCAGGCACTCCTTAGTCTTTATATGGTATAAAATCCTAATTATTCAAAAATATGGTTCTTAAGTATAGGTACTTAAAAAGCTTAAAAATCGGAATTTGAATAAATTCATTATCAAACGAAAAAGTGAGGAGTGAGCATGTTAATTTACCCGTTTAATATTATAACGTATAACATAAATATTAATTTCGCCCGTTTTATTTGTACGAAATTATAATAATAATAGATAGGTACCGAATTAAAATCGTAGGTATATGGTAACTGGTAATATTTAAGTAACGTATACCACGCATTTATTTTTGCAATTACAAGTATCAATTAATTATCGTTTTACTATTAATTTCTTTCCGTTCGACTCCAATTTAATTAAAGTTTTAATTAATTTTCGAAAATAGTATCCGCGTGAACGAGTTTGAAAACCACAGCTGATAAAATCGTGAGTTCGAAAAAATCAAACTATAACTACTATAAATCGTTAAAAAAGAATGAGGAAAATAAATTATTCGTTCAGAGTGATTTATTTTAACTCTTCAATACTAACCAATAATATCTATCACTAGCACATATTTAAGGTAACGTGTCGGATCATAAATCGACTAAAATTTAAATCGTTACATATTATCTTCTCGGAGACGTTCTACGCATGGTGTATTGTATGTAAGTTTACAGAGTGAATATCATCATAATAATATAATAATTGCATTATTAGTTCTCAGAACAAAATTATACTGTCAATATTTAGTTACATCATTAAAACTTTGCCGACCCTGACAGTTTGATGCCTTGTGCATATTTTACTCTTTCCATTCCATCCACGTAAATTCCACCGCTGTTTATGATACGTGTACGAACAATATTATATATCAATAATACTCTCCTATCAGTTAGTTACTACAAAACATAAGTTTTGGATGTATGCGTCCCATACTAACCCAGTTGGTGTGTAAACAATGCAAGGAAACCGTTTCAATCGCGTCGGCTTTATTTTTTCTAATACCTGATTGTTTTTAGGTACTTACCATATCCGATATATACGGGGTGATCCACCAAGCATGCTTACCCACATTTCTTTCATTTAATAATGAATTTGTTCGAATTAGGATTTTTAACTACACTTTTTTTTTATTAAAATAGAAAAAATACAATCTGTATAGATTGTGTACAATAATCAAATATGGAAATTAATTTACACTATGATATAGTACGATGGAGGAGGCTTTCCAGTGACAGATTAAATATACTTAAAGAATTATTGGGGGGAGGGGAGGGGTCTTATTTGAAAAACTGAATTTTGTAACCGCAGCACCATCCTTAAATACTACAAATAAGCTCAAGAATTTTAAAATATGGTCTTTAAGAATATTTAAAATTTCCAAGAATCAGAATTTGAATAAATTAATAATTTAATGAAAAATGATGAGCATGCTTGAAGTATCACCATCATCATAAGTATATAAAAATAGTTATATCACAGTATTTTTCTTTGCAAATACCCGTCCAAACACAATATACACTCCCTCACCTTCTGTTTAACTTTAAAATGTTTATGACAGTTAAAATAATCTTGAAAGGAAATTTATAATTAATAATATAAAATATATACAGTAATTAGTTCTATAAATTAGCCACCCCAGATTTCTAAGAAACACGAAAATTAATTACTAATTAGGTACTAATACATTTTATTATTATACTTATATTAAATATGTTTATGGTGCGTCCAATTTAATCGATCAAAATAAAGTTTCAAACGTTAAAAATTAATTGTTAAATTCTTTTGCTGGATTGAAAGATTTTCCTCGATGTATAAAATCATTGACTGAAAAACCATGTTTGAACTTTAAATACAACATTTCAGTCAAAATTCTACGTTTAATATTAGAAAACCATTCAGATTTCATCACACCTGTGCTATCATTTAAGACTATAGTAAACATACACAAAGACAAAGATGCGTGCAGCGACAGAGATCATAAGAATATTTCAAGTGTATGAAAATAATTATTATACTGTAGTAGTACAATATATAGGTAGCCAGCTGGTAAGTAATCAATCTATACTTACATAAATATTGAATTTAAATGGTCAAGTGGAAATACTTACAACTGTATAATAATATAATTTAGATGACCTCCAAGATCGGTATACTCACTCGCAGCGAGTTACAACTTACAGGGGAGCTTATTGTAGATAAATACATTTTTATAATGCATAATTTCGCTTAAATTTTTTACACTGTTTTTTACTCTACGTATCGTTTGTAATTTTTAGTATATATACCTCCACCTAAATACCTAACTGCAGCGCTGTCATTGTCCTCGAGGTTGTGGTTTTAATTTTAAATGTCGACATCGGTATAGGTTCACTGTTCGTATTGTACGCCTACGACAACATATATCTGTTTGACATAGGTATAGTGAAATTTTCGGTTTACCTCTATAATACTTATCGTAACTGTATGATGTTAGTTTCATAATGTAATGCAATATACATACCTAATAATATATACTACCTATATGTTAAAAACCAATATACGGTTTACGGCGTTTACTGTTTATTATAAAAATGTATACCTACACAGTATATGACCTACCTATGTAAAACTGCATGTAAAAAATCTACCATGTTGGTTTATCCACGAGATTGTATCGCGAAGTTTGTTTAGGAAATCATTCAAAAAATGCTAAAAAATGAAAAATTGTCAGATTTTTAGGATATTCTGCAGAGTGAGTGATCATGCGATATGTATCAATCGTATCCTCGTGCACCACACACCTCGCCTGTTGTACATTTTATGTCAAATTATAAGCACATAATATTATTATGTACATATACAGGTATATAGGTACTCGTACGGTTTCTGAATAAAATAATAATTGTTTTTTCTCGACATAAGCCACGAAAAATTGCGGCCCTGGGCAGAGCACGAAGTGCCATCCACGTATATTATATATATATACAAACGTAAAAGTAGGGCAATACCTATAATATGTTTAAGTCGTATAATACGTACTGGGTTGTAAAAATGTATTCTACGTCTAGTATATTGTATCACATGCGCGAATATATAAGAAATTATTTAACGTAATATTATAGATTATAGAGGTATATAGGTACCTACTGCTGGATAAAATGTACCTAAATGTATAACAGAACGTGACACGTGTTTTAGCTTGGTATACACACATATAATATATAATGAGTAACGAGATGTACCTCTGACATATATAATTATGCTTTTTTTAATAAAAATAAACAACGATAATGATATAATACAATATTCTTACGACATGATACGTCATAGTTGTAAATATACCAACTATAATGTTAAGAATATATAGTCACACTGCACTATAAAAAAAAAAAATATTTAAATCTGTTTAAGCAAGAACTTTTTTTACCGAATATAAATTATTTTCATCCGATAAATTTGTATTTAATAATCCATATTATCATGACATAAATAATATAGTTATGGGAAGGGGGGTATCAGTAACAAACAATTTTAACATGCCCCATTTAACAATACACTAGCGATTATATATACTATTTATATGTATTCATACTTAAAATACATTTTTCATGATTTTCTCCTATACTTAGGTATAATACATATTATCTGGTATTATCATGAGAAAATTTCAAGGTACTGACTGCCAACCACCGGGGATTTCATCTATTTGCTCCACTGCAGCAAGTGGGTATAATATGTCATAAATTATTAATTGATATTATATCGAATCGGTATTATCATAATTATTATACATAGTTACGACATCAAAATGGGGGGTACTTTAATGGATATTTAAGTACTCCGAAAAAATAATAAAATATATCATAATAATATGTTTTACGAGACTACGAGAAACTTTTTTTTGTTTTGTTTTTTAATCAAATCTCCGCCGTTAATAGAAACCACGGCTGGTGCGAAGCATTTTTCATTTGGCTGCACATTCAGCTCATTCCTATAATACCGGCCCATTTACCACGTTATTATTATTATTATTATTATTATTTTTATCACGTATATAAACAGTTAGGTGCCCAGCCATTGGCCACTCAATAAACAGGATACAACAAACACGATGAATTCTAATATGATTCTCCGACGCATATTTTAGCTTATTCGATTGTCGTGCACATACGCACATGCCTCGATTTTACATTATTCACGCCCCAACCCTGTTGAAAAACACTTTGAACGGTTTTTAAATTGTTTGTAAGATCACTATTGAAAAACCCACAAATTCCGGATGCTTTTATTTTTTTTTACAACCACAATGCACACGTTCTAGTGAAACGTTTTTAAGTATAGATACTATTACCTGTATAATAAAATTAATAGGTTGGTTTCATAGTATTTTGATATCCTATATTTACGAGTATATTGATTTAGGCGAATTGTGGATTTCAGAATTCTAAGATCACAGTATCGTGTAATATGGTCTTAGAACTGGTAACTTGTTACTTCAAGTCACCGACACGACCAACACGTTACAAATAGATTCAAATATTGATCACTATAGATCGCACAATCGTATATTGATCAGTAAAAACATATTTTTTTTACTACTTTTGAGTTATACTTATTGTAGGTACCTATGTAATAACAAATAACACATGATTAGTCGAAATAATATGCTATATTATTCTACTATTTTTCAATAGAACGATTACAATTAATTATATTTAAAATAATTATCAACATAATAGTATCCGATATTATTATTATTTTTGTTAGATGTGTAATTTATAAAATAAAACATCACATGGCCGAATTTGAAAATATTGAGGTACCAGGATTTTCAAAACAAAATATCGGTCAGCAGTTAATGTGTATGTATAGTGGTAATTTTCCTGTATATTTATCTGTTTCAAATCTAATTGTTTGAAAAAATTCTTCCACAGTACCATCGTTAAAAAATAATTGGTAAAGTCAAACTGTCAGTATAGCTCCCTGTCTAAAATAGATTAAGGAAAAAAAGATTTTTTATTAATCGATAACTTCTTTTCGGACGATGAAAAACCATCGGATTGGATACAATCCGCCGTAGGTTGAATTTAAGTAAAAACGACAAACTTTAATACTTTAGACTTTAGAGTTAAATTCATAGGCGCAAATAGGGGGGAGGCTTTAGGGACTAAGCCCTCCCAAAAATGTCCATAGCCCCCCCCCCCCAAACATTTCCTACGTTTTGTTTTAAGCTTATTCAATATTATCAAAATAAGGCTTTAGCCCCCCCAATCCCAAACGTTATTTGCGCCCATGGTTAAATTATACATTTAAATACGCACCTCGCGGGGTTTAAAATCTACATGACTACACCGCAGATAGATTGCCTACCTAATGATAATATTATACTGATCACAAGCGAGTCTTACAGGCGCCGGGCGGGATGGCTATAACCCATTATAGCCCATAATTAAAATATAATATAATTTACACTTAAAGACACATTGCTTCCACAGTGAGTTACACCCAAAAAGATCTGAACAATCACAATTTTTTACGGGCAATACCTAGTATTTCAGCTATAGTATTATATAAGTATATTAATAACTTTCGAATCCACAGCACCCATAATAAAGTGGCCATATCTTCTAAAACTATTATATCATGGATTACTATCCGTATTAATGTATTACTTACATAAAATATGTGTATTACCTACTAAAAGTCTGTAACTTAGATACTTGTTACGAATATATTTATACATCAAAAAAAAAAAAAAAATCGTGGTTTTCATTTGGAAAAAAGGTTGCACCACCACAGGACATCTGACAGTATAAAAAAATGTAAGTATTCTAAAATAAAATTTTTATTTATGAATAGTATGCTTAACAATCATAATTTGAGTACCTACCTACATTAATATTATCAAATGAACAAATGGGACGGGGATCATGTTTGGTGAATCATCCAATATAGTATACACCCTACGGAATAATAATAAATAATAACACTACAATATATTATATTGCCTACTTATTTTTTAACACATTAGACATTTGATTACTTTTTAATAATTTTGATTAGATTCGTTCAAGTTATTATTTTTTTCCCTTAAAAGTATTGAGGTGTCTATACTACCTATGTAGATATAGATATAGGTTCTTGTAAAGTTAGCTTACACATAACACATGGTGACATTAAAAAGTAAACCTAAAGTTTACAGATTACTTTGTAAAACTCCGCGTCAAGAGTTTTGATCACAAAAAGTAATTTTTAAGTAATTGTTTTGGCAAAGTTGGTTTCGTAAAGCGGGCGTTCACTTCAACCAAAAAAATAAAGAAAGAATGAATGAAAGTCAGTTAATATAAAAACTTACTATCGTCAGCATCATATCTTTTTTTTTCATCCATTATATTGAATATAACTGATAAAAAAATCCAAAAATCGGCTTCCCATTTTAATAAAAAAAAATATAGTAATGTTTCGCGTCCTTATACATTTTTCCAAAAGTTGTCCTTTGTCTGGGTACAAATATTTTCGTTGTAGGTTACATCTGATGGTTTTTTAAGATACTGCCGAATTGTTTGTACAAATATATGCGTTTGACAATAGTAAAGTGTTTACGGTGTGAAAATAAACTTAATACCACTGTTGAATATATTTCTGTAAGTATGTTTGTGCACCAGAAACTTTTGAATTGAAAAGGTGAACAATAAGAGGCATTGACATGATGGTGTATGGAGACTTCGATTGTTCAAACAGTACACTCCACATAATAACCGAATAGGACAAATATATAAATAAATTTATTTTATATTATTATATTTCCTCACTGTAGATAATATTATTTGTAAATTAATGAAATGCGAAAATACATCCCCCGCCGGAAACCCACCGAGTAATTTGTACAATGCGTCTTGTACGATATATACGGTACGTATTTATATAATATTATTATTTTATAATTGTTTAACAAACGCGTGTTTTTAGATGATAAATTTGCGTTTCTCGGAGGCGCGAAAAACGTGATGGTTTTGTCTGATAACTGCATAGAGGTGCAATGTTGTTTTTTCGTCGCATTATCGGTGGAAATGGTCCAACAACCATTTTTGTTATTGGGTCACAGTGTAGAACTAATACAACTACAGAAACAATGAGTTCACGGGTTCACGGGTACATGGAAGATGGACGGAATACACTGAAAATCTGCGCTACACGCGCATTATTCTTAATCGTATTATTTAATTCGAAATTAGTTATAACCGTTGTCTACAAAAGAAGATGGTAAGCCGATTAAATTCCTGGGAAGCAAATTTAATTGTTTAAAAGGCAAACGACGCCGAACAAGCGAGTGTAATAGTCTGTATACAATATAAACATATATAGGTACACCGTATATACTTATAAGTTATAATACACAAAGTACTATAATTTATAAATAATATATTTTATACGTATACTTATAAAAACCGACTCGGTCACATACACAACACCACGAAATTATATAATATATTAAACGTGTATAGGTACCTAATCAAACGTATTTAACATGAGCGATGACACATGTTAAGGATGATTTTTTCTATGAATACAGTAAAGGTATGTTCATTAACTATTTTAAAGAGTAGATATTAATTTTATTTAAGGAATACCGACGATTTTGAGTACATAGGCAATAGGCATTCAATCCTAAAATTGTATAATGTTGTTTCGTTTGTTGGTGAAATTGATTTTAACTTGTCATTTGCAATTTTTCATCTCATAATTTAAAGCTCAATATTTTTTGAAACAATATGATGAATTAACAATATCAAAATATACTAAAATAATTGTTTTTCATGAATTTCAATTTTTAACTGAATGAAGAAGTCAAGAGGAATGTAAGGTAGGGGTTCCAAAAAAAATGGGCCGTACAGAATATTTGATCTGAATTTAAATGAAAAATAAACCATTGATCTAGTATTTGATTTCAATCATACAAGCAAATTATTTAGAGCATGTTGTGTTTCATATTATGAAAATAAAAATTAATATTATGTGTTTTAGATTTTTACTTCTAGGTGGTTTTTAACCTTTGCGATATGTGACCCAAGATTTTTACCCAATGCTTCATGCGACATTTTATTAAAATCAAGTTAAAAATGAACCGTGGGTGGCTATGACGTATTAGGTGAGGTTAAACTGGTTAAACTAGGCCTTTTAAGGAAGAACGATAAGTTTAGTGAATAACCTGCTTCATACCGGCCCATATGCCTTCTAAATGCCATATAGATAAGCTTCTTAAACACTTTCTCTAAAATAGAATAGAAACCAACATGAAAATAAATGGATTCACAAAAGGTAAAGACCAATACGAAGTCCACAGGAGCCAGTAAACAATTAATAAAATAAAAAGAGTACAGGAGGTATTACTGAAAATAGAGACAGGAGCCTTAGGCAAAGAAAACTTTGTGATCTTGTATCTATTGACGCATAAAATGCATTTAATACAGTGCCGTGGACAAGAATAGATGAATTACTAACTGAGAAGTATATACCAGGTTACCTAATGAAGATACCACGTAATTAATTCTCACATAAGAACCTCCCAACAGTCGATAGATGATCCAGAACCGGGGTCATTCAGCATAATTATTTAAGATATCATCAAGAAAACCTAACATATTTTGGGAATAGAATTTTCATTTTTCATCAAAATGTTAAAAAAGTCATCTGATAGGGTGGTTTTTATTTTAAAATATTGTTTATCACCATAAGACTCTACTTAAATTGGTTGGAAGATATTAGTATTTTAAAATATGGTTAACCGCAAGCATTCTTAAAAAGTTAAAAAATCAGAATTTTAATATAATATGAATTATTAATGAATTAGTTCTGAGCAGCATGCTTAGTAATTCACCTTGTATGTATGTAAGTATGTATGAACAGTTTAAATATAGACATTAAAAGTGAACTGTGTGATTTCAGTGTTATATAACATTATATTAATATATATGTATACTTAACCAAAACGTCATTTCCTCGGTAATAACTAATATTTTATTCAAAAAACATATGTTTCGACGGTGATAATGGCTGAAATAATAATACATGTATGTGTGTAGTGAGTAGGTACTACCAGTTTCTATCACTACTGCATACATCTGAGTGGATAATAATATTACTAACGAGTTTAAATACAGCAGATTTTGAAAGAGATCTGTGTGATTTCAGTGTTATACTTATACAGCATGGATACCACGAGTGTTTATTGTTTATATTTACTTAGGTCGTACCTACTTAAACTTTGACCAAATAAAAAATAAATAAAAATCGCTAAAAATACATTTCAGCAGATGATTTTATGGGATAAATGTTGATTCAAGGCAGAGCTGAAAAAACAGAGAGAGATATCAAACGAGTTGGAAAAGCTCACTTTGCAAGCGTGCTAAATTCCCGTCTTCAAAACGTAGTTTAATACAACGACGCAATAAACTATAATTTCACAACCCATGTATAATTTCAAAAGAATTTGATAACCTTTATATTTTAGTAGCCATTTTTTAATATTGGCTAGTATGTGAAACCACATAAAATGCTCATATTTTTATATTTTTTAATACTGTCTAGTATGCATTCATTCTAAATAGTACCGTTATAAACATATAAAGTCCTAACTATATACAGAAACTAAAAAAAATAAATATATTAATATCGAAAGTCGTAACTATGTACACTGCAGATAACAAACGAACGGACACAACGGAGTATAAGGTGTTCTAAACTTGTTTTAAGATACCTAAAAGCAATAATTAATAAATGCTTAAAAACTAAAAAACATCGAACAGAGTTTTGACAATTATTCAAATAATGTAATGTAAATTAATTTCTCACGTCAAACGCAGAGTAAAAGACAACGTTATAGATATTATAATAATTTTACTTAATATAATTTATATTTTATATTTTCATATTACCTATATAGTTAGTCAATATATTTACATGGCCGTCCATTTCGAACACGATATATTAACGTTTTAGCCCCCGTTACTATGAATATTGTAGACTAAAAGGGCTTAGTAGGTATATCTACTAAAGTATACATTATCCGTTGACCGACGTCCCCCCTCTCCTCCAAGTCGTGTATCGCATTTGAGTTTAATATTTAGATCCAGCCCTCCAGTGATATAATCGGTTAAGAATATTGACTTAACGAAAAAAAAAATAAATAATAAACCGTTAAGAAGATAACAATTGAATATAGCTGGTATATCATTTATGCACGGTCAATACACCTCAAGGTCATTCGAAACCTCAAAACGCGTTATGACGGTGCATTAAATAACATATATTATTATTATTATTATTATTATTATTATGTATTTTATATATATATATATACATAATGTTTTTGCCCGCCGAGACACAGTTCGTAAATCCCGAACGGAAACGCCGGTTCTATTTTATTTTTCGCACAATTTAGAAATGCCTGGCAGTCATAATATGTGACCATTAAAGCATGTAATCGTTTTCGGGACGAAGGCTATATATACGTTTTATATACTGTACAGTGCAGCAGTGCATGTTGCGATGCGTTTTGATTTAAAACACAGCGAAATGCGCATAAATATTGCGAAATATTCCGAGTTCAGTCGGTATACATAGAAAGTGAATTAACTATCGAATACCACCTGTCTAGGTGTTAGTATAATAATAAATGTGCATATAATATATTTTAGTTTTATTATGAATTTATGGGCTGATGAGCCCTTTTAACGCAATAATTAACGCTTAAAAAAATTACATGTACCTACATACATTTGAATTATATGACACATATTAACCAAAAAAGAAACAAGGATATAAAGATATTATGGAGAAATAAAAAAGTATTATATAAAACAACAAAAGCAAACAATATTGTAAAAAGATTACATAATGCTGACATATGAAATTGTATATGGTGAAATAAGAAAGGGTAGGTTCGTATGGGCATTGGACTTCATATAATATTACGTCTTATAGGCTCATCGCGTTTTATATTCTACATAAATTTTAAAAAAATATGGAAACTGGTCAATTATTTCAACAATCGGATGTGACTATAGCTGCGGTACCTACCTGTATTGTGTCACAAATAAATATAAATAAAAAGTAGCTAATACGATCAAATCGAAAAGCAAAATGTAAATTCTATTACACATTTACACTGTTTGTGATAAGTAGGTATACTTACTATATATTTTCCGGAACACGCAGATGTAATTACTAATTGTACAGCGAGACTAAAGACTTGTTCTTAAATTTTAAACTTGTTTATTATAAATTATAATGTATATTATTTGGATTAATGTTTCTTTTAAATTTTTTATTTGACGAAAACAATATTTCCAGCTGCTACGATATTCAAAACATTCAAATTATATGTTTCACTCATATAATATTATTTATATTGTAACACTTGCACCGCTACGCATCGAGTTTCGTTAATAAAACATTGAAATGATTTTGGTTAAATTATGCGTACAGTGTACCTCCTATTTGAATATTTTGAACTAAACAAGAAAATATATCATGTTCAAATATTCATGTTCTTCATATCGACATCATTTTAAATACACATTTCGACCACAAGTCAAACCTATAATAATTCGTTCCATCGCCGTGCGTACTAGCATTGATTAAATACAATGTATATTTAATCAATGGAGTACCTAGTAAAGTATTTTCACTTCGATATTAATATGAATAAAAAGTTTAATATATTTTTAAAATTACATTTGATTGATGATGGATCATGTTGTTGAAAGTAATCAGAAATTTGAACGATTACCCGACGGGCTAGGTACCGGTGGCTTAATGTTGATCTACGTCAAATTAAAGATAAATCGAACGACGCGACGGTCGAACGTGATGATGTGAAGTAGCGACGGAGATATAAGAGTGACGTAAGTCTGACGAGATCAAACAGACTTATTAGTTACCACTTATATTTGATCTACAGATACGAATGAAATAATTTCAATAATTATTATTGACCTGCTATCGGCATATTATTTAAATAGATACGGAACAAAATAAAAAAATTAAGATGCCGACTTACAGATAGTATATTTTATTATAAGGATTTGCATATAAATCTCCTGTATTCAGCATTTATAGATTATTTATATTATAATAATATCATATAATTTCAGACATAAAATACCGAGAGGAGTGAAAATTGTCTGATAAAAACGTGAAAAGTATGATTCCGAGGACGTACGTATAGGGTACGGCGTTTTTTATGGATGTATAATAATAACGCGGTTTAAGGTTGTATAATATTATAATATTATAGTACAAGAAAATTATCGTCTGTGAACCAAAAATTAATTATTTGTTAAAATAATTATATTACTGTGCAGACGATTTTAATTAATGTCGACAACTATTAGGTATACCTTATTTACGTATGTTTTTTTGTGTTTTGAAAATATCTTGATATCTATATTATATCTTTTATAATTCTTTTGTTGTATAAGTACAACAGCCCTGGTATTAAAAATCTCTCCGATAAAACACCTGAACGCGTAATGTTTTGCAACGGAAATTTAATATACATAATGTAGAAATAGGTCTTCTGTGCAAAAACGCTCTTAGAACGGATAGGTTCATACATTACACATGCAGGTATTATGAATACGACATGCACTGCGACAGTATAAAATATGTTATTATTTTATGTAGGTAGGTATACCAATGTTATTATACCACACGTGGCAATGCTCAAAGGCCCCGTGTTTGAATCGAAACAATGTGTGCTGCGCCCGAACGTCCTGCAGTGTTTATTTAAGCGAATAAATTTAATTACTTTCATAATAATAATTAGAAGACTATTTAACCTCCGCTGAAAAAAATTACCACATTACACATTATCTACACACGGCGCTCGTACTGCTCAGTTGAAATAATGTTTTTGTCACCAGTGATGTTTAACCGCGGAATTTCCTCACACGAAACCGACCGATAAATGGCCGGTAATAATTTGTTTTCGGTTCCTCCGCGGTGATTCCAATCGTGGATAATGATGACGAATGCAGTATAAGCGATAAGTCCGCATCACGTTTAATATTCACCTTTTCCGCGTCAAGTCATCTCCGACATTGTATTTTTCAGTAGTGTAGGTAGTTACTGGTCGAGCCGACGATAAAATAAAAAAAGATATATTATATTAATATTATAAATTATAACATTACGCGATTCACGACCAACCACACGTCGCCGCAACATTAATCACTACCGCACGCACACGCGTATTATAGGTAGGTATATGATATGCGGTCGTGGCGACTGTATCGGTTACCGATTACCGGGCTCCTCCCCGGATGGTGCTGATGTCGGGCACTCGATAGACGTCGCGGTACCTATTTTGTTCGGTAGTTTTTTTTTGTCCATTCGGTTTTTGATGTCGTGTTATAACCCCCTATTGCACAGAGTACCTACCTATATATTATGTCAACCTCACCTTGTCGCTCCGATTTCGACAGACAACCTATGGGCAGGATGGGTAGGTGAAACCGTATATACCATGACTGCCTGCAACTGGACTACGCACAGTGCGTATACATAGCAATAGACTACGTAAACCGCAAATTATTTGTCATTTTTTTTTAAACCAAATATATTATATTCACATGCCTGCATGGTATATGTACCCTATCAAATTACAATGCGTTTTAGTTAATTTACCCCGATAAGCTATGGTATATGGGTGTGCATGGTAGGGAGTATTAATATACCTACCTATATAGAGTTTAAACCTAAAATCTTATTAAAATAAACACATTAATTACGAGTTGTATAACAATCAGATTAGTACGATTACAATAGTACCTATGGATAAATGATTATTTTTATTGTTTACAGTGGCTTAGTGACTTACGCTATTGAAAACTATTTTTCAATATAAGTACAATGACATTGAGTTAAAACTTAAAATGATTTGGACCCAAATCATCCAAGAACTTTTACCCTATATTCATGTTTGTGTATACCTCACAAGAATGTCATATTATATTTATATATCCTATTATCACTTTCTTATCAACTTCAACAACTCATAAGGCTATAATAATTAATACTAGTCGATTAATAATAGTATTTAATTATTATAATGATTTTTTTACTCAGACATTCATAAAATAAAATTATAACTAAAATTGTTTCCAATTATACGATTGAAATTTTAGACAAAAGTTATAAAATATATTGATAATACCTATATAGTAATACCTATATGTTATAAACTGTTTGATTATATCTTGTTTTTTTGCATCATCTTGTTATTTTTTTCTTTTTAGATGCGTCAATAGGTACACATTGGGATTATAACCTATTGAAAGATAACACAAAATGAGAAACGCAAAACATAAAATTAATAATATTTTGCACTGATTGTCAACGTAATGGTATAAAATAATTAATAAATAATAATACATAATACGATATTACGTCTTATATAGTGTTTTCCAGCAGCTTCGTTTGCTTTGGAGATACTGTTAGATCCAACTTGATTCTGTAAATTGTACACTGCCGGTGGCCATTCTTGCCTACTTTAGATCATTTTCAAAACGTCTACAGTCCTCAATATCAAATTTATCATACATGTTTATAAAACTTTGACCCTTCTCTAGCCACGGAGTATTGTCAATCGATGGTTTATCTGTTCACTCTTTTCGAAGACACCTATAATAAGCAAGGTCTCAAATACTTATTGTAAAAATTAATTTACAGGTCATTCTTTTTTACTTAATATAAACGCGAAAAAAACTTTCGAAGTGGTCTGACTTGTTGTTTTGGTATGACAAAATCAGTGACATGATTTTCAGTAGACGCCTATACTAATTTCGTTTCGATTTGAATAGACTGCCCGTTTTATATCTGTATATGGATGATAATATTTCAGAAATAGTCATGTTCAATGTTCTTTTTCAGTCCATGATCCATCTCCACTATAAACTTGTCGTACGAACCTTGTGAGGAATGTATATTTTGAAACCCTCATATATGGTCAACATATTATCGCAAAAACATCTTACCTCTTATTTCCCTCGGTATTTTAGGCATAGAGTGCAAGAAATAAGACGGGTTTTCGAGGTACGCATTACACAAAGAAAAGGGGGAACATAGGCGTGACCCTATGTCGCCTACCCCTTGAAACTGGCCTGAAATGTAATCAACTAAAAATGTAAAATATAGGATATATATTATAAACAGCCTATACCATTGTGGCTTTTGTACTAAACAATCGTAATATAAATATTACTTGTACACTAATAATCGGAACTTCGTCAAATACAATATTTCATAATAATTTTGAATATTAGTTTTTATTTTGTTGCAAGTGTGACAATATAATATTACACTATATTAATAATATAAAGTGTTCCATTGCTAATCATTATAGTTGGTATGAGTGTATGACCTTATAATTTATTTATTTCTACCAATTAACAGGAGAAACGACAAATAATGTTAAATATAATATATTTATATATTATGGAATATCAATAGACAATAACTGAATATTGATGGTGCATTGGTGCCTATCCTATAATTAATTTTACGAAAGTCATGTTTTATAAATTTTGGTAGCTCGCGATGCTCTTGATTTATTCATTGAAAGGTCGATTTTTGTATAGACAAAATAATACGTTCCTACTTCCTAGAATGGGACACAACTATATTATTTATGAAGATATTACGCATACGTATACGTTTTGTATTATTCTATAAAAGTATTTGTTTGAATTTAGAGGCACTGTTTATGTAAGTATTTAATACGCAAAGTAAATAGCATGTTATATATTATGAGCGTATGAACGTAGTTATACGTACAACAACTAGTTAGCTGACTGTCTATATTATTATGACATGGACTCGTCCTCTGATGCACGACCGCCATTTGTCACACAAGCAATGTTTACATAAAATACCACGATAACAATTAAAAATTAAAATGTATTATATCTAGGGATCAAAATGCCGGAAAATTTCGGAAAAAAACCGTTTTTTTCCCAGAGCCTCGGAAAACGTGGAAAAATTGGAGAATATTAAAATAATACATTTCCGATAAAACCGAATTTGTGGAAAATTAAAAAATTGTATTTATGCTTAAAAATTAAAATAATCTTTGTAAAAAAAACAATTTTAAAAAATAGATAAGGAAACCTGTCATTGTCATTTCACATTTACCAATACGGTTATCAATGTATTATTGTATTAAAATTTAAAATTAAACTATTAAAAATATACGGATATTTCAATATTTGTTCTAAAAATAACGTAGATACATATCAAATTGTTATTTATTGGGAGAGTCTATTTCCCAGAAAATAAATCACCTGTATTTTTTAAATGTTAAAAATTGTATACTTATTGTCAATTTATATTTGTAATAACTAATAAGGTATTATAGTAACTGGCTGATAGTAGGTTTATAAATTATACTACAGTAACTATTTACAGTAACTATTTGATAGTTTTTATATTTTTAAACTTAGTGAGTTGGTAAAAATTAAATAATATTAATAACTAATAAGAAATAACTACATAGTAAATACTTAATAGTTAGTACTTTAGTAGTTATTATTACAAATTATAATTATTTATAAATCAAGTATAAAATTCTCTAGATTTATCCACTACAGACTTTAAATTAGGTATGGTATATATCAAGATTCAGGGGTGGCTAACCTTTTTTAAGTCAAGTGCCAAATATTTCCAATCAAGGTTGAACATTTTTCACGTGCTCAAAGGAAATTATATTTTCTATTCCTTATAAGGATAAAAATAAAGTTAGGTACAATAGTCAATTATCATAATATTGAAGTCGTAAATAAAAAATATTACATAATAAATATAGTAATTATCTATAGTCACATAATACATTTTACATAGGAATATTATAATTTTTAAGTTAATTTTTTCATTGAATTTCTTATAACCAACATTTTATAAATAGCATAATTTTTAAAATTTTAATTTTTCGAGTGTCATTAAAATTTGACCAACGTGCCACCTTTGGCACGCGTGCCGTAGGTTCGCCACCCCTGGTATATATAATATGCATGTAATACGATTGTCAACCATCATTATTTATTAGATTGTTTCCACCATACATTACTTTTTTAGTTCTTTGGAAACAAAATCCATTTTGACATTTTTAAATATTATTAATAATTAAATAATATATAATATTAATATATATTAATATTAAATAGTATAATTTTAAAAAACCAATTTTTTCCGGAAATTTTAATCCCTAACTATATCGTTCCATCACCTATCGCTTATCAGTGTACCTGTGATAACCGACAAGCTGAATATTATGTGACAAATGGCGGCCGGCGTTTATCAGTGATGAATTCGAGTCGACTATCTAGTTGTTTTATATATTATGTTTGTGATTTTAACAAAATATATAATATATGATTATAATTTATAAATACTGTCAATGATAATATTAACGGAAAATCTAATATATGTATATCCAACATATACATGAATATTCCTGATATTCTTGAAAGTGTCTATTTTCCCCCATACACTAGTCGCAACCAGTTTCCGTTTTCTAAACCAAACCACTCCACTTCTTGTGTTCATAATCACCCACTTCATCGCATGCTCAGAAACTATAATCCCTTGTTAGCGACTAGTTAATTTTTATTGCAAAGTTGTATCGTTTATTGTAAGGGCCATGGGCACCGCTTGTCACAGATCGGTCACACTGTGCCTGGGCTCATAGTTCGGCAGGTACGACCGAAGAGTCGGCACAACAGTCGAGTTCTGGAAGCGACCGGTGACGCCGTTTTCCTCATCGTGACCCGTCCACCGTTACCGAGCCGGTCTGTGTTTTGTAATGTCTAGAGACGTCGTATCGTCTCGGTGACCAGGCAACCGATAACCGTTTGACAACCACGTTTGAATTATTATAATTATTATCCCGTGCACTTCGTTACCCGTTAAATGTACAAACTGTATATGACTCAAACTTTGTTCAATGCGTTATTTAATATTCGGTGTGTGATGTTCTAGATTTATATTAACTTTTCTGTTACCCAGGATAAAAATTCTGGTTCACAGCAGTACATCATCAGGTAGGCAATCTACCGCAGGTAGATCGCAGACCCCGTGCTGTTTGTACGTAAGTGTATGATTTAACTCTAAAATATCAAAGTTATACCAAGTTTGTCGTTTTTACTTAATTCCACCTACGATGAATTAATATAATCAATTAATACAAAAACCTAACCTTTAAATTACTAAAATCTGATGAGTAAAAAAACCAAATTTAACCCTTTTTAAATTAGCCCCATCTTCTTCCCAGTAGTTTAATCTACCCACAAACATTCATATAATATATACATATTGACAAAAAATAATGATACAAATCAACAAACATGCCCGATTAACCAAAAGCAACCAATATATAATACACTATTTTTTTAATATATTATTATTTTTTATATATTATATAACCAATAGCAACCATTTATAAACAAATATTTCTATCGTAAATAATAATATTTTTATTTTTTTTTTCTGGACAACCCTTATCACTTAGGGGTATGAAAATTAGATGTTGGCCGATTCTCATACCTACTGAATATGCATAAAAAATGTCATAAAAATCGGTCAAGTCATTTCGGAGGAGTATCGAGACTAACACTGTGACACGAGAATTTTATGTAATAGATTATATCTTGTAGCTCGCCGGTCCGCGTGTGCCGCTACACTTGTTATTATTATATACACATTTACAGTGTTCATTATATTATTATTCAATAAATGTTTACTACAACAGCTACCGTTTACTATAAGTATCTATAGTTGTCTGTAAATGAATTATCCCTGACCCGAGCTGACTCTAGTAAAGAGTCTGTAGTGCTAACACCCATAATAACTTGTTTTTGTATTTTGTTTCTTATTAATTGTACTTAGTTCTATTTTATATTCTGTTATGTTTACTTGATTGTTTATATTTTTTGCTATTATTACATTCCTCTCCTGTTATTATATTATGTTTACAATCTTACTTATCTTGTCGCTATTATTGTTGTATAGTTTTTATTATGCCATCACCATGATTGGCTTTGACTTAAATAAAAAAAAATATTAATAATAATAAATAATATTTGCCTAAAAATATTACATATTATTTATTAATACCTAAGTATTGGAAAAATTCTTAATATATTATTATAAGTTACACCGTTATCAAATCGATAAAATAAAATTGCACTTTGTGATTTGTAGACGAATAAATTAAAATTAAAATAATTATAGATACACAAATACCATATAATGTTTTATGTTATTTGTGAGTTGTAATACACCAGCCATCTGCAGATATACAAGATAAGTGTAATCGGGCTTATACAAATACAAAATGCCTCTATGTGAATCGAGTCTAAGGAGTATGATCAAAATTACGATTAAAATGATTAAAATATGATCAAAGTAACAATTTTTAATCAAAAAAAAAAATTATAAATGAGATTATTTCCGCTACAAAGAGAAACAAATTGCAATTTATCATAGTTAATACATTGAATAAAAAAGACAAAGATACAATGATAGATATATAGATATATTATTGCATAATAGCATAGATTGATATAAATATTTTTGGATAATGAGTCTAAACTATTTTACTGAATAATAAGATTGTTTAGTTACGTATCTAATAAGCCTTTGCATAAAATGCCTGCGACTTGCAGTGTGATTACTTACCTTTATCCATATCTATGTAAAGAAGATATACACAAGATCAGAGTTAAATTGAATTTAGTAATATTTCCATTAAAAAAATATGTTGTTTATTTTTACAAGTACCTATTAAAGAATAAAATTCTATAAAAATAAAATTGCATCATTAAACATTTTTATTTTTTTTATAATAATAATATATTAAATCAACAATATTCATTATTTTTTAACATTAGTCCATATAATACAGAGAGTCCCGTGAGGATATACCCATAAGCCGTAGAGAAAGACTCACCACCTGGAAAAAACCGGTTTTTTCCTGTTTTACGTATAAACTAAAAAAAATTATTAAAAATCATTAGGTTAATAAAAATGAAATGTTGAAAGATCAACATTTTCAGAAAATTAAACTATAAAATGCCTATCTTCAATTGTTTAAAAAAAAAAAAAATACGTACCTAGTCCTAATATTTGTGAGTCTAATAAAAAAAAAACAGATTTATGATAAATGTATTATCTTAGGAGATATCTTAATGGGTGAATCCTCGCGGGATACCCTGTATATTATTATGTACTTTATAATTTTAATAATAATGTAAGAAATTAAAAAATATTATTTCTGGTGAAATTTGAATAAATGATTTGTGCAATGTTGTAAGAGTTGAAATATATTCTAAGGAATTAAAATAAAATTAATCAGTATAAATTGTAGTTTCTGTAGTAGGTAGCTTTAAATGTCTAATGGTTGTTAATCTCGGCTTGAGAAAAAAACATTCTCAATATGAATCGCTGGGTGGTGTTTACAATGGCCGTGGCGTATAAAAACAAGATGTCACTCACTCAAAATATATTATGTTCAAAATCATCATAAAAAATGGAACTCCAAAAACTAAGTTCTAGAATTGTAGATTGGAATTTATTATAATACCCGTCCAGTTCATCTTCATAATCGGTAGTATTCTTCGAACTGGCTACCCATCGTAGTATTTGGTGTCAAATTTAGATGACACCCAATAATGGATATTTTTCATCATTTCCATGCGACACTGTAACATCGTGTTTTCTATTACATTTGTTGAGTTCGAATTTCAACCATATATTCCATCGGAGCTGCCTAGTTATTATTGTATTGTTTGTAAATTTGATATGGCCTTACCTATATACTTTAACACTTTAGGTTCTGAGTGGAGTGATGAAGTTATGTAATATTGTGTGTGACACTGTCTTACACTATACTTTTCATACCGGAAAAGTCAAATCTCTTCAATATCCATAGTGGTTTCCAGTAGAAAATTAGATATAGTTTGTACTTCGGTGGTCGAAAATAAAAATTAACAGTAACTTTCTTAATAATAGGGAAAAACAAAATACGAAAACTAGGGAATATTTATGCAATGCCAGTTATCACTTCGACAAAATCAATTTTGTTTTTATGTTGCAATTCAAAAATGAATACCAGTATAGATACTTGAAATTTTCACCAAACATTTATGTTAGCGTAGTATAGACAAACTATTATAATATTTTCAAGATATATGCTCTAATTGTGGGAATTTTTTACTTTTTAGTTTTTTGTTATTAGATTTATGTCGATAAAATGTTTTCCCTTACTCAAAAAGCTTGAAAATGTATTCCAATAGGTTCCTCGTAATTTGTTATATTACGGCAATAACACCAGAAATAAATGTACACAATTTTTTTTAGAGAATTTTTTTTCATTTTTAAAAAATTTGCTTAATATTAACCGGCTCCAATATAATTCCCAAAATAATTAAACATTCACTATGAAACATTATAATTGTCTAATTACGTAGAAAACTACATCAGCATTTAACACGATGAAGTAGTTTTCTCCGAACTTACTATCCAGCATAGTAGTTGGTGTCATATTTAAATCACAACCAATAATGGATATTTTTCATCATTTCTATAAATTGACATAGGCATTGTGTTTTCTATTACATCAATTGTCGAGTTCGAATTTCAACGATATATGTACGCCATAGAAGCTACTTGTACAATTATTTTGTATTGTTTATAAATCTGACAAAAGTAATTTGATGTTTGTATATACACATATGGGGTTACCTACATAATAATATGTACTCGTATATTTTAGATTCTGAGTAGACTGATGACCTCCAGGGGTGGCAAATTTTTCTAAAGTTAAATGTCAAAAACCACCTGTTTTTTTATTTGATTCTTTCCTACACGCCATTATACAAAATATTATAGATATATTATTTGTATTAACAAATAAGGAAAAACATTTTAATTTAAATGTCTTTATTGAGATTTTTAATAAAATCACAATATATTACTAATTAGTAATTATTAACGTGTCCTCGACCTTTTTTCACGTGTCACGGACTTGCCATCCCTGTTATAGGTTATGTAATCTGTGCGACACGACACATTTTACACTAGACAATTTGAAAATCTTCAATACTGAGAATGGTTTCTAGTAGAAAATTAGATCTATTTTATATACTTTGGTAGTTGGAAATACAAATTAACAGTCATTTTTAAAATAAAAGGGTAAAACAAAATACGGAAACTCGAGAATATTTACCCGATAACACCAGTTATCGACAAAATACATTTAGTTTTGATATTGCAATTCAAATATGAATAACACTATGATAGATAATTGACATTTTCACCAAACATTCATATTAGCGTATTATTATTATTATAATAGACATAATATAATATTTTCAAAATATATTCGCTCTTTCTGAGCAATTAAAAATTAAAATACCCAGGCATTTTTTTTTTGACATTTTTAATTGGTTTATGTTGAAAAAATATTATTCCTTACTCAAAAAGCTTGAAAATGTAATACAAGGTTCCTAATACATTTTTATTACAGATATTTTATTTATAATACCAGAAATACATTTGCACCATTTTTTTTAGATAATAAAATTTTTTTACGAATATTTAAATGAAAAGTAACGATTTTTCCTATTATTAATTAGTCAATTAGTATAAATTCGAAAAATATCAATCTTGGAATTTCAAAACTTATTGAAATTGTCTCTATTGTTATTCTCTGTATACCTACAAGTAAATTGTCAAAATATTTAGACTAATTTCAAGCTATTCAACCATGAATTTATTCACACCATGGTATTCACTTATCAGTCAATAACAATAATATATGCGATATTTTTGGCAAAAAAAAGTTAAAAATACTGTACTACTAAAAAAAATATAAATTACCAATAATGATATAAATAAATTATAAAATATCCTTAGAAATAGACACATATCTACACCACTCAGAATCATTTTTCTTATGCAACGATTTATCATTAAATCAAAATGTAACGGAGGCCTACTGAATAACAAGGTACATTTGAAACCTATACAACAGATTGTTTTTCGTGTTTTATCCCAAAAAAATATATTTTTTTATATAATATAGGTACCTAGCTGAAACCAGTGTTCGGATTAGATAAGTGTTTTTTTATCTGGATAAAGATAAAGATCATGCAACTCAAATGTATCTAGATAGATATAAGAGATAACTTAACTCATATTTATCTAGATAAAGATAAATACTTTTTATAAAAAAAAGATATAATTTTTTTTTTTTTGATGGGTTTTAAATTTAGGTATATTTTAGTTGGGCACTAAGAACATAATAATAATAATGATATAAATAAAAATAATTACATTATTTATAAACCATAAACTTGGCTTGAGAATCTGTATAAATATTTAAAATGCGTTTGCACAATTTCACGATTTTTATCAATAAAAAATGTATCTAAATTAATTAATTTAGATTAGTAAAAAAATTATCTAAGATGAACGTTTAGATACCTTATAACTATTTATCTAGATATGATAAAAGATGAACAAATAATTATCTAGGCATTCATCTAGATAAATTTAACTAGATAAGTCCGAACACTTGCTGAAACACATATACAACAGCTTTTTGAAAATAATATATCTTTACAACATTGTAAAACTGTATAATTATTATACTAGAAGAAACAGTTTTAATAAAAATATATATAAAAAATCATGTCGATGGTGATTAATACGATTCACATAAGGTGTGTCACAAAAAGATTTTAAACATTATTATGGACACAGTCAAGTGATTTACGGTACCTATTTAAAAAAAAATTCAAGTATGGCAACCTGCATATTCTCTGAATCTCATTTAAGTAATAATTGAACAACAATAACAATAACAAAAATGTATAGACGGTCAGTGTTAGGTATATATTTTAATAACCATAATGTATATATACATCGAAATATACAAGTAAGTATACTCGAAATCGTGCTGTTTTAAATGTTTAATATCATATTAGGTACTTATGACAAGGTTAAATATTTTATTTTGAAAAAATTTCATAATAATACTACGTTTCACCTGGTGCGTTTTATAACTGCCCCATCCCCCAACAAATTACAGTGACTACGACACTCGTCGGCGCCTTCAGACGGTCGAATATACGACACGATCACAGCCACCGTAAACAACGGTGTTAACAGTACCAAGGTAGTACTTCTGTTACGGTGCGGGACGGGGGATTAATTTCAAAATGGTTTAATAATTTCGGAAGTACCTAAATCTAGACTACAGGATGCCGGAAGGATCAGGATGAATCTTGGCTTACTTGCCTATTACTTTATCCACGAGACACGAAAATAACGCGTACTGCACTGCTGTTTTTATGATCTATAATATGTATAAAAATGTATGCATTTTTGGATGGAGCCTATAGATTGGAAACTATATAGATACTAAACAATAAAACGAGCTCCAAATTTCGTAAAAATATTTACATATTTCGAGAGACTATAGAGGAGTCATACGATATAGCTTGGTTTTCCAACCCCCATAGGAAAACATGGGCTATAGGATAGCTTACTTATAAATTGCGTTTTGGCTCACGAAAGTCGAATATTTTTTTGTTAATAATATACTAACTGATACCGCACATACTTCGAAGTATCGATTCGAACGATCGTTGCCCGTAAAAAATGACAACTCTTAAAAAAAATTATGATTGTTCAACTCCGTTTGGGTGTTACTCGCTGCAGTAAGTGCAACTCAGCCACCCTGGTAGGCAATCCGATGAGCGGCTATAAGTGCAACTCAGTCACCTTGCGAAAATTCAATTTTATGCATGCTTCAACTGATCTGCCAGATTAACCAATGGCAACCAATATACTTATACACACAAAAAAAATAATACTAATTTCTACTATACTATTATAATCTACAACGACATAAACGACAGACAGACTAGCATTCATTTATATATATATGGTATATTAGTATATACATAAGGGTTTCCATTGGTTATACAGAAGAAATATCTGTTACTAATCACTATATCCATCGCAGGTTCATTACCCATCTCGGCTTCACGTATCCCCGGGCGGATACAACTAGGCAATATTTTGTCGAATTAGTGGCATTCTACACCTATGAGCTACATTAATATTTTAATAATGCACTTACCTAAATGTACCAATTTAATAATGTAACCTAAAATCGAATATCGACAACTACCATGAAACCCTCGGTATAACAATATTATCTAAATCGTTTTCCAAAAACGACGGACCTATAAAGTACTATTTTGAATAACAAACAATAAATTAAACATTATTTTATTTTAAAAAAAAATTCTATACCGACGCATTTCGGGTTGGCTGGTAAAATAGGTATAATGTGTAGGCACTATAATACTCTCTTATTACACACATATTGTTTCGTATTGTGGTTTGGGCCACGAAGAGCGGGGTTGCGCCGCCGCAGAAATGGCTGATTGGCTCCGGCGGCGGCGTCGGCGGCTGCGACGGCAACACCGAGTCACCCGATGCTGCGTATACCACGGTACACGGCGATACTCGACAACCGTGAAAGCGTAACTGGCACGGAGCATCCGAACCAGTGTCGCAAGCGTTATAAATATGAACAGGACACGATTCGACTGTCAGTAGTGATCGGTCGCCGATCGCGTGCACAACCGCAGGCCTCCTGCAAGACTCGATAACAATTTATAGTATTATTATATTATACGTCATAAAATTGTCGTTTTAGATAGTTCGTATTATACATACATGCGGCGCGTATACATCATAATATCATAATTGGTTGGTCGCGTATACAGTCGACATGGGGCCCACCAAGCTATGGTGTATTCGCGCTGTGTTTCGCGATATCGCGAGGTCCGGTTATTCGCGCAAGATACCCGTCGAACCCGGGCGATGAAGCCACGATGGTCACCTCGCCGATGACGGTCGCCGCCACCGCCATTACTGCCACATCATTGGCGGGAGGCGACGACCCAAAGGCGGTGGCCGCTTCCCAACATCAGTCGTCCGCGGTGGCACCACCGCCGCCATCGTCTGCTCTGGCGGTGCCGGCACAGGATCAGACGGTGGCCGCGTCCCACAAGAAAAAGAAAAAGTCGTCCAAGTCGTCCAAGGGCGGTGGGTCGAAGAAAAAGGCCGAAAAACATTCGAAGAAGGGTCACAAGTCCGACAAAGGCTACAAGACCAAACACCACTTCGACAAAGGTGACAAGGGCAAACACGGCAAGGAGGAGCACGAAGGCCACTATAAGAAAGAAGGTGGCCACAAAAAGAAGAAACACGACGAAGCCGAGAAGTACGGTCACCATCACAAGGGCGAGAAGGGTCACAAGGGTGCTAAGTTTGGTGAAAAGAAAGGCCACAAGAAGGGGCACAAGACGAAAGGGTACCACAACAAGTTCCACAAAGACGAGTACCACAAGGAACACAAGTTCTACGACGACTTCCACAAAGGTGGGCACCACAAGAAACACGGCGCACATCACAAGAAGCACGAGAACAAGGAGGGCAAGCACAAGAAAGGTAAACACCACAAGTCGGGACACCATGCAGACAAATATGGCAAGAAGGGACACAAAGAGAAGGGCCACTACGACAAAGAGCATAAGGGGCACAAGGGCAAAAAGGGCCACGATGAACACCATTCGCATCACGAAGACTACGGCAAGAAAGGAGGACACAAGCACCACAAGAAGTATGGGTACAGCAAAAAGAAGCAAGGATAAACCATCGGAGATCAACCACAAATTATATTCACGTACTGAAACACTAGTTTGTTTTACCATTATTTTAATTATTATATCCTGTTTGTTTGTTATTTATTGTTTTGTTTATTGTCGTGCAAGTATGATATATATATTTGATATATATTATGGTAATAATATAATAGCAAAAAAAAATAACTAAATATGGTCAATTTATTTTCAATTTAACGTACCTATCGCTTAATTTTCACTCCCTCCCACCAGTGGCGTGCCGAACTGACAAGCAGACCTGAGGCAAACTATACAATTTGATCCCCCTCCCCACCACCAACAGTTTTTTCACTATTTTTTTTTATTATTCAAAATAATAAATATTATTAAGTTTTTTTAGGTATAAGTTGCACATCTATACTAACACACCCACCCACCCACCCAAATTTCCCTTGAGGCAATTGCCTCAAAAAATGACTGTTCGGCACGCCACTGCCTCCCACTACAACCAACTTAGTTCGATATAGTATTGAGGTTTCAGCGATCGGTTTGTATCGATTAGACACATTGCGCAATTTAATCAAATATTCGTACAAAAAATAAATGTAGGTACCTACTACCTATACATATATATATATACATAATATACATTACAGCTAGCAAAACTGAGCTCTGCCATGACCGCCGACACCGGCTTTGCGCCTAACACAGGAGGTCGTATACATATTATTATCACACCTGTTAGAGTGGGCCGCCGAGAGTAGATGTGCGTCCGTGACGAGACGAATGAAAAAAATAGCTGGACGAAAATAATGCAGTGACGGAGTTGGGCACTCGTCTTGCTATTCGTTCAACCTTAATGCAGAATAGTGTATAGTGGTGTGCTGTGATATACCAGCCGTACTATATTAATTCGATAGATATATTAATATAATATGCGATAAATCAAGGCTTCCAGAAAAACGATTCTAGACACGAGGAGGAGATCGGAAGAAAAACCCGTAATGTCTTCGATATATATTTTTCTTTTGTCGGCGGTCAGTACTGTTTTCCCCGCGCTTTGAAAAACTGTTGACAATATACGACCCGAACCAGGTTTTCGAAACTCAAAATATATGCTACACGAAACTTTTTACCCGAAAAAGTGTGTTCCCGTATAAATATATAACAATAAAAAAACATCATTGTAAAGTGTAAACTAATACGCGGGATCGAAATCTAAAACTTTCCGAATAACTCATGTCATAAGACGTACTGAAAAAAAAACAGAGCATTATTCACATTCAATTTGTCCGAATTTAGTACTTTAGTAGGTACCTCAATCACCATGGAAACTGCAACAACTTAATGTTTAACAATGCCATTATTTTAAGCGGCGCACAACAACAGATACATCACTTTTTTTAATATGCTTTTGGTTTTAAGTCTAAAAACATATTATTATCATAATCATAATAATATTCAATTAAACTTGTATAATGACCTCGCTCGATCAGTCCAACATAATCTACGGTAGGTTCTCCGGTTCTCGTATATAATACTTAATATAACTCTAAGCCGATTTGGTTTGGCTGCAAAACGTTTGCTCATTTTTTTTTAAATATGTATACGAATAATAATAAAAATAATAATTCCTTGAAGATAAATCTATTCTGGTGGTAAAAAGAAATATTTTTTGTATATTTTTTAAACATTTTCTTTTTTTAATAACCCTAGAGATTCATTTAAATATTTTCTTTATTTTCTTTACTCTTCTGAAAATCATTTTACGTTCTGAAACATTTTTTATATGACGACCACTGCGCAATAGTGTGGCATAGTATATCGTACATTTATAGTCAATAGTGAATGAAGTATTACTCGTGTAAGTATGAAAACAATTCGTAATTTTATCCACACGACTCATTCGAGTGAAAATATATTCTTAACTCACGTACCACGGTAGGTACCACAATTGATTGATATTGTTATTCATCGACTTCCCGTCAATTAATGTAGTTATTCATAATAACGGAAAACGGAGCGAAAAGTTATAGACGATCGTATATTAGGTACCTAATATTATAATAATTATAATTTATTATTATATTGAATTTCGTAAATATCAGAATCTGACTACAGAGGCTGTGGCGACACGTTAACATTTACGATCTGAAATTTTCCAGATACGAGATATTATACAACGTGATTCAACAAGCATGCTCAACCCTTTTTTTTTGTAAAACCATTTTTAAGGACTGTTATTATTAGTAAAAATATTTTAAAAACTAAGAAACTACTCATTTAAATTTTGAACTAGGTACCTACATCAACATTTTCAAATAAATTATCCACTAAATAATTTACAGTAAAAAAGGGCGATTCTCATTTGAAAAAAAACTATAGTTTGTATCGCCACAAGACACTCCTCAAGACTAGAGTAGTACCTACAAAACAATTCAAGAATTTGAAAATAATATCTTTTGTTATATTTAAAAATTCCGAATATCATAATTTGAATATATTAATTATTACAGGAAAAAATGGGGGTGAGCGTGCTTGGCGTGCTTTGTATATTATAATTTAATAATAATAATAATAATAACAACAATACCTCTACCTATGTATATTATACGAAGAGGTATATAATAATATATTGTACACGGGCGGTGGCGCGAACGTTCGATTAATTATAATTTCTGCACAAACGATCTGCAGACGAATTTTGTATGCTTATTGTCTCTTAATCTTCGCAGCACGCGTTTATCATTAAATTATAATAATATACCAGCCGATACGAGAATAATATGATAGTAACTATAATATTATGTTGCAGCGGTTTGTAGGTGGTTTATAATAATTTTTATTGTTATTATTATGGTTATTTGTAAATAATTATAATTACAACGTGTCGATATCGTCCTAACCGAATCGAGTGTGGTCCATCGTGTATGTACATACTACATAAGTAGGCCACTATTTGAGTGACAGCGCCGCCACCGGTTTGCGACTGAAACAGTTGCCGATTTTCGTTTTGCTATATATTTTATTTGCACTGCTAAAAACAAAACTACTTATTATTCAAATTTGTTTATTGTCTCTTAATCTTCGCAGCACGCGCGTATCATTAATTTATAATAATATGCCAGCTGATACGAACATAATATATAATATAATGGTAGTAATTATATTATTATGTTGCAGCGGTTTGTAAGTGGTTTATAATATTATTTTTATGGTTATTTGATATTAACTATTATTACGACGTGTTGATATCGCCCTAACCGAATCGCGTGGTCCATCATCGTGTATGTACAAAAAACTTACAGGCCACTATGAGTGACTGTGCCACCGAGATGCGACTGAAATAGTTGCCAGCTTTTGTTTTTCTATATATTTATTTGCGCTGCTAAAAAGAAAACTATTTATTATTTATTTTTTTTTACCGATACCTACGTTATAATGATATAATATAATAAATATTTTAACTATGGGTGCCCTGTATATATACGTTATTACATTCACGAACTGTTGTTGACCCATTTCGTTGAGCGTTGTATATGCACATCCATTGCTGTGGTTTTGAAAAAAAAAATATAACTCGGAACGAGTCTTTTGCGTTTGTTTCAGCGTAGACCAATGTATGTATACATTTTAATATCATTGGGCGTGATCACGTATATTCAATATTTGCACATTACTTAATATATATATAATATACTACTCACCAGTAGGTACCTACACAGATCCATAATAACATCGGCAACGCCGATTTAATAAAATATTTTTAATTCAATTTTTTTTTTTTTATCGATGACCCATAATAATTGTAATATTGTATAATGCGCAATTAAATCAGAGTAAAATTGTTGAAGTTGAATAATAAACGAAGGTTTCAAATATAGAATAATGCGGCAGTGTATGGTTATATGTACAATACATCACCTAACCTTTACAGTGACAAAGGGTGTCTCGCAAATTGTTTAGTTCGCGCCTCGTATAGGTATTAGGTATATAAATATAATTTATAATTAATTAAATATTAAATAAAATAATTTATTGTGTATATACGTAAACCAATGGCATATTATATATCATTTGATACTTGGGTTAAGAAACTATGGAAAGACAATTACAGTTACTGGAAAAACTTAGATACATCGCACGAGACAACGAATGTCATTGGTTTATAATTTATTATTATTATTATTATCATTCCTATTGCACCAGGTCGGGTACAACAGTTGAGCATAACAACCCTGACGTAGGTTATGTACAACACGCTGTTATCAGGTCACTATAAAAGCAGACGGTTTCTGATCGCACTCGGCAACAAAATGCACGGTCTTGTAGCCTGTAGGAATAAATCGAAAAACGTAAATTTCGTTTAGAAAACCGTCGAGATTTATGCAGGTGATATTAAATTGGAAAATATGCACGTTTATTTTGTGGTGCGATTTTCCACGTGACGGCATTATATTATATACATATTATATTTTGTATTTGCGTGTGCAAGGTATCGTAAATACCATTCATCGGCGAGAGGAGGACACATTCGAAAAACCATTTTGACGATCGACGTAGTTTTCTTTGACTTCAGTGAAGTATAATGATATTATACTGTTGTATATAACATTGTAAAGGTACATTGTAGGTATAGCTGGTTACAACCTACGCGAGTGTACAATGTATAATAATATGCTATATAGACGATATACGATTATATAATATATAGATTGGACTCCGATATGAATGTTTAAAAGAGTTTGTAGTAGGTATTTAAATTGTATGTGTGTGTGTGAGTTTTAGTGGCAACGTGAAAAAATAAAATAAACATTTATTTTTCCATATAAAAACCAATCATATTACACGCATCCGTCTGCTTGCTTAAAGATTTAAAACTCTCGACTCTGTACGCGCTGGACTCGGCCGTGACGGCGGCACCGGCTAAACGGATCAATATTAAAAACCTTTTTTTTTATTTTCCGAAAAATGACACGCGGTACTATAAAATTCTAACAGACAACCGCGGTCAGGCATGATTATTTTTGTAATAATCAACAATTTATCAAATCTGTCATGTTTTAATCCAGTTTAGCGGTGCTCCGCGGGTGTCTTTTTTATTATTATCATTATTATTATCATTTCATTATTTATTTTAGGTCGTTATATTAAACGAAGAGGTGTTGCGAAAATAAAACACCAAACTCAAATATTCGGTTACAGATACCATAGTTAAATCACGTTCACACAGTATTTCGGGTAATTACGTTTGGAACGAAATAATTCTGTTAAATTGCGATCCGTTTGGATTGATAATCAGTGTTTATAAATGTTTCGTTTATTATTTTAAATAGGCAACCCATATAATCGAATAGATTTTTTTTTTATTATAATTATTATTTTTGTTACGCAGTTCGGTAAAAAAGTTCAGTAAAACACAAAAGATATGGAATTATTATAAAATTAATATAATAATATATATATAAAGAAAACAGAGAAGTATAGCTCAGATATATTAGTAGATGATTACCTATCGTCATTAAGCTCCACACGAAAAACCGTTCTGAGAGGAGACGGATTGTCGCCTATATTTTAAGGATAATTTATGATTAATTTCTATTAATTCTATTTCTATTTGTTAATTAATATAGTTATTTCTATTACCTAACTTATAAGTTATAAGTCAATATCGCGTACCGTAGACGGTATAAATATAATCTAATTAATAATATTGTATCAATAGGTACCTACCTTAAAATTAGTTTAAATATTTTGATATTATATTTGATTATTTCATTCTTTATAAAAAAATTATAATGTATGTAATGACTAAAAGTTTCATGTCCCTACGATCAACGTTTTTCTAAGTATAACAAAATAACTAAAACCGTTAGAAGAAACATCGTTATCGTTATTTTTATATCCAATTTTGTCAAAATTAGAACTTCAAATGTCTATAAAAAAAATAGTGTGATAGTATTTTTGATAATTAAAAATGTCTGTAAACATAACTTTACTAATGAATTTAATTAATATTGTATATCAAGTCTCATGTATTAAAATTAAAAATGCAAATGTATCTAAGCTTGGTGGAAACTGCAAAGTGGAACATTCTCTATCCTGACCGAAAATAGAAATAAATCAATGCAGTGAACTTCAAAAGGTGTATTTCTAACAATTGTGTGAAAAAAAAAATCGGAAAAACATTATACACGCGTAATCTATACCCTGCAATATCTTTATCATTGCGGCTTTGTGCAAGACCTTGTAACTCAATGTTATCATATTTTATATTATGAAGTTTAATAATATGAAGCCCTGACCGTATAGAATCTAAAATTATATTATGAAAAATATGCAGTAACGGTACCCCATAATAATACTTAAATATAATTTGTATATATTGTCGCTTACTCGCTTAAATCTATTTTAGAAACAGACTATATTTTACTCGAGTTCCCAAGTAGGTATTTACAATATTATACTGAACACAAAAGCCTTGCTATAAAATGTTGAGGCCTCGGGCTAATGTTTTGGGTGATGGTTGTTTGGGCGAAGGTAATTTTGAGCAAAAAAATAATAGTTGGTTTGGGCGAGTAAAATTATTTTTACCTACGTATGATTAAAAGCTGGTGACTTTGATGTGAACGTTTTTAAACATAGGGATCATTTTTTAATTATATGTATTATGTATTTACGTATATGATTTTGTTTTATTAATTGCAACATTTTTAATGTATGTTACGATATTACTATACCAATATATTTTTAAAGTTGAGATCATTATTAATTACTAATTATTATGTATTTTGTATGTGGCTTTATTTTTCAATTGATAATGCATAGTATTACAATATAATATAGATTAATTTACCTATAAACCTATTCATACTTATTCGCTCAAACACATTATAATGTTTTAAGATCACTCGTTCAAACGCATAATTATGCTAAATAGCCCAAACACATTTAAATTATTAAAAAGTCACCCAAACGTAAACCGCTCAAATAAATTATACCATAAGTTTATATAAGTAATTGTATTATTAAATGTTAATCAATATAAATAAATCGTATATTACTGTATTACTACTTATACATAATATATAAATTCGATACGTTCTAAATGAGCGTCGTATGAACTTACGAGGCTGGATTGGTCCAGCAAATTATCTTGAAAATCTGCATGAACCGAAAGGCTGCGATGGCGCCTGTGTCATTCATCTGTGAAATCCGGTATGGTTCTAACCCGCTTGGTCATGAGGCAGCCATTTACCATACTACTTTATAGTACTAAAATAATATTTAATGAATATACATATTAAAAAATATATATAAATATATCTATTATGTCAATTATTTTATTTAAATGGTCCAATATATAAAAGATTTTTGTAAATCACAAACGAAAGCCCTTTTAGATTCTGAGCGGAGCGAAGAAGCTAGTGGTTTACAATGGTGTTTATTTTTTTATTTATTTATTTATTTTTTTTATATCCTGTATACACAATTCCTACCAGAAGGAGTGCTTCAATTTCAACATATAGTACCTTATATTTTAACAAATTAGATCAAGATGGTACTTTAAAGAGGTCATTTTTCTATTTTATCAATAGTTATTAATTAATGCCACGGGAAAAACCACCAAAAAATTACAAAAACCGCTAAAAATGGGATTTTAATTTCTAACGCTTTGTTTGTCACGATAGAAACGAATAAAAATTATAATAATATTATAATATTAATTCAACTTACATGATATAATAAATAATAACAATATAAAATATCCAGACTGACAAACCGTCTCCGCTCGGAATCGTTTTTCTTAAATAATGATATTATATCATTGAATTCAAGTTTAATACAATCCATTATACAATGACCCACTTGTAACCTTCTGTACAGCAGAGCGACATCCACTTACCAGCTTTTATTTTATGTTGTTCTGTATAAGAACGATATTTTTCATCGATAATGTAATTTTTAAATCGTGTTTAACGTTCAAACATTAATTGCCTAACTTGTGTAATCAATTAGATTTAATTTGTTTCTTTTTAATTCAAGTAGATTTTCTATAAATTATACACAGACGAAGATATTAAAAACTATAACGTTTAGCTATAGAATTTTTGGATTTATATGACTCATTTCTCACTGAATAATATAGAAGGTTCTTGTTGCAAGACATGAGGGTATTTTAGAGTTACTATAAGGGTTGATATCGACTACCTAGATAATGTTAATGATATTGGTATTATATGATATTGAGATCCCAAAATTGCATCAGCTGATTATAATGTTGATTACTCCGTTATTTCACGATAAATTTGAATATTGATTACAACGGCCAAGTATAATATTATAATTAATTAATCTTAAAAAGTTCAAAATAAAAGTACTCATTAATAACTTTTATCTTGCTAGTGGTAGGTACAATAACAAACTACAACAATTGTTAACAAATGCAATAGTTGTTAATTGTTATAGTCTTTATTCAATTTTTAGAAGTCGTGTTAACCGTATGGTCAATTACGTGCATAAAGCAAATGCAAATATATGGAGCCGAAACAATCTGTATAATTCAGATACCTATTAAACGTGTCACACATAATATTAATAATTGAAGCATACATGACGTTATATTTATATAAAATATATTATAATGATATATATTATATAATTCTATGCAAGATTATAAGGAAGCAATTAATATTACACATTCGAGTGTATATAATATAAAATAATATCAGAATGTATTGTTTATATAAAAATAATATCACTGTATTGATATTTGATTATTTTACGAGAAACGTGTTTTTACGATATTTGGCGAATCATCGTTGAACACGATGAAAGCAATAACAGAAATATTATTATATTGAATATGAAAAATAAAATCAATTTTTCCCTATAAAAAAGAAGCGCTTTTTAACGAAACATACTACAGCGTGGCTCATTAATTAAAATTTAAAACGTAATAACGAGCGAATTGAGTGTTGCGGCAACCAATACCACAGAAGTTATAACGATAATAAATTATATATATATAACAGCCGAGAAAATCGGAAAAACGGTATAAAAAACAAATGAAAACACGATAGTCGCAGCGGACAACGTCTTATTGCACTACTCGCATCGAATTTTCTTTTCGTGTCACTAGACACATCGGATGAGATAATATTATTGTTATTTAGGTATTGTAGATTATTATTTTTCTTACTAAGTGACGCAACTTAAAAATCATGTACATTAATAATGATTATACAAATGAAATATTTTCAAAAATATATTCAATAGGTAAATAAAACGCCGATCTAGCCTAACTAACTAGCTGACGACTTGTTTAGGAGTACGTATATCTACTATTATACCACCTTAGTTATATTTATAATAATATATTATATAATGTACCTCGCGTAATAATCTAATTAAAATACTATTACACTAAAAAAAAAAATGTAATGGTCACCAATTTCATATATTATATTGGACGTATTCGTTCGTTGAAATCCAGAGGTTATTATTCATTTAAATCTAAAGTAGGAAATTATTATTGCAAACGAAAAAAAATGTATGAGCTCTGTGAAACTCAATGATTTTTGGTTATTTACTGAAAGTTAATATTGAGTAAAATCATATAGATAAGTAGTTTAGTAGTTATACATATTCTAGTTCAATAACATGTTACAAATTAACAGAATAAACTGTTGCAGAATTAATCATTATCATCCACAAGACGTACGACATATTGATATAAATAGTCAATGCTAACAAGTAACAAGCATATTTAAATATACCTATTTTATTAAAATATTATGATACTATACCTATTTCAAATGCTCTTTCACTTTAATTATTATTAAGTATGTTTAATATAATATATATTTTAATCACGAATTGTCTACAAGATCAGGTGAATTGTAAATGTATGTCTATTTTACAACGATAAAATAATTAATATTATCATATAATAGGTATATAGTATATTATAAAACGTACGTTATTCTTTTGATAGTTACCTACTACCTACTACCTACTGTATACTACTAAGTGCTCCTAATAAATATTTTACGAATTGACGTTGATATTTTCTTCGTTCATCCCTTTGAACGTGCTCTTTTTATTTAAACTAATTTTCATGTCGCAGCTGGTTTATAGAAGTATCCAACGCGCACATACAAAACTCAAGTTAGGTTATATTTCCTTAAACAGAGTTGAGAGTTCACGTGAACGTCGTATTTTGGCTTTTTTTTTACTATTGCATATTTATAAAATGTTAAATGTATTTATTGACTCATGCAGGTATAATTAATATCAAAGTGTGTGTGAGATTGATGATTACAATGATATTAATAAATTACAACTATATAAGACCTATTAAATCATTAAAACTAGATAGGTACATTCCACATTATACAAAATTAACTAAATACGATGAAATGATAATGATTGTTCAAAAAAATATTAGAATAATAGAAATAGAATATAGTTTTCATTAAAATTATTTAAAAGGTTCATGCAATGAATATTTAGGATCTAAATTTAAAACCTTATAATAATATGCACTCATAATATCAGGTCAAGTACTTTATATTGAACAAATTTTAATACCTAACCTATTTTCAATGTACCTATACGTATACGTTATGTACTATGATCAATAAATTACAAATAGTATAACGTTAATACCAATGTCCAATAATAATAATAAGTAGGAATTAACAGCTAACCCTATAGGTACGCACTGCGTTTATATTAGTTATAAATTGTGTATATAGGCTTCTGTGTTAAACTGTCACAAACAATTTCCCCGAATTTATGTACGGTTGATAAAAAAATAAAGTATTTGTCTAAAAGAATGAAAACTGTAAACAAATAAAAAACATTTCTGTCTACTAATTTCGTGCTAAGTGCGATGGAATGTAACCAACAGAAAACCTGGTTTTGGCGCGACCCAACACTTAAAACCAACGCATTTTTGGTCTGACCATCGGTTAATTAACTTTCAAACTCCATACAGCAGAGTGTGCCTTTTACAAACAAATCGTAACTGCCATGCTATTAATATTAATTGTTTTATAATTTGCAAAAAACAAAAAAATAGTATACCTGTGTTATCAGATCTTTTTCAACTTTACCCCCCCCCCCCCCCTCACCGGTTTATATTTCTGCGGATGCCTTATTTTTTAGAATCAAATTAAAAAGGATAATATTTCCATAATTCGTAAATCTTGTATCAGAATATATTATTTTTTATGTTAACACATTATATTATTGATATGTTTTTAAGTATGAATGAAAAATTGTATTTGAATCGATCAATTCAATTTCTGTGATTTTATTATTTTCCATACTGTTCAACAAAAACAAATGTATTTATACGATGCACATACAATCATAATGGCTGATAATAATATCATTATTATTTTGTTTGTGACTGCATTACATAGTGTGACTATTATAATATAATTATGATAATAATAATATGTATAATATTTCATAATTTTGAGGGACACTTTTGCCATAGACCATAGTATATAATAATATTATGATCGTCACAAAAGTTTTTCAAAACTCCGGACACTGTGTTAAAGGTAATAATCAACTATAATATATTTCTGTATACGTTACGCGATGTAAGACATAATATAGAGATTCCTAGTCCATTGTCAATAGTCCCTATATATTAAAGTGTGCTTGGTTTTGAGATGATGTGTTTCATTCAATTTTCAAACGTAGATCGAGGACGCGGGAAAGTAGCAAGTGAATAATGTGTGTAATTTTATATTAGGTCGAACGGTAAATCGTTGTTCGTTTCACACCGTCGTCGGGTCACAAAGCGTGCGAAAATCGCAAGAGCTAACCAATAACCATAAAATATGTACCTAATACCTACCTATTTATTACACAAATATGAATTTTACTTTTTGGCATAATACTATTTTATAATAGTCGTGTTGTGAAATAACGAAAAACAAAAACTGCACACAACGGTGGTCGGAACACGCTCGTATCTGACCACAGACGACGGTGTCGGCGGTGGGTATGGATCGGTGGATCGGTCGGGTTGTGGGTCGTTCGGGCTTCGGGTGTTCAGTTTTCGTGACGACAAAGTATAGGTACATCGCGCGTTCCACCCGATGAGTATATAGCTGGTAAGGACCTACCTATACATATATTGTGAGGCGAGGGCAGAAGCAGGGAACTTATACTCGGCACCGCGACCTGTTGCAGAGGTCGTCGGGGTCGGGGGAGACGCTATTTCAGTACAGCAGCGGTGTGGGTGAACGGGCGCCGCGTGTCGACGTGGATGAGCAGCCACGCAGAGACGTTCGCGATTCGACCGGCTGCGGAGGCTGAACGACAACGGCGGTGGCGGTGGCGGTGCAATAGTCGTCACCATTTTTGCTAGTGGGAGTGCGGCAGTGTATAAAATATAAGGTAAAACGACCACCGCACACTGTACAGCCATGCACTGCGTAGCGTTCGGGTGTCTGGTGCTATTGAGCGTTTGGTGTTGCCATGCACGGGGGCACGGCACTGCCGCGGCCATCGACGATCCAGGGGGACTTCTCGCGGCGGCCACGCGGCCACAGCCATCGTCCGAGCTGATGATGGTGGCGCCGGCACCGCCGCTGGCAGTGTCCGCGTCCACCGTTGGCCTTGACGCGGTGGGAGCCGCGTCGTCGTTGGCTTTGGCCAGTGCCCCGGCCGCAGACCTGGACACGGCTGCGTCCAAGAAGAAAAAGAAGAAGAAATCGAAAAAGTTCAAAAAAGGCGGCGGTTCTAGCCACAAAGAAGACCACTTTAACAAGAAGGGCAAAAAGGCTGATAAGGGATACAAGTCGAAACACTCGAATCACCATGGCAAGAAGGGCCACCACAAGAAGGAGGACAAGAAGAAACATTTTGCGGAGCACGGTGGCCACAAGAAGAAGCACCACGACGAAGGTGGCTATTACCATGACCACCACAAGGGCGAGAAGGGTGAAAAGGGCCACAAGTTCGAAGACAAGGGCGCGTACAAGAAGGGGCACAGCACCAAGGGAAAACACGAGGTACACAAGTTGGACGAGTTCAAGAAGAACAAGAAGTTCTACGACGAGCACCATGACTCGGGACACCACAAGAAGCACGGCGGCTACGAACACAAGCACGGACACAAGGAGGGCAAGAAATACAAGAAGGGCCACAAGCACGCCGGACACCATCACGACCACAAGGGCAAGAAGGGCAAACACCATCACGGCAAGCACCACAAAGAACACAAGGGTCACAAGAAGGCGGCGGGACACGACGAGAAGTACGGGCACAAGAAGGACTACGCGAAGAAGGGCGGTCATGACGAGCACAAGAAATGGAAGTTTAGCAAAAAACAATAACAACTGCGCATGCGCATGAGCCAAACTTGAGTCATCGACGTCGTTGCAGCGGTCGCTGTTTCACCCTACGATAAACTTATAATAATAATGTTATAACTACAACTGAAATAGGTATAATATATTATATAAATAATAATATTTTAACGACGTAGTACCAACTTTATAACGATGTGACGTTGTCTGCGACTGAATCAATTCGTATGTTATCCTTAATCCTTTTTCTATATGCGTATATCTTTTACTATATTTATAATACATATATGTATGCATAATATTATTATATTTATATACTTGCAATTTGTTTTCTCAATAATCTTTTGAAGCGTCTCTAAGACGCTATCGTCACACAATGCTGTCGGTTCACACGTACCTATATCATTTTCTCTCTTCTCTTCGCCACGCTCCGATCGTCGTAATATTATTATTATATCAGAACTCAGTACTGCAGACTACAGCCCCACCTATATGGCTATACGATGCGATAAATATAATTGAAAAACTTTTTAGACCTTATTTTTATTGCCCTCCGACGACGATGACGACGACGACTTGAGTATTACTAGTCAAACATAATACCTTTGTAATACGTTTTTAGAAAACGCGTGAGTGTTTACATTAATAACCGTTCATCGTTATACCGTTTATCGATCTGGCACTCAAAACAATCGCCTTTAATAGTACAATATAGGTTTTCTTCTGCGTTTTCATTTTCAGTTAAAATTATAAATTTATAATAGAACACGTGAAAAAAGAGGTACCTCGGTCATATTGTTTTTCTCGTCATTTTTTATTACCGAATTATAATATCGGGTAGGTAAAAATGATACGAACTTACAATTATTTTATTAATAACATTTAGATTGTACTGTTGCTGGGGGTGGGCTAACGCGCTATATGTTTCCCTCATTTTAGCCGTTTTTTAATCGGCAAAACAGATTGACGAATTCACAAATTGATTTTCCCATAAATCCCGAGTATCGTCTCCCTCGACTCCAAAAATCACTGGATCGGACCAATCGTTATTGGGGTTTGTGTCTGTGATGTATACCTACGAACAATAATAATTATAGTAACGCGTCATCAACGGTGCGCAACTCTCGTCGTCGTCGTCGGTATGATATTTTAACATTTTATCACCATTAATCGTGTCAGGGCGGCCAAGAGCCGTGCATTGTAAATAATAATATATATAGGTAGGTACACACAGTAACGGAGAAACTAAATTATTATTGTGCACGCAACATTAGATAATGGTTAGGTTAGGGTATCGACTGGAAATGTCGACACATCGATCGACGACGGTTTTTCTTTCCTTTCGGTTTTCCCCTCCACACACAAACTATTCACACCACCGCCAATAATAGTATAATACAATTCGCCATTATATTATTATTATTATGCTACTAATGGGTGTGAATATCGTTTATGTTATTACGAGCCGAAAAACGACGGTTAATCGGTGAACCGAAATACCGTGACAGATCGCGTCTCTTTAGGTCAGGCGCGAGTCATTGTGTGTGTGTGTGTGTGTGCGCGCGCGCACAATTAAAACGCATAATTTACATTTAAACGTTGCGCAACGTTTGAAATGGTTTTGTTTTCATGTTAAACACTCGGTGAAAGACCTTTTTGTTATATTATTCTTTTGATTTCGTGAAAAATATACGGAAAAAAATAATGATGATAATACTAGGTAGGTAGCGCACACAGGCAAATTAGGAGTTGCTTACACACCGCGCTTGTCTGCAGTGCGCAAATCCGTTAACAAGCCGTGCATTTAACACTGTTGGGACTTGCGGTTCTAAAATACTCTATAAAACATATTCTACTGAATGTCGTCGATTTAATGACGAAAGATCAAAATACATGCCAAATAACCTCTCCGCATTCCTCAACAATGAACCATCTATAACCTACTCAAAATATTATCAAAGAAACACCTGCAATTTATACAAAACCATAATATTATAATCAGAACAAAATCAAAATGTACTTTTAATTTTTAATTTTTATTTACTTACTGATTTAATTCAATGTTATAAAAACAAAAAAATACTTATATTCTATAATGTACTAAAAACCAAAATTTAACACAGTAATAGCGACCAATGACCAATACAGTTGATGCCTTGTAATTATAATAAAAAAAACCTTTCAGGGTTTTATCGGGTTTTATACCTTCTTCGAATTCAGCAGTAGGTCAGTGGGTTAGTGCCAAAACTACCCCACCAGAGACTACTATTTTGATGTCCTTCAAAAAAATCATGTATAATTTTAAAAAATGTCCTAGGTAAAGTAATATGACGTATTTAAGGAATCTTTTTAAATCGCTATCAATAATAATATTAGGCAGGTATCCGTATAGGTATATAAATCTTTGAAGAGCACTCGTGATAATATACACATCATATAAATACACTATAGTATACCTCTAAATTTCAATATTATTTATGTGCATGCCGCATGGACATTGATTTTAGAAATATTTATACGCCACTGTACGTTTTTCTTAGTACAATCATGTACATATTACCTATATAGGAATCTACATAATTATAAAAATAAAACACGTACCTATCTACAGCCGTATAATATATACATATATACATACACGTATATATTTTATAATCGTGGTAATAATTTAATACATACTATAATACTATATAACTGTTGGTTGTATATAATACATGCTAACATGCGAATACGTGTGATATTAATGCATAATATTTATTTGTATAGCAGATCCACAAGACCGTAAAACGTTTATAGGTTTCCTCTGCGAATATTTTTAATTTTTAATTTTTTTTTGCTTACTGTTATGCAACGGCGCGGCGTGGTAATTTAAAGCAATACTGGATTATATAACGAAATATAAAATAGATATAGTTAAGCGCACTAAAACGTTGTGATCAGTGCAATGATAAGGTCATCGATGTGTGTGTGTGTGTGTGTGTGTGTATTTTTGACCTGCCATATCGATACTCGATTGTGGCAGGGTGCTGTTCGACGGTCGACACGGTTGCAGTTGGGTCTGTCCTCAAACACAATACATAATATACATAATATTATAGGATATAGTATATAAATTGCAGTATATGTGCAGTATGCTCTATGCACCTATAGGTAATATGGCTATATAGTATAATACAGTCACCAGTCGGTAAATCGAAACAAATATAAATTTAATCACGGTAAAATGTTATTTTCGATTGCGTTTATTATAAAATATATTTACAATACAAAATTAATCCCACAAAGTACCTACCTATACGTCTGTGGCTTGTTACGTGGTAGATGAACTTATATAATAATATAAATATTTAATATAGAGATATTTTTATTTTTTTCAAATCCTGAAAAACATACTTATACCTCGTTTACTTATAACATATAGGTATATATATATGTATATTATGGATATAGATGGACCGTATCAAATATGTCATCGAGGCGGTCTGATTTTGTAAAAAATAAATGTAATAATAATAACACAACAATAAAACCTTTTACTTTTCATACTTGTATAGTTGTATATCGTTCAATCGTTGCGTATAATGTAATATAATATTATTATGTTTAAATCGTAACTGTTTAGATCTTTCACATAATCACATGTGTATATTTGTATACGAATAATATGTTAATGAATGTATAATAACATTCTGTGAACAATATTACAATAGTTTATATATTTTAAATACATTCAAATACAATAATATTTTCATACCTAGTTAATACTCGATGTATTACAAATGTATCACCATATAGTCTGATGAACCACTTTACGATCGACTTGAAAATTAATTATCCTATGCACGCATGTAATATCATACTACACATTGTTGTATACGTTTAAAACTTGAAACAAAAATATTATAAGACGCCGCGTAATTTCGAATTGAATAATAATTATAGAATACAAATTATTAAACTTACTGTAGGACGTAATTTGATTTATTTTTTCCCGCTATAATGATTGAAAACAGGTACGTAATTATATCATGGTAGGTGGGTTATTATGAAATATTTTAAAAAAACACTTTTTGTTGGATTTCCACACGTGCCATGTAGGTATTTCTTGAAACAACCCCCAATGATTAACGTGGTTCTGAAGTATTAAAATAGTATTATTACAGTGTTCATATCGATTAGTATGTGAGCACTACAGTGTTGTTGGAATGATAAAATACAAAATTCTAACCCCGGTGATGATGATAATATTATGATATAAGTTCTGTAGTAATAATAATATATTCACCGGCTGTATTAATTTTGCATTAAACGGTCATGATGAATGATGATATTATATTGTCTTTTGTTTTGTTGATATACATCACGGCATAATAATATTATATGTACCTACATCAAATTAATAATAAATATTATAAGTATAGGAATTGTGATTTAGTGAACGTTTGTCGACTTTTATATTATTATTTTTGAATACGATTTTAATTCTTAACCACAACTCGGGTGGAGACGGGGATGGCAAAAGTTTGAGTAACACAAAACACGAAAACGCATTTAAATTTCTCCAAACTAACCATACTTTGTTGCTCGTGAGATAATATTTCATGCTGCACTAACACCCAATTAATATCGTTTAATATACTACACGTTGTGTAAATAGTAATTATTAAAATATGTCAACTAATGAAGCGAGTGTGGACAAAAACCTTGTGAAAAAAAGAACAAAAATGTTTCAAAGATGTTTCGATAAATTTATGCAGTCAAATTTATTTACAGGCTTCAACCGCATTTATTATCGGCGAAGGCGAACATTGGACAATTCGCAATTAAGGCTACTATACAGCATGGTTTTCCGTTAATTTATATTCTAAATTACACGAAAAGAAATTCTGTTTTCGGTGCGAAGATTCCAAAATAAATTTTTTATTTTTCTGATATACTTACTATACATAATATAATATCTTATAATTTATTGATTTCCAATGTGAATTGACTATTGAAATTAATGGATTTCCAATTTGTATTCTACACTCGGATTTTTTTTTTTGTGTTTTTAAAATAATTAATGGATTTTCAATTTGATTAATATATTGTTATCCTATGTTTTGACTTGTACATTTTTAAAATACTTTTTTGATTATTGTTGTTTAATTTTGTAAAACAATAATATGATAAGGTATTTATAATTAATTATAATGATGATTTATTAGGCGTACTATATACATGTGATTTTACAAATTTCGAAAGACATGATTATATGATATACCTAAGTAAAGAATTAGTCAAAATTGTCTGGAAAGTACCATTGTATATTTTCTTTTAAGTTTTTGAATAGTTGATTTATGAATAAAAACGCAATTTTTTTTTAACTAACTTTTTTTACCCAATTTATGAAAAAATTATTTACAATAAGTGCAAGTACTATACTCTGGGTTTTCCATTGAAGACACTTTGATGTGGGTAAGTCAGCTTATTCATCAAGTAGGTTACAAACGACATACAACTCATAAAATATATTATAATGACTAATTGCAACCAAATTGACACAATACTGCAACGGTAAATACGAGGCTTAATGTATATAATACTATAGTAATCAGTTGTATGAAATCATACATTTCAAGATACTAAACAATAGTTAAACATTATTTAATGTCGAAAAACCAAAGATGTTTTAAATAAAGTGACACATCTGTTGTAGTTTTGGTTACAGAATTTCAAGCCAAAAAATAATATTTTATGCGAATATAAAAACGATAATCTTTCAGTATTGGTCACCAAGGCAACCAAAGTCCCAACGGACATAACGGGCATTTGAAGCATTCCAACGCTCAGTGTATAATATTATATTATATAATATAGAAACCTATAAAATATGAAACAGAAATTAAAAAATATCTCTGCAAAGGCATTTTTTTTTATCGTTGAGTCACATACAAGGTTTGTCAAACGATATTATAATCGGAAATATTTTGACCGTTCACCACAAAATTATTGTTTTCGCATATATTGATTGTACGGTTATAAGTTTATGTACGAAGGAATCTCAATACAGATAACCGTGTTCGGAATGACAGCTGTGAAAGCTGAATAGACATATTTTGTCCATGCTTAAAAAATGGCATTTGATGAAAGTTTTTTTTTTTAAGGGGGTGGAGGAGGTTCTGTGGCAAAAAGTTATCTGAACACCATCGGTGGAATAAATTCAACAGAAATATTTATAAAAAAAAAAAAACTCCAACAAAACAATGTTTAGTCTTCACAACTACAATAATAATGGTAAAATAAAATCATAATTTATCGTGTCGTACGACATTTAGACAGTGTTGGGGAAAATTATATAACTGATATAACAGTAAAGATTCAAATTCAAATTAATATTAATATTTGTTTGAAAAATGTCTAAAATAATTTAAAAAACTTCTGATATTTAAGTAAAATCTGAATATAAATTATAAACAGTTTATTTAATACCATCTAGTACAGTCAACTTTTATGAAAATAAAGGTATTAAAAAATACAAAAATAAATCGAAAACAAAAGCTAATTTGATATTATTATTTTAAAGATATTTAAGTATGACATATAACCACTATTGTCACAACACTGCAGTATCAAAACTGATTATTTTAAACGAAATTATTGTAAACGAAATATTTCAATAATCATAGTCTATCAATTTTTTTATTATCTAAAATCTAAATTATTATGTATAGTCATAGATCAACATTTTAAAATTTTTTTAAAAGAATTTAACACAATTTATATTATATCAGAGAATTGTTTTATGTGAGTTTTGCTTTAAAATATTTAAATATTTTACATCTATAGAATAATAAATTAATGATAAAGAATAAAATTATCACAATATTATCATTTACTTATGTAGGCCTTGCTATCATAGGGCATTTACTTATATAAAATAAAAATAAATCTTTACATTATATTATACAAGTGAGATAAAATATGTTTCTGACAAGATAAAGATAAATTTCATCCCTTTCTGGAAAATATTACTATTCTAAAATCGTTCTACTATATATTCAAAACCGATGAATTATGGAAAAAAGTTTTGACATAAGATCTTGCAATAATATCTTAATAGGCCAACAAGTTTATGTTTGTCAATAACTAATTTCTAAATTGGCTCACATTTTATCGGCGCTTTAAAAAATAATAAACTGACATAAATACATTTTGGAAAAATTTGAAAAAAATAAACCAATAATTGTGCAGTGTTTTTTCTATTATACTCGTGAGTTACCGTATTTAACTCGGACATACGTCAATGGAAAATCTGGTAACAAGCGTAAATATTATTACCTATATGTACCAGGGGTCACCAAATGGCGGCTCACGGACACATTTTATCCGGTCCACAGACGAGAAAAAGAAAGTAAAAACAGTTAATATTATTTTGTTCTAGTAATTTATTATTTTTGTTCATAGAGTTTTTATCGACGCCAGAAATTTCGATGGCCCACGAACAATTTCAAGTTTTAAGCTAATATGGCCTCTCAAAAATATTAATTGGTGACCTCTGACCGATGATAAATAATAATAACTTGCCATATTCCATTTTCTTTTGTATGTTTTACATAATATATTAACTATATTATGATATATTATATTATAATATATTAACTTTGTAAATTTTACAAAATTAATACATCTATATAGTAAGTACTAAGTAGGTAGGAGGCGGTATATATGTCAATAAAATTCTCAAATTAATAATATGTCATAAAAAAATGTTTATCTCGAGTAAAACTCGATTTCATGAAATAGTATAGGTAAGCAGGTACGGTGTTTCCCACATTCGTACTATATCGTGCTTGTACGAATAACATAACTTTGATATTTTTTTGTTTTCCCCAACCATCCCGTATAATGGGACGATTTTCCCCATTATTATTATTTAAAAGCGATAGTGCACTGCAGTACCTGCCTAAATGCGAAGAAAAACAATTTTCAAACATTTGGAATTGGCAATTTTGTTTTCACAGCACCCCATCGATTTTCGCGAACAATTTACACGCACGCGCTCATACGCATTACACGCACACGTACGCAACAATATACGTAAATTCGTGTGTGTGTGTGTGTGTGTGTGTGTTGTTTAATTCATAGATGTATATATACGTTTTATCAGGGTACACCTACATACGGATTTTAGTTTCGTACGTGATATCACGTATCTATCATACCGGGACCATATCAATACATTGTCTATTGCAAACTATTTACATAAATTACCCGTGTGCATTAGGGGACGGTGAATCGCATTTCGGATAGTCTTGTAATTCCGTCGTCGGCGTCGGAGTTTATTTTAAATCCCCGGGCAGCGAACTATTTCGTTAATATAACATTATATCTATTACGTCCTCGGCTGTCCTTGTAATATTAAGTCCATACACGCACATAATATGTGTAAAGTAAATAATATTATAGCATTATAATAAAATATAAATACTATATTATGCAACATCTCGCGTTGACTGTACCTACGTATTGTATGCAACTTACCTGCAATGTATTATATTATTATTATAATGTTGTTTTTGTATAATATTAGCAAAATTATGACGTTAACTATTATTATAATTTATAATATTCACACCGAAACACACCAACACACACACACACACTATGAATACGACATCATGCTATAATAATATGACGACCGTTCGTTTTATATAATATTTATGCATTACGATTTATCCCGAACGGCAATCTACTTAATAAATTATAATATTTATCATTCATAGGTACATTCCAATAATAAAACGGCGGTCTGTATAGGCAATTTAGCTACGCCACTATCGTGGCTTTAGTTTTCAGATACCTATCTCATAATATTTGTTATGAGAGTATTATAATAATTAATATTGTATAAAATAATATTCATAATAATAACTATTATTTTTATTATTACCTACTGGCTACTACGTACGCACATGTGTGCTTTCGTTATTCTGCTTAAATCATCCGTACATAACTTCAAAGTCAAACGAAAATCTCTCTCCGCATTATACCTATCGTGGTGGACTACAGCGCGTGTCATAAAATCCACGATTTAGGTGGTTCATACATGGTTTCATTGAAGAATAACTGGATGTTATGTCCTACACCAAACATAATATTATGTTTATTGACTTGACATCTGAATTTAGTATCTTATTATAATATGGACAATTGTATACCTACTTAATTTATTTTTATTATTTTTAATATTGCGAGTCGTGGATAGATGCGAATAAGACCACAGTTTGAACTGAACCAGGGCCCAATTATTTCAATCTACCACGGCATACTAACTACAACATAGCATGTAAATCAATATCACGTCTCGAATTCAGAGACCCAGTTTGTTCAATTAGGGAAGTCATTACTGCCCACCACAAAGACTGTGTCTGTATGATGAAGTAATAACTAATAATAGTCATATTTTAATACATTATATACAAAGTACCGAGTTTCCAGGCTTAAACCATAATATAAATATATTATATTGTCAGGTATAATATAATGTGAGGTGATTCACCAAGCATACTCACCCCCATTTTTTATTTAAATAATGAAAAAAATCATTGGTTTTCACTAAAAAATAATAAGTTTGTAATGCCATACAAGAAACTTTTTAAATGGTATAAAAAATCTAAAAATTACATATTGCAGTATGAAATTCAAGCATTCTTAAAAATTCAAAAAATCAGAATATTGATCAATTCATTGTTTATGAAAAATAGGGGTGAACATGCTTGACGAATCTATCTGTATATATATTTTATATGCCAAGATGCGATTTCAGAATCCAAATAATATTTAGATACTAATTTCTTGCCGTATCAATTTTAATTCACTCGTGCAATCACGATGGCTATTATTCATATTTAAGCACGAAATGAGAAATCTGGAATTAGCGTAAATGTCAGAGGGACTCGTAAAAGTTTTAACAATCTCGCGGGAAAGACAAACAACACACAAGTATTATATAGACTATAGAGCACCGCTGTCCAATTATTGTTATTACCGCGAGCACACTGTAACTCGTAATTTGTACAACCAACAAACAATCAAATGTAAAAAATATGAACGAACTGTGTTCAATGTACATAAGCAGAATACAACCACCCTTGTACAATATAGTATAATGTAATATTATTTTAATTCATCTCGCGTGTTAAAAACCATTTTGTTTTCTGAATTAATTATATCAAAGCCTTTTAAATTGCAGTTTTATTTACTAATACAAAAAAATTTCTGTTACAAGCATATATAATATATACTATATGGTATTTAAACAAAACGTCATATTTTACAGTTGTTTTTGTTTTTACGTAGTAATAATTTATTCAATGTTATCTCGTCATTAAAAAAAAAAAAAAAAAAAACTATAGGTTTCATTTTATTTTGATGGTATACACAACTTTTAATTATACGACTTCATGATGTTCATTACAACATCATCATACTCTGCTATTATAAATTTATAAATGTTATAAGCTTTTTTTATTCTGCTTGGTTTTGCGATAAAACCTTCGTACGCACATGCCTCGCAGATAAATCGAGAAAATATAAAATGTATATTTTGTATCCAAACGTTAAATATGACATCCATGAAGGTATATTTTTGGTAGTCAACGATCTGAGCTTAATTATCGTCGTCGGTCGATTCTATACGAATTTGAAGCTTAGGTATATTCGTGTAGCATAATATAATTAATAATGTACAGAGAGTATCTACCATCTACGCGTGATATACCGATATTTCATAAACATATATTATATTGATAATCGTATATACCCATATAATATTATGTTTGTGTAACTACTGTATGACTACATATACTGCAGTATACTACAATAATAATAATATATCATATTGAATTTTACGTACGTCATTTTTATGTCCATCGACATTTTCCCCAACGCATTTCCTATCTATACCCAATATATTATAATAATGGTTTTTGATGTTCAAATAAATATGGTCCGTATCCGTCAGAAACAAACAAATATATTAAATATTAGGTGACTCGTTTCGGAACGATTTTGCGAGTTAGAAATTTGGTAAACATTTTCACTATAGCTACCTAGTACCTATTTATGGCATTTAAAACGAAGTTGTTTAAATGATTCAAAAACTTCCAAAAATATGAATAATGGTTAAAGTAGACTAAAAACTCAGTTTCACAAGAAATAGTATTCGAAATTAATTTCGAGACATAATAGGTACCTAATTAATATAATCGGGAAAACCTAACTTCTAAACAATAATTATTTTAGTAAAGACGTAGGTATATATTAGGGTTCCACGCGGTTTTAAACAATCAATGAAGGATGTTTCAGATTAAGGATTTAATAGATCTATAGATTCTCCACCACGACCTGTTTTATGTGCACAACGAATTAAATTTGATAACAATTTGAAACACAATTAATTTCCGCATTTTTAGAATAAAAAAAGGAAAATATATTATGTTACTAAGTTACTTTATTGTAAACAGTATTTGATTGAACATAAAAAAGTGTATTATTATTATTTCATTTACATAAATGTAATTACAATATAATAGTACCTACATAGTAGAAAGAAAATATTTTATTTACTCATTAAACGAAAAAAAAATACCTTATTACGCTCTCTCGAATCACGAGATATCCGAAATTGTAATTATTTCTAAAAGGTTTTTCAAATAACCGTTCCACACCTGACTGTTATAATACGAAATCACCTCTTGATATTGAATTAAAATAGGTACACACGTTCCCGACACCGACACAATTATTATAATATACCCCGCACACAACGATAATAATAATTATTATTATGACTCCGACGTCGACACGAACGCGTGATTTGTCGTTGATATAAAAATATTATAATACACGGGTTTGCATATTCATGATGACGTGTAGGTACACATTTTTATTATTTAACTCGGACAATATACGACAACGGATATTAAACTACCTACCTACACGTGTCATCTATATTATATTCATCGTGTAAGTATTTACGCGTATGAATATAATATAATGAATAATAATAAACTAATAAATATATTATACCTACGTTCGCAAAATGTCATTATAAAAAAATTGTCATCGTACGGATGTGCTCTCCGGCTGCGGCAGTGGTCGTCAAATTTGCAAAGGCGTTCAGCGGGTAGAATAATATTGCGTGCATAATACACGTGAATCCACAAAAAGCTCGTATTTCGCTATTCTTCGTCGTCTGTGGTTTTTATTATTATTTCCGCTAAAATAATCCTGCGGTTCCATCCTGGCGACGGGATACTGCACACATATATTATATATAGCAACTATATATAATTATATACGTATATAAAAGCAGGACGCCCACTCTCAATTTTCCGGCGTATTATCCCTGTTATCCGGTTATATGGTTTTTTGAACAACGCTTCAGAGATAAAACATTATACGTGTAATCTGCAAGATACTACCGTATCTCGATAAATGAGTAAATAATAAATCAATATATAAATAAATAAATATCATCATCATAAGTATAGGTACGTCACGGTAAAACATAGACATTCAAATTATACTTAGGGTCGTTCTTACAATGTCCAGTAAAGTGCGTCGGTTAACGCTAACCGACTGATAACAAATTTTATTGCCGACAGAATTCGGCCGGTTAACTTTAACAGGATATTGTAAGAACGGCCCTTAGACGATGGATGCGGGATATCGTAATATTTTATACTATTTCTGGGATCCTATAACGCGATAATAATTGCATTCGATTTAATAAAAAATCGTATACTGTAAAAAACAAAATTACAAAAAAAAATTCATATTATATAACATAGAAAGTTTTCTAATAGTTTATTATGACTTGCCCTTCCCCCCCTCCCCCCCAAACCATGTTTTGGAACCACCACTGCTGAGATTTAAAATTTTTTACCACGACTACACAAGTACATCTCATGACCAGATCGGTCAGATAAGTACAGAGCGTGCCTATTATATTGTAGTTGTATAACTATACAACAATGAACAAATGTATAGATTTTTCGTCGGCATACCTATATTGGTAGTTGTAATTATTTTAGTTTGCCGCTATAACGACGCGGCGATACACGAGCAAACATATAGCCGTCGCCGGTCGTTGTTTTGCCGGTTATTTCGGTACAAAGGAAACGGCGTATAGGTATACAACTGCTGCTGATTAAACAACAACGATAATAATAATTATTGCTATTATTATTATTATTATTATCATTATTATTACAGCGAACGCATATTATTATGTGCTTTTACTATTCAGTTAATTAATCATCCGAACATTAGTTCAAATTCATAATATGATAATATATAATATTCATAATACTATATATTATATAGTTTTCAAACGTGAATCTCTCAATCCGTGTGTGTCGCGTTGTAGGTATCATGCTACAACAGTATACAGACAGTAAATAGCATCATCATATTATTAATAACACGTTATATTATTCAGTTATTTCGAGTCTGCTCAATTAGAGAAAAACAGCGTCGAATGCGTAATGAATATAATTTGAAAAACGCGTAAATTCATATTATAATTAACGCGTAAAGGGTTTTTTTTGTTTTATTATCATTTACAACGTGTAAATAAGATATTGTGTTCAACGAGATGATAGTGTGAGCCGGTATTTTAAAATGTAGTTAGTAACTTTATAATTTAGTGAAAACATATTTTGATTTGTGGAAAGAATTAATTAATTAATTAAAAAAAAAATGTATTTTTTGTTATAATTTGATAATATTGCTGAATAAATACTAAATAGTAATATATTGGATAGGTACATACATTTCTTTTTAATGTCAATGACAAATAATATACAAATACTTTTTTAATTAGTTAAATTTTGTAATTTGTATAATAGTACGTAAAAATACCTGTACAATAAATTATTATCTATAGGTACTTACACATAAATACAACAAGATAAAAATGCCGACTTCACGAGCGTGCTGAATTGCTCTCTTGCTGTATTTTAAGCAATAAATTATAGTTTTAAATTAATTTGGCAACTTAGAATAAACTTATGTGTAGAAACCAAAATAAATTAAATGTTTCTTCGTTTTCAAGTCCCCGCCGTCGCAACAAGCTGTTTCGTTTTTCAACGTAACTTGGTATCACTACTTTACAAACGTTTCTTTTCTCAATTGTATTCCTTTAATTTTCTATTATTTTCTTCTAACTCAGTACCCTGATAATTTCGCTTTTGGTATATATATATATATATATAATATAAACTAAATCAACACCATTGAAGGTTTGACATACATTACTTTACTTAGTTAAAATTAAATATTTACATACTATACATTATTATTATTAGCTATACCCTGCGCCCGTTGCCACCATCCATAATTTAATTTAAATGAAACTCGTTATAATAATATATAATTTATTTTTAATAATTTTCTTGTATCTTTTCGTTAATTTTTTTTAAAAAAATTCTTTCAATTTAACGTTTTGTTTTAATTCTGTTTATTGAAGTGCTTTTAGATACACAATATTATTTTAAATTGTTCATAATATTGTTCATCATGATTTTCACTGAAAATCTGGTACCGTTGTAAAGTCGTGGTGGAATGTTGTTTCGAAGAAAAATAATTATGGGCATACCAATTTTCACTGTTAAAACGTGCAGCGGTATTCCTGGAAATCGAGGGAATTCAAGAATTCAGTTGGATAATTGACAACTTCGTCTTGATTCATTGTAGTATTGATTGACTTACATACGTTGTGGTTCTTTGGGGTTATGGCTTCGCCTGATATTTCATTTTGAACACTGAAATAGATGGCATTGACATCATTATTTTTGGCTACTATAATATTGCACATACGCTGATCCACTAATAATTTTTATATTTCTGTGCGATATTTGAAAATATTGTAAACCATTTCGTATGTGATCAATATGATTTTACATACGTTTTTTGGCAATATAATACAGATTTTAAGGATTCATCGATTGCAATTTTCCCAATCCGGACAATATCCCAATAATTGTTTTGTGAAACGTTTAGCAGATGCATTATGTTGTGGTTGTACATGCTTATTGGTTCTTCTAAATCATTTTCTTTGCATTTCGCAATAAAACGGATGATTTGAGACATGCATTATGTCCATTAACGGATGTTGAACGTGGTATAATTATTGTAGAGTTTGTTGAAAATAACCAAACAATAAAATGGGTGCGCAAACATAAAGCGTGTGACGTTTTAGCCTTTTTAGGGACCTGCCACGTACAGGGAACACTTACGTGGGGATATGCGAGCTGTACCGTGTGGTGTCCCGAATAATTCGTCGATAGAACTCATAGGCTTTTTATAAGTCAATTAAACAAATGTATAACATAATAATTGACCTGATTAAGAATAATTAGCTTTGGATTCGAGGTCTTGTATGTAAAATAAAAAAAAATAATTAAGAAGAGGAGACACTTAGCATTAAATGAAATAAAATTTAAGCGAATTTTTAGTAGGTAATTAATGTGTTAAGTTAAACATGTGTTGAATAGAATAATATTTTTTTATAATGACAGGAAATACAATTAATGTTGATTTCCTCTCAAATCGTTTAGTGTATACAGTGAACTTCTTCTAATGCTTTTTCGTGTACCACACAATAGAAATTTTGTCCTGTAATATAATAATTTTATATTATAGTAGTACTGTACGCATTCCAGAGCTTTTGTTGGTATTGCATGTATGGTGTTTGTGCGATTTGCATATTCAACCGCAATTTCAGCGTTGTACGACCACCATCCAAAAGAGTTGATGCAATTCCAGATGATGCGATTGCCATTGACATATTATTTCATGATCGTATGGTTGCCAAAATAAGTGAAAAGAGAAAAGTTTTTCCTCTGAGTGCATCTGGGAATTACATCTTCCGTGTCGCCTTGACTTGTAATTGCATGCATAGTTTTACCATACACTATACTTTGTTCTGGAATCAGAAGGTTCGTTTGAACAAATGTACCCAATTCGTCGACATCAAAGTGTATTTATCGTTGCAAATCACTATCAAAAAGATCATTTGCCATCAATTCAGTGCAGTCATTCTCAATATTGTACCAGTACTTTGTTTGAAATTTCCAAACGCCCAAAAATATGTCCTCAATCGAAACGATGAAACCAATGCCTCATACACGTTTGGTATGAATTGAATGTCCGGAATTTGATTCTTTGCACGCAGACGATGTATCTTCACTCAAGTATCTAAACTTTTGTTTATTTATTGAAGCATCTGAACATTTGTATGGGAAATCTTTAAAACGGTTAAACCAATTTTGACAGGGTTTTCGCAGCCTTACAGGTATAGGCTGAGAACTTTGCAAGGTTTCTTTGTTATATGTAGCCCGAAAGTTTACCCCTAAATGTTGGTCACATTCAGGGGAGGTAAGCTTGCAGAGCCTCAACTTAGCTACAGTTTTTTTTTTCAATTATTATCTATAAAATACTAAAATAATAAATAAATTATACATTAATAATAATATGTTATTTAAAATTCAAAAAATAAACAAATGGATAAATAATGCAGTTTATCTGGCCATATGTCGGCAACAAGCTAGGTATAACTTTGATACTTTAAAATTAAATCATACACTTCCGTACAAACAGCACAGGATCCGCGATAATATAACGGTTGCCTACCTGATAATAAACTGCTGCAAATCAGAATTTTTATTCCAGGCAACGGAAAAGTTAAGATACATTTTGAACTCCTTACACCGAATATTAAATAACGAATTGAACAAATTTTGAATCACATAGAGTTGGTAAATTTGACGGGCAACGAAGTTCACGGGATCAGCTAGTTTGCATATAAAATAGTATTAATTACTTCAAAGAGTTTTTAGACTTAAGTTATATTATATTAAGTATGATTGTTTTATTCAAATTAAATATGTTTTTTTGCACATTTAGAAATAAAAATACTCAATAAAGTTAATACTAACTGCACGCTTTCTAAAACCTCATACATTAAAAAATAAAAGTTATGTATTGTTACTTACAAATAAAAGAATATGGAGGAAATTTGAAGTTTTACTGTAGTAAATTTGTGATAATAATAATATTATATAGTGGGTATTTTTTTGATTATTTATTTAGAAATATAGCATATTATACCCAAAACATTATTAGCAATACTTTCCTGAAAATATGTATATAGTATACAAATTAATGGGTGATCGAGTAGCCATACATAAATGTCCCACCAGAAAAAAATTTGGTCCGGTATCACCCTCCACACAAAAAATATCTGCCATCGCTACTGTTAGTATCCTATGTGTTACAATATGTATTGAATTATTTAATATACATAATAAAATTGAGGAATTACAATTTACAATATAATATTATAATGTTAAATAATTAATTTTAATAAATTAGTAAAGTTATTTAATGTCTCAATATAATATTGCATTCTGTCTCTATACTGTTTGACATTTTTTTCATGCTTCCTTCCCAAAGAACTCTTTAACAAATAAAGATCCATATGGTGAAGTTATTGGGTAGGTACACATTAAGTTAGATGTTTTTTTTTTAAACACTGGTCGCCTACTGCATATGTATAGTTGTTTTTATGTATCGATTAGTACTAACTATATAAACTATATATGTATATATATATCGTAGATAAACACTTGTTAATGTGATTATTTAGTGAATAGGAAAAACAACAAACAAGTTCAATTTCAAAGAAAATAAACAAATAAATTCAGATGATAAAACTTTTGTTTTTTTAACGTCAATCGTTATGTGTTTTTTTTTTAGTCGGCAGCAGCTGTAGTATATTTTCGATTTATCGTCAATTCAGGGTGTTCTGGAATGCAATTGGTTGTATTTTATAATAAAATTATTTGTCTAAAACGGTTTAGCCGGTTTAGGTACTACTGGATAAACAAACTTCTTCATGGTTTTAATTATTTTAACTATAACCATTTTTATTACATTTATTGTTAAAAGTATTAAGTTAAAATTTATATATTCAAATAGTATTTAGCATTTTTCCATTAGTCGTACTCTGCGTAGCCAATATCGATTACTCTGTTGAATTTATACCTATAGTTTACCACAGCAATTTGTAATTTTTTTTTTCATTAAATAAATATTATATTATATATTATGTATATAATATAATATAATTTCTTACCGGTCCACTTAAATGTAATATACCTGTTAACACATCAATACGTTTACAAATCGGTAATCGTATACAAAATATAGGTTATAGACATAGGCAGATATTTGGTCACATCCGTGGGGGGCTTAACATTTTTGTCTTATTCATTAGCGTAAACATACATTTTTAAACGCTTCAACCTACTGACTAGAGGCTACTCAGTACTCCTACTTTATAATAGCAGAGGCACCAAGTTTATATAGGTATATTAAAATACACAATTTATTTTGACATCTAGTGTGGTTCGTTACATTCAGGGGAAGGGCTTAAGCCCCCCCCCCCCCAATATCCATCTATGGTTATAGACTTACACCCAAACTATTTTATTACACATTTGAAATGCAATATTTTTGATTTTAGAGAGCTCAATTAATATAATTAAAATATCATAATTATATTATACATGAGAAACTCATACTATTCATAAATGGATTGGAATTTTCAATTTCTTTGATAACGTTTTAACACGAGACGGATGTTTGGCGATTCCAATTTCGATATACTTACCAATGTCATACTACGTAATCAAAATGTCACACAGTAGGTACTGCATTGTTCAAATAATAAACTTATGTAGTTAACTTTTATGTCATAACAATATTATCCAATAATGAGATCAAATAAGTTCAACAATTCACAAATCTGATGAATGAACACAAAAAAAAAAAATTCTCATGACCTAAAATGGATTTCAAATCAATTATATTAAATCTATTTTGCTCTTAATACCGTAAAAATACTGATATCTATAAATCATTGTACAATTTATTAATATTTTTATTTATTTATTTTTCTTCTATAGCAACAGCTTTTCTTCCATTTCACTTGGCACGTTTGTTTGAACGGTGAAGACTATTATAATATAAACAGATTTGTAATAATAATAATAATGCAGAAAAACTCGTCTCCTTGTTAAAAGGGATGTTCATACCAAAGCACGGAGGGGAGTAGATGACAAATAAATTATGTAAAAATAAAATATTATTTTATTGAATAAAAATTCTTAACAAAAACCAAACTTAATGACGTTCATGTTATTGATAAAATATATAACTCACTTAAGGGGCTCTTAAATGACCAAAAAATAAAAACTGGTATAGTGTATTTTTATCTTGTTAAGATGAGAAATACTGTGACAGGTATATTTGATAATTTGATATGTATATTATGCTATTAATCGTGTTGATATGTTTGTGAAATATATTAAACAAACAAAAAATGTATAAATAAAATATATAAAGACTAACATAAATATTAACTAAATATGTTAATATTTGAATTTGATAAATTCATCATTACCCAAGCATATATTGTAAAAGTAACTAAGTTCGTAAACGATTATGATCAAATATTAGTATTGGGAACGGAGATATTTTTACTACCTATATTGATTATAATATTATAAACTATAATACCGTATGTCCATGTATGTCAATTTAATTATTATTAAAAAATTTGGTAATTTGTTAAAAATGTATAACACATTGTTTTTAAAAATTGGTATTTGGTAATAAGATTACCAGTAAACCATAACATATATAATGACCCGGGAATAAACTAATACATTAAGTAGAACACATACATAAATATATTATATTTTGTAAAATAATTGTAAAAAAAAAATAATAGTTAATAATCGGAATTATAAAATTGTAATGATTATATTATATTTATAACTTATAATATTGAATATTCACAGAATATAATTTATAGGTGTTATAAACAAAAAAATATAAATATTAAATACAGTATATGATGATTATTAGAACATTGAAAATACGAGAGATATAAGTGTGCATCAACTAAGCTACCTTATAGTGGCGGGAGAATACTTTCATGAAGGGCATCAACTAAACTTGCAGTAGGAACCTTAAAATATAACGATCACCCAATAGATCATAAAAACTATTGCTTGATACCCTGCAGCAGTTATAATATTGCATTAAGTCGTTATAGACATGCGTTCCACGAACTAAGTTTACGGTACGTATACTTTAATGTATTTTAATATACAATAGCTGGTTAGGTTAGGGTTACGTATAATATTTACCGAAAAAATAGAACGATGTCAGTGGTATTCTGGTAATTGGTACACCTAAATTTTCATTTGCTAAAGTTTCATCATCCTTGTTTATTTCAACTTCTTCATTTTCAAATATTGGTTCTGTAAGCGCTGCCTCTAAATCCTCTTCTGTTTGCAGTCCTGGCAATACACTTTTTGGAATAATTGAATTAGCTAATTCCATTTTCATTTTAATACCAAACATGGCTTCATATGGAGATCGTTTAATTCCTAAAAATGTATTAATTATAAAATATTTATAAAATGTAGGGGAGAGTGGGGCAGATTTGAATGCGGGGTACACGTAAATTAGTTTAATATAAATTTGTTACAGATTATTCACATCAATAAAAATAATAATCTAAGTTGAATAATCTAAGTAAAAAATAGTTAATTATATAAGATACAATATATTCAAATATACTTAACTTTATAATTAGAAATTAAATTATGTAATATTAAGTTAAAAGATATTATCCTTAGAATACAGACTAAAAGTTCGTAAAACCGTTCTTTAAGTGACATATTGAATATAAAACGCTATTCGCTACGATTGTAAAAAGAATACTGATCGTATAGGTATCATTATTATTTTCAATAGACCTGGATATCATTATCAATCTATATCATTGGTCTATTAGAAAACCTGTTCCTTCTGGTAAACTTAGTTTTACGTACAACACAGTGTAAGTGTTACGTATAGCCGTATAGGAACTATACTTTTATCACATCATTAAGATAGGACATAGGTACCTTTTTGGCTAATTTATTGACTGTATGAGTAGGTACACGTGTCAAGGTCTTCCGTTATTATCTATTATATTTAAGTCGAAATGAAAATCCTTAAAATCGATCGTTGTAAAATGAACGCAATAGTTTCAATTTTGATATAATAAATTATAGTAATAATAATAATAATAAAAATTTGTTGTCATAATATAATATAATAATAACATTAATTTTATTTAACATAATATATTATAATATAATAATTTCGGTTTGGTAAACAATTTCGGACTTTTACTAACACTGATTGTTTATCCTAAGATTTACCAAATCTCGTTTGTAAAAGTCCAAACTACAAAAATCATTTGGGGTTTGACAAAACTATTTTGTGTATCCTAGGTTTTACCGAAATTAATCGGTAAATGCCCGAAATTCGGACATTTATCGTCAGCAGTCGGCGAAACCTAGGATTTACCGGTAAATCCTAGGTTTTACCGCTATTCGTATTTTTACCGTAACATATATATAGATAGATTAGACAATTGTGTTATACAATATAATATGTAAAGTGCAGTATAATGATATTATATTTTATTATCCAGTTTAATAAATCAACAATTACCATAAAATTGTTTTATTATTTTTTCGTTTTTTTCTAAGGTCGTATAGTTGGTTTTTAAAAACATAAATAACTGTGGAAATTACGTACCACGTACACCACACATCTATAATAATATACACTGTGTATTATTATAATTTTGAAATACAACTTTTATGTAAACTGTCAAAGTAAAATGTAAGGTTTACGTTACACACTACTGTGTTAGCTATAATACTGCGTTTCAGAAATAACTTGGCGTCCTTATTGGATGTGCGAAATTGAAAATATATTATCAAACCTTCTCGCTATTCGACATTTCGACACACAATGTTAGCAATTTTAGTTTGTCATATTAATACTTTAAGCTTTTAACGTGGCATACCTACCTAGTATTTCGCTGGGAATACAATAACAAGCCCAGCATGACAGTGGAAAAGTTGAAAATTGTGTACCGAATTTATCGTAAACAATAATATGCGATCCAACAAAATTGACTACTGGGATATAAATTAGTTATCGATATAGGTACCTACCTACTATAAATATTTCAGACTACAGTAGATGTAAGGGAACATTATTATTATTTGGTATTATAACAAATTAAAAATTGCTTGTATTCGATTATATATAAAATCATAAACAAGGTGATTTTTAACAAACATGCTCGCCCCCTTTTTTCTATTCAAAATCTGATAACAAAGACGTCTTTAATGACTATATTTTCAAATTCTTGAGATTTGTTCGCACCACTTAAGGAGTGTCCTGTGGCGATATAAACTTCTGATTTTAGATGAGAACCCAATTTTTTTACTATATATTATTTAGTGTATATTTTTTTGTACATTTTAATGTACCCAATTCAAAATTCAGACGACTAGTTTCTCGGTTATTACAATGTTTATCCTAAGGATAATAGTCCTTAAAGATGGTTTTACAAAAATATAAAACAAATATAATATTGGCTCTATAGTACCTATTTATTATTCTTGAACCATTTTTACAAATTAATAATGTTGATAAATTAATATTAATCACCAAAATTAAATCACCATAGCCCTATATCTATCAGGCCCATTATCATGGACCTATTATCCTTATATTCCACAAAGTCTAGTAACTTAAAACCTTACTTGTTTTAATTTTGATTCTGATACATCAACATTTTGAGAAAAATCATCTGGTAAATAATTAAACACGAAAAATTTAAGTCATCACAATTCATAGGTCACTCCTTGAAAACTACTACAAAACAATTCAAGAGTTCAAAAAATGATCTTTGTGTACCTATGTTTAAAAATTTCAAAAAATCAGAATTTAAATAATTGTATTATTAAAGCAAAAAAGGGGGTGAGCATGCTTGGTAAAACACCCTGAATATATTTTTTTAATTTATTTTTTTTTTATCTGTCAAGGTTTCAACAGCCGATGGTTATTAGCCTGCTTTCGGATTTGATAATATCCAGATGGTTATAGAAAATTATAATATATATATATACTTATATAATATATTATTATATTATATAATTTAAATTCGGCTTATAACGCGTTAACACATCCCTATATTCTTATTATATACGTTGTACATTTTACACTGAGAATAATTCGATTTCCAACGTGACGGCGGTGGCTCCTTTTATAACAGACATTATTGAAAAAAAAAACTGAATAAAAATAAGTAGGTATAGGTAGGTATTGCATTAGCGCAGCGCTGCAGAGAGACGCTAAACCGTTTTATTCGCGACTCGTCTCTTGCGTAGGAGTTGCGGATATACGTTTGCAGTATACGTTCGCGTGAATTTCTGGAGAGATGTATACTAAAAGACACATTACCATTTCGGCTTTTGCCCGTAAAGAGAGTAGTAAATGTTTAAATTAGTCGATGTTATTCACTCACATGAACATAAAACTCGAGTTTGTTTGGATGTCCCGGACGCGGTGGGTGCCACCACCCACCCACCTAACCCAACGCCGTCGCGCATAATTCGTTTGCCGAGAAACGTTTCCGTCGTCGTTGTAGTCTCGACGACTGTTTGCACTGAGGCGGGCAACTTGAAGACGCGCGACGACGGCGACGATGCTGTCGTTCCGGCTGAACGTTTTGTGCAGACCGGAGGGATGAAATTAAAATTTACTGTGATGTGTATACTCCACGTCGCCGCCCTGTGAGCCGCTATAATAATATTATAATATACGTATATAATATTTAATATTGTATTATTTAGATAAAGTTAAAACGCATTTGAACGTTTTTGTTTTTTAAACGGCAGCTGATTTTAAATTATAATATAACAATAGAAGTACATCATGATGAGTTTAATTCGTCATCTCGAATCGCGTACATATTTAAAGGTGTACTTTTAACGCGAATTCGTTTAGAATATTCCAAAACTATAATTGCGCGTGTTTGCCTCACATTTTATCGTATTTCAGTCATATACTATATATATATATAATAGTATGTACTTAGTTTCGTATTTATAATTATTATTATTATTAATACCCGTGCATTTGGATTCGTCAAATTCTATAAACTGATGAAACTGATTTATTTTTTATTACATCCCTATTCCATATAATATAAAAACGTTTTCAGTAACCCTGGTAGGTATTTCGTTTGTAGTTAGGTACTTTATTATGTATTCGAAATCGATCATTTTCTGTTTACGTATCACCTTTCAAGTAAATTAATTGAAAACTAAATCTCAATAGGTATCTAAATCTAAATATATTATACATTTTAATATTTCAGTTAAGTCTCATTTTTTTATACCAAGCTAAAGTATAAATGTATAAGTACCTAGGTATCTGCATATTTTAATATAATTTCGTAAATGTTAAAAAAAAAAAACAAAAACAACTACCTACGAAGATATTATATTCCATGTATATGTTACGGGCAAAGTGGAAAATTTGGACAATGTATACAATGCCCGGGCATTGTATACGGTGACCGGCCATTGTATACAATGTCCGAGGTATATTGGGCAATGTAAATTGTGAAGTATTTATACAAAATAATCTGCATAATATATTATGTTTTTATTGCAAATTATTAATATTACATTATTATACATAATTAATAATCATCAAATGATAAATTAGCTTAAATTATACATTTAAAATATTGTGAAGTACATTTATTCTAACAATTGCATAATTAATAATTTATTTATTTTTATATTATTATTATTTTTATTTATACTAATTTATTTCAAATAAATTTAATTTTTTTTTACTAATTATACTATTTATTATACTATTATAAATACTAATTAATTAAAATACAAAATAAATTCAATTCAATTATTTATTTTCACATGTACTGCTTGAATGGCATTTTGATGTACATAGTCTATTTGCTGCTTTGCACTTAAATTTTCGTGTTTTACACTTTTGCGCACATGTACACCGTTCGTAGCCTTGACCTCCTAAATTGGAAAATTTACGGGCAGCCTCTCTCATTGAAATGTTTACTGTTTGAGGTACATCTTCAATATTTAAAAATGACTCCTTACAAATTACAAATTGATTTCGACTGTATACATTTGAAAGTCGACCTTCCGTCGTACCAATTTCGTACATATTGTCGTCATTTACTGAAATTTTACAAGAAATAAATTATTATAATTTGGGAAAATGTGATAAGATATTTTTATAAGTACCTGAAAGTATAATTCCAATAATATTGCGAGAATCACTGCGTGCTCTATCAACATCTGGAATTTTTACCGTTACTTATTCGCCAACTTCACCATGACAAAAACGACTTTCAGAAACTTGTTTCATTTTATTGGCTTGAATTTTTAAATTTTGGAGTGATTGATTTCTTTTTTCATGAATAGATTGTATTCTTAAAGGTACACCTAAAGTTAAAATTAATGTTAAATAAAGTTATTAAAATTAATTTAATTGTTATATTATACCGTCGATATCTTCGATTTCTTCATTATTTATATTATTTGTTGCTCCGATTTCGTCATTATTCGAGGTAGTGGCAATGTGGTCGACATTTTCGATAGAATTAATAGCTGTTTCAAGATCTTCTTCAGTTTTTAATTTACATATTATACTATTTGGTAGTAGCGTACTTTTTAGTCCTATTTTAGCTTGTATACCAAACATCGCTTCATACGGTGAGCATTTTATTCCGTGATGTAATGCACGATTTTTCATAAATTGAACAAATTTTATTCCTTCACTCCATTTGTTGGTATTGTTATCCTGCAACCAAGTAGCAAGGATATTTTCGATGTCTTGGTTAGTTTGTTCCACTGAACCTTGACTCTGCAAGTGACGAGGTTTACCATGGACTATTTTAAGTTCTGGCCACATTTTACAAATTTCGGTTACAATTTGATTCGCAAATTCCCTACCATTATCACTCTGTAAAATTGCAGAAGCGCTGAGAGTTGTAAAAATTTAAATTATTTGAAATAAATTAGTATAAATAAAAATAATAATAATATAAAAATTAATTAATTATTAACTATGTAATTGTTAGAATAAATGTACTTCACAATATTTTAAATGTATAATTTAAGCTAATTTATCATTTGATGATTATTAATTATGTATAATAATGTAATATTACTAATTTGCAATAAAAACATAATATATTATGCAGATTATTTTTTATAAATACTTCACAATTTACATTGCCCTGGCATTGTATACATTGTTCGAATTTTCCACTTTGCCCGTAACATATACACTATATACATAGGTACTGCGAAGATATAAAAACTAACCAATTGATAAAAGTATAACTATACACTAGTACTCTAACTTTTGTGAAACGCATTCTCAGAATCTCAAGCTTCAAACAAAAATAGATACTTTTATATTAATAACAATTAAAATAGGTACCTATATGTATTTCTTTTTTAATTAAATTCAATAATAATTGATTTATAAATATATTAGCTGTTAAATTATTTTCATTTATAAAAAAGCGGTTATAAGTGGATGTTCCTCTGCTGTACATTATGTTACAAGTGGGTCACTGTAATTGACTGTTATCGTTGTTCTTGATTATTTAATATGCAATTTCGTCTAAATTTTAACATAAAATAACTATAAAAAAAAATTTAGTTATATATATTTTTAGATTTTTTGATTACAGAAATTTAATCTTGTTTAACATTTTCGATCTTTAGCTACAAAAAAATGGAAAAGCTTACATTTTTAACTACAAAATTGTTTTTAAATTTTAAATTTGATAAATGTTGTCAAAAATCAAACTTTAAATGCTTATGAAAAAAAAAATTCTGACTGTATTTTTAATATTTTTTGACTGTCATCGTAATAATACATTATAGCAGCATTGTATTCAATGTTCAAGCTTTTTGGCCCATCAAATAAAACTGTATCGTGTACCTATCGAAAATGGTGATAATATATAAACATTCAGGAGCTGATAGTTGCCGGTCTTAAGCTCAACAAGAAAAAAAAACATTCAGTGAAAATTTCATGTACCTAATTACGGTAATTTTTTTTAGGATTACACCAAAAACCAAAATCGATTTTATCAAAAACCGATTTTGAGTAAAAATTCCCGTTTTTCCTTAATTCTTATCTTGTTTTGCCCTGCATTTTTGAAAACTAAGAAAATTAAGAATTTTAATTTTGACCTCCTTAGATTCACTTTCCCGTCTAACAAGATACTGTTGGAGAAAATCAAAACAGTTTTACTGCCCCAAAAGCGATGGCAGACACAAAACAAAAAAAATTTTGAAAAAAAAACACATCGGTCCACTCATGATGCCGGTTGCTTAAAAGTCATTCGTTAAATATCTAACGATTGATTAGCTAACGGCTCATTAGCATAGATAATACATGACAAATTATATATGAGATAATATAAGATTCTTATATTATTATCTTCTAAGACCGTGTCTCTAATAGCGTCCGGATTCTTTAACGTTGTCACGAACTATGATTATGATTATAATCATAGTTCGTGACGTTGTCAATATGGAAGTGTCCCGACCATAGACTCAGTGGCGGATCCAGGGCTTAATTTTGGGAGAGGCATGGGGGGGGCAAAAGTACAAAAAGTTTCAAAATTGACTACAAAATTGACTAAACACGGTGTAAAACAAAGGAAAACTACGGTGATGGGGGGGGGGGCAAATGCTCCCTTTGCCCCTCCCTGGATCCACCACTGCATAGACTTATAATATACTTCTACTATATCATATACTTATATTATATATAAACTAACAAAATACTAACAATTGTAATAATCATTTTAATACTGAAGATATTACTGAACTACAAAATTATTCTTTTGATACTGCATTTAAAGAACAAATCAATGAATTGGATATTTCTCAAATAATAGATAAACTTAAAGATGACACCTTAACTGGTTATGATAAAATATCGGTCAAACTTTTAAAATATATAGCTAAAAGTATTTTGAGGCCACTAACATATATACGCAATTGCATATTCCCAGATAAATTTAAGACTGAAATAGTAATTCCATTATATAAGAATGGAGATAAACAAAAAGTTAATAATTATAGACCAATCTCTATGTTATGTAATTTTTCAAAAATATTAGAAAAGATTATAAAAAATCGCTTAATAAACTACTTAGAAACAAACAAGTTATTATCAAAAAATCAGTTTGGTTTCAGACCTGGCATAGGCACCGAAGAGGCTCTTTATAGTGCCACTAGCTTTATTTATAATGCACTAGATAAGGGAAATAAAACTTTGGCAATTTTTCTAGATCTTGCTAAAGCGTTCGACATGGTAAATCATACGGAATTAATTAGAATTCTACCTAGTTTTAGTATGAAAATGAGTAGTATAAAATGGTTTACAAGTTATTTATTTAAAAGGAATCAAATTGTTAAGATAAATGGTGTTTTAAGTGAGGAAAGGGAAATAATGTGTGGAGTACCTCAGGACAGTGTACTCGGTCCGATCTTTTTTATACTATACATAAACAGTATATGCAATCTAAAAATTGATTGGAAAATAATTACATATGCAGATGATACATGTTTGCTTTTTTCTGGTCCCACTTGGAATTCAGTCTACCAAAAATCAGAAAATGAATTGACAAAAGTTGTCAATCATTTAAGCTCAAAGAAACTATTATTAAATATTAAAAAAACAGTTTTTATGACTTTTACTATAAACAAAGAAAATATACCTTCCGATAAAATCACTGTCCATTATTGTAGAAATAAGGAGCAATGTAATGATAATATTTGTAAATCAATTTCAAAAGTAGGTACCTTTTACACGATAGTACGATACCCGGGAATCACCTATGATGAAAATTTAAGGTGGAATGTACATATACAATATACATAACATAGTTATTAGTTATGCGTTTAAGAATATCAGTGTATAAATTCTGTAAACTTAAAGACATTTTTCCTATTAACATTGTACGTAATATATATATTTATCATTGTACCAAGCGATCTTTCAATATGGCATTCGAGTATGGGGAGGTCTTACCCAAAAAGCTATTAAACCACTACAACTGCAACAAAATAAAACTATTAGGATATGTCTAAATAAGTACAGTTTAGAAGGATCTACGTCTCATAATTATAAAGAATTCAAAGTTTTGCCTATTAATTCACTGTATAAGAAATTTGCAATTATATGGGTAGCAAAAAATATAGAAAATTGGTATAGGTAATATAGATAAATCTAAACAGACTAAGGAAAATAAGGCATATGATGCTAATATTAATTATACGATTACTTCTTTTGGTCAAAAATTTGTGGATTATCTTAATCCCAAATTGTATAACTCTCTAGATTTAGATTTTAAAAAAATAATCGAAAAACCTAAATATGCAAAAAATATTATTAAAAATTGGTCTATATTAAACATTGAATGAAATGTATATCATTTATATTATAAAATATTATATAACATCTTTGCTTTATATTAACTGTTATATTTTGTTCTAATCTAAATTGTATTTCTTGTATAATTCTTCATTTTTGTATTAATTCTTGTGTAACTTGTATAATTTGTATATAATTACTTAACGTGTTTATCCTGTTATCATAAGCAATCTGTATATTATTGATAAGTAATATTAACTCCCTACCTTCATCACAAGCTATGCTTAAAGAAGGTAGGTATAAATTTAAGATAGTATATTATCTTAAATCGTGGTCCCGACCTTATCTTCCCGTGATGTTAACAGCTTAGTTCTTATCACAAGGTTGTTATCGTGAAATATTATAATTGATAAAATTATAAGCAATGAGAGCCTATTAATAGAAATAAATAATAATAATTTAGTAATAGCTAATAACTAATATTTAGGTTTTGTTATTCCCTCTTTACTGTGTTAAAAAATTTGTTTACTGTACATTTTTTAATAATTATTAAAATAACAGATTACCAAGCGGCTAAGAGGAAGAAATTTCCTAGACAATGAGAAAGAAATGCTCATTGATCTAATTGTACAACACAAAAGTATTATTGAAAACATAAAGGTAAGGACATTTAGACAAATCCATCAAACAAAAAATATCTTGCTGATTTTAATTGTAATTTTTAACATCATGTCAATATGTCATGCAAACATTTTATGAAACTATGGTGGATTTCAGACTGATAATGCAACTAATAAAACCAAAGACAACATGTGAGAACAAATAAGTAATAACAAATTGATACAATGTAACACAGATACAGACTAAGACTTAATTAAAAAATGTATACCTTAAAAAGATTAACTATAAAGAAAAAAAGTGATGTAAACAAAAGTAAGTTATTTTTCAAATACTAGTATATTTCAGTTAATGGATACAGATAAATACATATTTTAACTGTGCTGTTAAGGTCAAAACATATTTGAATTTCCAAAAATAAAGTTTGGTGAACTCTTTGTCACAGAGCGATAAAGATGTTTTGTTTGACATAATAATGTCATATAAGGACACTTTAGACGATAAAGTATGAATACACATTTCATATTACTGATTATTGGATAATATTTATCAAGAATAACTGTCCGTTACCTATTATTTTATTTTTTTTACTTTAGATAAATGCAGAATTAAGAAAACTTGGATGGCAGGAGATATGCGATTTATTTAATTCCCAAACTACTAAATAATCCTACCTAAGAGATATGCGACGTATACCTATGTATTTATCAAAAGTAAAGCAAAATGAAATCGAAACACTGAAAAAGTATATTATATTCATTTATATTTTACTTGTCCTAAACTGTTATAAATACTAATATTTATTGTCAATGCTATTGTTAATATTATATCCTAGTATATAAATTCAAACGGATGTCTTATGTTTTAGATAAGCATTTATAAAACTGGTGGTGTAAAGGGTGAATGTACAATACAATCTACACTAGGACAAGATAAAATCTTGGGTTTTATAGTTGATCGTATGAAGCCTCTTGAAAACGATAATAATTCTGATGCTGACCTTGGTTAATAAAACTGCTTATTTATTTTAAAAAACAATATTAAAATATATTACATTTTATCTTTTAAAACTCACTAGATGTGTTAGAGGAAATAATTGGGAAACTACTACCAAAAGTTTTGGTGATAGTGGCAATTATAAAATATTTGAATTAACAATTAAACATTTTTAAATATTTTGCTATATTGTCATAAGAAATTATATTTTTCAGTTGACGTTATAAAATTAGGAATAGAACAAGTAAATGTGTCAGGAATAGTAATTGGTAAGATACAAAGTCATAAAATATGAATAGATGACTTTATTTAAATCTCTTTTTTTTAGTTGATACAAAAGAACCATCTATACCTGTTGAACCTGTTATACCTGGATACATAAATTCATATGATAATAAAATAAGTGAGTTATTTATTTTTGTTACTAACCTATTTAACCTCAGTTAACCTATTGTTGCTGATGTTCTGAATGATTATTTTGCAAATGTCAGTAATAATATGTCTAGTCAAATAAATTCTGAAACATGAGTTAATTTTAACTGAAATAGGAACTTAACTCACAATATTTATTTATTAATTTTATTAAACACATCATACCCTATTCAAAAATAGAAGACACCAGGCAGAAAGAAGACCCTGGTTTCTCCTCAGGCAATAGTATGATTAAAAAAGGTTAAACTTTGGTTGTAAAATATTGGAATTATCAATATGTTTATTTTTTTTTTATAATATTAATGTACCTATATTTTACTGTTATTATTGACAAATGAAAATTATTATATTAATATTATTATTATTATAAACATAAATGAAATTATAGTGTATTCATAGGCGAATATTGGGGGGACTTGGGGGGCTTAAGACCCCCCTAAATGTAACAAACCACACTAGATGTCAAAATAAATTGTGTATTTTAATATACCTATATAAACTTGGTGCCTCTGGTATAATAAAGTAGGAGTACTGAGTAGCCACTAGTTAGTAGGTTAAAGCGTTTAAAAATGTATGTTTATTCTAATGGATAAGACAAAAATGTTAAGCCCCCCCACGGATGTGACTAAATATCCGCCTATGAGTGTATTGTTTTGTTTTAAAATTGAAATGAAGTTTAGATACCAATAATTTAGCACTCTTACAAGTGAGTTTTCTCACTTGGTTGTTAACTTGGTTCTTACAGGTATTTAAAGTCGAAATTTGAAAGAAATTAGATATTTAAACGGAGAATACAAACTTTAGTTATTTTGTTGTAATTTATATTAGAATACTGTTCATACTGTAACTAAAAAAACTAAAAAAATATAGGCTATACTATAGTATTAATAACATAATATTATTAATCTGTACCTACAGATGTAGTATCCATCACGTTGGACGTTGGTACAATGGTACTTGGTCACTGAGTTTGAGAAAATCAGTATGGCATGATATGAGCCTATTCAAATGTCCCACCACCATTTCGATCCATCACGTTGGAACCGCCGCCGTTGCGACCGACTCACCATCTGCCGGTGATTGTTTCGTTCGTCGTATGCCACGGCCAATACCTACCCATACTACAGCCGGCGTCTACAGTGATCGCCCCGGTCTTTCGACCTGATTGCGGCTCGTCAGAAAATCGGTTGCGATTGATCGGTGATCGGTCGGACCGACTCGCGCTTCACTTTAATGGACGTGCCGTTTGTCGGACCATCCACCGACACCCGGCCCAGCGAATTGGGTCACCCACAGCTCACGGGACGGACGTTGGGCCAAAATTCTCTCGCTTGTAACGTTCACTCTCCGACTGCTATGTATATATACCGCCGACGGGCCAACTATCTTCGGGAGTGGTGTGTCCAGTGATGGCATGCTGAACATCGATCCCTGATCCAGGCCGATCTGCTCATGCGTGTTCATCACATGTCCGGTGTCTCACGGTTGGAGGACACTCCCGATGCCGCCGCCAGTGCCGCCCGGTCGCAGTGTCTGTCCCCAATCCTACGACGCGCAATGGGATTCTTCCGTACAGAGAGGCACTGATGTTGTACCCGTATGCAATCCGAACCCGCGCGTGTGTCCCACACTTCCCACAACCGCGGCCCTGCTGTTCGCAGGATGCCATTTTTTTGTGATTTATTTTTTTTTTGAAAAATTATCAATCAAGTTTCCATGATAATTTATTATTAATATTTTTTATCATATTCTAGCGAGCAATAAATATACTTAGCCAAAAATTCTACCTAGGTTCAGTCGTTGGCCGTTGCATTTTATCATGATCATATTTGTACAAAGTGTACGGACAAAATAATTTATATACTAATCGGACCATGGCCATAGTTGAATTTGTCCGAGATTGCACGTTATAAACCGTGGGTGACTATCACTATCACTATTCACTCACGAAAAAAAAATCAATCTTAAGCGCGACTGCTACCATATACTGTTAAATTGCAATTTCCTTTAATACTGTACATATAAACAATTTAGTAAACTTTTCACAAGTATTTTTTTTTCACTAATCGCTTTGTCCGAAAAATGTGTTATTTGGGACTTAATCTTTACTATGGTGTGCAAGGTTTTTTCCGATATGTTGTCAATATTATTACGAATACGCGAATCACTTATCGATTTGAATTGATTTTATCGCGGGAATCAATCCACCCGACGAATTTTCGAAAACAATATGCCTAACGCCCATGTGCTAATTCTTTCAAAGAAGAAGGTCTTCAATAGGTTATTATAATTTTTTATGTTGATTTTTCATTTCAGGAGTGTGTGTTTTCTAAATTAATGTGTATCAAATTGCAATTGTTCGCGATAAACCGAAAAATATATTATATCATATAATTAATAAACATCAAGGATCTATTTACGTTGGAAGGACGTACTAGTAAGGACTACTAATGTAATAGGTATGTAGTAATAACGGAGTATCTAGAATACTCCTTTGTCAACGTGTAGGACGTAGGTATACCGTTTAGCGATGTCATGTGGACCGTGCATAATGGGACGTCTTAAATAACAATTTAAAATTCGAACTAGACGGTTTCTTCTTAAAACCTTGAGGTAATAATAATTCTTTTGTACTTTATTAAAACATATAAACCCTTAGCGAATCATTGTTAGGTACCAATTCAAACGACGTATATATATATATATATATATAACATGATATTATACACATTTCCTACCTGTACTTTTGTCTCTACCTAAATAAAAAAAAAATTATAATATTTGTAACGTATTCTAACATGTGCCACAGTGTGGCACATGTGCCACAAGTTCACATAAACGGTGTATCAATATATTACGATAGCATATTATTTATTCGCACACGCCATGAATATAGGTAGGTACCGCATAATTGACGGTTTCTTGATTTTGAAACCTAAATGACGATTGTTCATACATAAGGAGTTTCAATGACTTAAGCTTCACTTGCAATAGGTTAACGTGACATGATATCCTGGCACGAGGCCAGTTGAAAACATTCATCAAATTAAAAGAAACCTGTGGCCAACGAATGAGGTGTGTGTAGGGAGGAGAGTAAAAAGTTCCTTTTTCGACACTATACTAGCCAAATTTTACGCATCGTTTAACTCGTTATCATTTCCTTCGGTTAATGGTTTCGTATTTTATATTTTTTCTCGCGCATTCACATTAAATAATGTTACTATGTGAGTATGACATTTATTTTGACATCCCACCATCTTCGTCAAAATTATTTCTAATTTTATTACCAACTTTATACTCAATCGTCGGGGACCAACTAATATAACTATAGTAAAATGTATACTTATTTCCAATAATCTATTATTTATAATTTAATCTCTGAATTTTACATCGTGACCCATCAACCCATGCATATAATTTAATATAATATCAAGTAAGTACGCAGTATCATAATACCTATTATGTGGACATATTATGATCTTACATTTATGAAATCTGCGATTTCTACAAGATATTTAGATAATATTAAATGTTTTTTTTCATAACTATGGACTCGCGTTATATTTGATGGAAACACTTATTATTAGTAATATTTCAACACTGAATAGGATTGCTTATACCTCTAAATGTATTACATTTTATACCATACAACAACAAACAAAAACCCATCATATTGATCAATTATAAATACCTAATACCTACACAAAAATTATAATGATTTTTAAAATTAAATGTAAAACTAAGTGTTCCAATTTAAAATAAATTCGCTTATTGAATATTATCTGTCTCGTGGGTTCCGGGCTTTAGGCTGTTGCCTGTTGTTAATACATGTATAAGTACCTACCCACCCTCGATATAATCATAAACATAATGGAAATACGAATTATCATAATATATTAAATTACTATCATCATGTTTTAACTTAAAAGTGAACATTTTTTGAAAATTATGTTCAATTTTAGCTTTTTATTTATTTTGGGAGACCTCTAGTATCCAAGTTTTAATACAATAAACATTAATTGAAAGTCGACAGTCGTTTATTGGGTTTAAAAACAATATATTAAAAAAAAAACTGTTTCGTTGATTAATTAAATAATGCCATAAACATAAATTTCAAGAGAAAAATCGGAAATGATGCATTGAACAAACATTAGTTGCAAATAATTGGCTATATAAATTTAAAATTACGTTGCATCTAAAAACATTTAATATTCATGCCGTATTTGTTGATTATGGAGTCACTACTCACTATTAAGTATTAAATAATTTTCACTCGAGTTCTCCAAGACACAAAGTCATACGATAGAGAAAATAAATTCGTATAATGATAATCATACACAACACTTGCAACAGGTTTTAAAATTTAAAATGACCAAAATAAAAATGCCATAAAAATTTTTTTTGTTCAGTACTATTACTAAATTTTGTAAAATAAAATGTACAGCTTATATATTTATAAATATTCAATTTAGTGCGCCAGTTTAAACTTTTATAAATTAGGCAACATTGATTTAAAATTTATTTTAAACTAATTTCATATAATACCTATTTACAGATCAATTATTTAACTTATTATTAGTATTTTTTTAAAACTACTTATTAAATATATAAAAAATATATTGACCAAATCATTAAAACCAAAATTACTAATAAATATTATTTAAAATAACAAACTGTAAGCCAATTTGCTGACGAAATCTAAACGATCGGATAATAATATTAGGTACACAACAAAATTAGTAGTGATCGATATCATATAATATCGTACACCCTGCAGGGAGTGAACGTAATATTTTATTCGTTGTTGGGTATTAAGTCGGATGGTGCGGTGAATGTTCAACGTTATATACTATAGAATATAGATACATTATTTTACTCGTATCCGACGGTAATAAGTCGATTGAACACATTATTAAATGTATAATATAAAATATTATATTCCTATACATTATACATAGAACCTATATGTATACCTAACATAATAATAATATAATGAATAAAAATCGCGAAGAAAACAATTTATGCTATACGAATGTGTTGAAAATGTATGACAATATTAACCAATTTGGTATGATAAAAAAACGGAAAAAAGAGAGACCATTATTATTTGTTAATCTAGTGTTGGCATTGGTAATAAATAATTGGTAAATAATACGCAAGGTGACGTGTAATACATATAGCGGCGAGTGTTTCGTATTATATATTGAAAATGTGTGTACACTATATGTATATATATTTATAAATATCAATCAATGTGTCCGATACTTATCAACCCGATATACATTTTACTAAGGTGCCGTGCCATTTCATTATATATAGGTAATGGGTATACCGCGCGGTAATGCCGTCTCAAAGACTCAATATAACTAATATTTTACTATTTCGAACATTTGATCTGGGGTTGGCGACTGCTTTAATGGATTTGCTGTGAGATCGACAACCGAGTTTTCGGCGATTTAAAAAATTACCAAAATTAAAAAAAGATAGTCATTTATTCGTTTATTATAAATTATTATTAATAACGAAAGGGAGTCGAATAGACCTGATGAGACCACCACTAATATAATATATGGTAATTTTAGATTCTGGTATGAATGTTTTGGCTTTACAATAATGATGTGTTTATTAGGTTTTTTTTTGTGTGTAGGTATTTAATTTCATTTCGGAGCAGCAAAAATAGCTCAAGCTTTAACTTTTGAGAATGCGGTTTCTGGTATTAAATTGGATCGGGAGCAGCTCCAGGGGGGCCTAAGGGCCCCCCCCAAGCTATACTTCTAAATAATTGTATACTGGTAAAAACAAAAACAAAAAAAAACATCGAAATTGCCAGAAAATTATAACTTGCCTCCCCCCTAACCATGTCTCTGGAACCGCCCCTGAGTTGGATCTAGTTGGTACTTTGGAGGGGAAAAATTCACAGAACTTTTCAGTTAATGAGGAAAAACACAAAAAAAAATTATAAAAACACTAGTTTTTGACAAAATCGTTTTTTTTGTTATAGTTCAAAAACAAATATAACTGTAGAATCTTGATATTTTTACCAAATATATTTTATATAAGTAATAATTATTTCATATTTAAATTTATTTATTTATTTAATTTTAGTTATTTTTGTGCTATTTATCATAGATTTTTGATATTTTGTTCGACTTTATTTTGATAAACGATGATACAAATTACACACTTGGTAAAAATGTTTGAAATGTAATACAGGGTCCAACAAAAATTATACTTTTAAGTTTTAACAGTAATTAAAAAAATATATTAAAAATACATGTCTACAATTTTTTTTTTATTGAAATTTGCAGTTCTAATCCTGATGAAATCGGATGTACAAATGACGATACCTATTTTAGTTTATACCTATGGTGTAATTAAAAATATATTAACCGTAGAGAATTTTTGTCATCACTGAGTTAAATTATTATTTTCTATGCGCAGTGAAATTTTCAAAATAATTAGACTGCTTTTAAGCTGCTTATAATACCACAAACCTTTTCAAACCGTTCTACGGTACGTGGTATTTACTATTTACCTATACACTATAGTAACAGTATAATATTATATGCTATGTTTTTGACCCACATATTTTGATCAACATGCCTAATCGGAAAATAAATATTACGGACGGTTATATTAATATATTAAATAAGTTATAAAATAATAAATATCCTTTTGAAACAGAGGCTGTGGTCACCATCTCCGATAAGAATCGTTTTTCGTATTCATCATTCATCAATTTATCGTTGAATTCTAGTCGAACATGACCATAACCTATTTCCGTGGTTTTCAAACTTTTATTGAACACGGCACACCATGCTCCTCAAAAAATAATCACGGCACACTGACCTTTTTTTTCCTTTAAATAATTAGTTGAACAAAATTGCTTTGAATTATAATTATATAAGTAATTTTAATTAGAAATGTTTGCTTGACGGGCTAACAAATTTTTATTAATTACATTTTTATAATTTAATTCTTGAACGAATAGTTGAACTTTCCGAAAGACCGCGGCGCATCCAGTTTGAAAACCACTGCTAAATTCAGTGACGAGGTACACTCGAAATCTCTTATCAACTGAACTCGTATCATGGCTATAGATAGTATGGTTGCCCATCGACGTATGATTCTCATACTTGAAAAGTGCGTACCGAAATGAATTTCTATAATTAGTATTAAAGTTAAATTAAACAGCTGGAGACTTAAGCACTAGCGCTTATATGTCATAGTGGCTATCACGGAACTACAATTTACATTTGAAAGGTAATTGCATTTAGAGTCATTACAACAAATAAGCGCTAGAGCGTAAGTTTCCAGCTGTTAATAACTGATAATGGAGATTCATTTCGGTAGACACTTTTCTAGATTCGTTGGGCAACCATACTATCTTTAATCGTGAATCGTATAAAATATCAATATCAACAGTCATAATAAATGACAATAATTGTTTGACCGAAATTAAACTTGTGAAAATAATATAAGTACCTCTATATGGCTATTATATGATAGAAAAAATACATTAGTTCCCCACGCTTGATCTGAATTTAAATATACAGAAGTACAGAATGGTAGATATACTGTTATCAGAATGTATTGTTCTTGTTATTATTCATCTATTTGCAACAATAATATATGTAAAAGGTTTAATTTATGTGTACGCCGTTCGCGTTTCTCAAGATAATGACGTATTAATATATTATTGAACTATCAAACTGAAGTTAGATATACTTGCAAATGCAAATATTTGATTAGAAACCAAATCAGTAACCGAACAATACGTCAACACATATACCTACGTAACACTTGAAGCATACGTTCCTATGGTATGCGTATAACACATAAGTTATAACCAGTGCTCGAATTGGGAATTATTAAGTAGAGGAGCTCAATCCAACAATTTATAAACTGCGTTCCAAGTGCAAAATTATTCAACGCAGACTCGTGGGGGACTTCACCCACCACACCCCCTTAACCAATTCCTAATTTTTCAATACAACATTTCACCTTAGTTACACAATTTTCTACTCCAAATTTCCAAATATAAAATATTTAACTACCTATATGTGCCTATGTGACATGTAAGGATTTATATTTTATATTCATATTTTATTTTTCGAAATTTTTATTGATAGAGATAATACCTACCTACATATTTCGGTAGGAAATAAAAGATTTATAATTATCAGTGATAACTGATTATATCTTAATAATTATTTGTGCTATAGACGCATACCTATATCAATTGTGAACACTAGTTCACATATATTTACAAACAAATGCCCAAATCAATGTTTAATAAAATTAAGAATGGAGCTAAGTTATTGTCAAATATAAACCTAATGAATTCTACATTTTTTAATATAAAAATATTTTTCATCCTAATTATGGTTTTGACTAGTAGTGTCCAACCTTTTTGACTCGCGATCCACTGTTTTTGTAACAATATTTTCACGACTCGTGTCACCTTTTTAAGTCATTTTGTTTTAAAAAAAATAAGTTTATTATAAAATTATAAATTATGGATTCGAATAAGTTATGAATGAATTGAAGAACCATATTTTACAGTAGATATAATGATAGTTAAAATGTCTACTAAAAATCAATAAATTGAGCTTACTTGTAATTCCAATATTAAACGAATGTTTATTGAAACTTTTTTGGAAATGTTTTTGGCACATTTATGCACGGGAAGTTACGCAAAACTAGCATCTTAGTCTTTTTTCTTTTATGGCCTACAAAGGTGACACGAGTCAAAAAGGTTAAACATTACTAGTCAAAACAATAGATAGGATGAAAAATATTTTTATATTAAAAAATGTAAAATTACTAGGTATTCATTAGGTTTATCGTTGACAAAACACTTTAAATCCACTCCAAATTTTAATAAAAATTATTTTGGGCATTCGTTTGGTCCGTCCCCCGTCCAAGTAAAAAAAAAATAGTAGAGGAGCTCCGTCCCCCTGCGCACCCCCCCCCCCCCCAATTTGAGCACTGGTTATAACCTATCGGACTAGATAGATAATACCAATAACGTTCGGATTTTTGGACCGTTGCAAATTCAAGGACTCGTTGTCACTGTCGTCGCCGCGGTCCAATTTATAGTTCGTACCTATATAATATTATAGTAAATGGAATCTTCGGATTACGAAAGAACAACAAAAACCCTCATTGTGTTTACATATTGTTATTTTTTTTTCTACCACACCCACTCACACACACACACACACACACATACACACGGTGGCCATCCGTTTCAGTGGTCCTCAAGTAGGTATCTATACTTACCTGTTGAGCTATCAGTCATAACTCCAAGGACTATCACCGCACGCCCCACCCTCGTGGTCCATAACCAGAAAAGAGGAGAGAGGGTTAGATGTCGATCGCTTTATATACGCTCGCACGGTCCACCGTCAGCAACACATGGATAATATTGTTGTCATATCGTTTAGCTGAACATCAATAAATAACAATAACTAATTAATAAAACATAATAATTAATATAAAAACAAAAATTGTTAACAGTTCGAAAGTTTATAAACACGTAAAGACGTCTGCTTATTTCGTATTGAAATGAATCTTTTTGTTGTACCGGTCGTGTATGCGACTGTGGTTTTTTTAACAGTGATGGTGTGTGGTGAACAAACTAGAGAAGTGTACATGGAGAAACACGGTAAAGTTCAAGATCTAGAAACCTCAGCTTCGGGATACATATATAGGACGGATGGGCAGAACCCTCCGATATTCATTAAGCTCGGAGAAGGCAACAATGAAAACTTCAATGCCATATTGGAAGGTAAGGAAAAACGTTGAGGCTTTTACACGAATTAAAACATTATGGTAATATATAAACAATTTAATATAGGTAGGTATAGTATTAAACGACATTGAATTGAATTACTCAAACAAAATACAAAAACATTTTTTATTTGAAACGTCTCAGATTTTCTTTAGCAAATTATTTGTGGAGTTTTTTTTTATGGACTACTGTGTATTATATAATATAATACTATATTATAATCAGGGACCAGAACCGGAACCAAAAAGAACCGGTTCTGGAACAAGTTAACCTAAAAAATTTAGGAATCGGAACTGGAACCGGAACCTCTATTTCCAAAAATGAAAAACCGTAACCTTAATTATAAAAAGGTTATTTAGGTTAGGGTAGACTAGTTATTTGGACTAGTAAAAGTAATAATTTAGAAATGACTATTTTGTTTGTCCGTTTGCAGGTTCAGAAAAATAAAAGTAAAATCTTTTAATGTTTTTTTTTATTTTGTGTTGTGACTAGTAATTCGTCGACGTAGAATCAGAGAGTCGTATTAACACTATCAACCAATTAATTATTAATAGAAATAAACCTCTAGTTGAGTGAAAATATATAGTTATAAATAATAATACGGGCATAATATTATTCAAAATTGTAAAACTAAAAATAGTAGATAAGAAAATCCATTTTATATGACATTGTCGACGTGCGCTGAGCTAGCACGGCGGCAGTCAGCAATGGAGATGTTGATATTGTGTTTTAATGTTTTAATGTTTTTATAACTTTTCATAATATCTTCTATTTTCATGAAATAATTACAATTTAAACATGAATAAATAAATTATTTCAGACTATTTTTTAAAAAAAAAAATGTTCAATAATCCGAAACCAAAGTTAACCGAAATTAACCGGTATTTTTCAAAACCAGTATTAACCGGTTCTAGAACCCTTATATTTTTTTAGAAAACCGAAATGAAACCGGAACCCTTAAACAAATTAAATTAATAACCGTAACCGAAACACCCTATAGGTTCCAGTCCCTGATTATAATATATTGTTATATCTATAAGTAATAAAATAATAATGTAATTATTTTAAAAGATAAAACTTTATGTTATTGATAAAACGTTACAACTTTTGTATTTTAGAAAACATGAATAATGTGATGGACAAACTCATCAATCGACAAAATAAAAAGATTTGAATATAGATACACGTGAAATGTATGCATTAAATTTTCCAGGTTCCACATACAAATTCAAAGTTTAATAGACACTTTTCAAGTATAATATATTCAAAATCAAAAAAACCAAAACTTTCAATAACCATTTGCCTTTTTGCTACAATATTATGCAAGCCGTTCCCCGTGTACCGAAAATTGTATCAAATATACCTACTGAACACCATCATACTTTTATCGTCGGTTATATGAGGATTTTATTGCACAAGTTTTAGTTGAATCAGAAATAATTTGAAAACTTTGTGTTGTAAGCCCTTCAAGTAAAAAATTCAAATCACAGACCACCGCGTGCAAAACTTCAGGGAACCTAATCATTAATAGTCATACGCATTACGCCTGTTACCAAAATATCAAGTAAATGTGTCTAAATGTTTCTTCTCAAAATGTGAGGGAAAATAATAACGACGTATTATCACCAACCTGCAGTAGGTATTTCCAACACATTTTATAACGACATAATCGTGTTCAGAATTGATTGATTATACGAACTCAACAAAAAAGATATTTTAGTTTAATGTTTTTAATGTGTTTCAATATTTCAAATTTTAATGCTATAAGACGTATTATAAAATATAAATTTATAATATTATAGCGCTCAACATTAATACAAATTAAAAAATGGAATTCGGTGTTTCTTACCAAAAGCTCGACAAGACGATAATTTTATTAACAATTCATCATTATTGTACGTTAATGAAAAACAAATTTTTACTTTGAATTTTGAAATATTAAATGTAATGAGTAAAATGTAGGTATGCACACAGACGGAATTAAATTTAATTTTACTGAAGGCATTCCAGCATTTATGTAAATATAGCTACAGGTCTTTATAATTTAAAAACTATATTGCAGATTAAATTCAAGGAATAAAAAGTTAAATTTTTTATTGAATACCATTCATTGTATAATAAATTTCTATTAAAATATTTTTAGTTTAAAATTAAAAATTATCTAATTATTTGAAGTACCATATTATTACCTCATTTTTATTACCAAAAATAATGAAATTTTAAAGTCGTACGTCTTTTGGCAATAAAATCATTCAACAATGTTTTAAATCTGTACGAATAACGATGTCAAGATTGAAAAATATAAGATTTAAAATTATTTATTAAACTGCGACAAGAATACATTCTCAAAGAAATATGCCTCGTGAATAATGCATATCATTTATCACACAACTTAAAGTATTATTACCAAATGTTTTTTTTTAAAAAAACGTAAACATATTATATAGTTTTATTTTATTTATTTTTTCCATGGGCCCAAAAAATATAATTTGTTACGTTAGATATTACTCGGTTAATTGGCTCGCATTTTATCCATTCGCTGCGATTTCTGTGAAATATTAAAATTATTACGAAAATGACCATCAATAACAATGTCAATAGTCACATCTGAGACTACTTCGAAGTTTAGATAAATTATCATTAATTCCATCGATTAAAACTGATTGGTATGAAAATGATTATTTTACTGGCGAACTTCTATGATTTATTGCTCAGTTGTTTTAAAATAACATAAATCGGTGTAATTTTCCAAACGGCATAAAGTTAATCATATAATATTTGTTTGAATAAAATACCAGCAGGTATAATATACAACAACGACCTACATTATCGTATTAGCATTAGAGCTTAGAATATCTGGTTAAAATTTTGTATTATTATTTATTAAAAATATAACAACGTGACGTGTACCACGGTATTGGTTATAATATGTAATAAATTATTGGTCCACGTCAAGGATTATAATTTTTGAAAAAAACACCAACTGTTGGTAATTTTTATTTTATGATGTAAATTATTCTGGATGTAACATTATTCTCATTATCGTATATTATAACATATTTTATGACCTACATGGGTATCCAAATCCATCGGTATAGTCCAGTAGCGCGGATGGAAATAAACAATAGACGCGTCCCAATAATATAACAAATTTTGTTCCGTTTATATTAATATTTGTCACGCAGGTTATTCACGACTCGGGATTTCGAAGGCATTACCTTTACCTACTGATTTAATATCATTTTCATGGAATATAATATTAGAATTGAATAAAAAAAACTAATATTTTATCATTTTAAATATTAGTCGAGATAAATTAAGTTATAACTATTTGTTGTAAACTTTTAACATGCATATTTTGTGGCGTCAAAATAATTTTTTATTTCTAATAATAATTTATACGATATACGGTGTAATAACAATATATGAAATAATCACTAATCATACAATAAAGATAATAACAATACAATAATTGTCCATGTAATAAGTACGAAAAAATTGAGTTCTTGTGTAAAAGTCAACCGAATAAGTAGGTAGTAATAGTATAGTAAGTTGTACTAGAATATTTAAATTTAAAATAACGTATGTTTTTTCAAGTACCTGTGAGGGCAAATAAACGCAACCCTCTTGACATGATCCCAATTAATTAATAGTTTTGAGTATATAAGACGATCATTCCAAACAGGAAATACAAAAATAAATGTACCTATGCTAGCGCCAGTTTTTACCAAAAAATTTTTTTACGTTGAGAGTTTAAATTTTTTTATTGTATTATCCAATCCGTTAATCATTATACACTGTATCCATAATTAGTTTAATATTTGACAAGGCTGGGCATTAACGGGTAAAAATATTAACTTTTTAATTTAACTAGTTATTTTTGGATTTTCATTAACCTACCCATTAACTTACTAAATTTTTTTTTTTATAATTACCTAACGTGAAATTAACGAATTAATTTTTCATTTTAATAATATTAAGTTAAGTTAATTTATTTTGTTTTTGATTTTATTACATTTCAGTATTTCACTATCTCAGTCTATTTTGTTTTCATGTCAAAAAATATTTACCGTGAATATTGTTTAAAGTTAAAAAATTTTAATTTTTCAATCTTACTTATTTTATACGTAACCATTATTATATTTTTAGAAACGAAAAACTTCAATAAAATATATAATGGTTGAAAATACTCTGTAAAGTAAGCATTATATAGTCTACAATTTAGTTTTGGGATGATAAAAAATAAAGTAGGTAGGCTAGTGTAGTAAAAAAAATTGATAAAAAATTTAAAAAAAGTGTGTACTAACTTTTAACTTAACTGAGTTAACCAAAAATGAAATTGACTTTTATAACTTTTATCTTTTTGTTATTGATGCATATTAACTTACTGTGTTAAAAGAAAAATCATTAACTTGCCCAGCCCAGCAGATATTTGGTAGATCAATTAACTATTCCCTTCATAATTATATAATGTTACCTATATTTACGTCGTATATTATGAATTTATCTTAACGGGTAGGTACGCATCATTTTCTTGCACCTACCTATAAGGTAGATGAGGTTGTTTATTTCCAACCCACTCTGAAAACTATCTTATGTTAGCTTTTCGGTGTACGCTGCATAATATAATGTTGTACCCCTGGAAAATGGAACTATCCGATCTTAGACAAAGTCGTGTTAACCGATATTACTGGCAATGATTATAGTCACCGACGCGTAGATGAGTCGTCCGGACCTTAATTAATGAGTCGTAAGGTAGAAAGAAGGGATCGGCGAAATGACTGCGTAATGATAATGCATGGCATATATCGTTGATTTCATGTCAACGCGGTGATGATAATTAACCGCCAGTTGACGTGTTTTTCCGGAAGATCGTCGCCGCCGATAGGGTTTTCTTCGTGTCACGGCTTTACATATTATGTATTATATTATTACATTTCCGGTGTCGTGTGTTTTATTATTCGACCGGTACAACACTGGCGGGCCACCTGCAGGGTGCAGTAAAGGGTTACTACACCTCGACGAGGGTTAAAAGCGTTAAAATAAAAAAAATTACCTGTTGGGGAGCTGGTGATAATTTTATTATATAATAGTTACATAAATAATTATATATATATTTTTTTTTTTTGAATGTCGTTCGCGTGCCTCGTTGTCGTTCACTCGTGGTGGGGGTAGGGGGACAGCACGCGGCGCCACTTTTCATTATCGTGTATTATTTATTTATTATATACCTATATAGTAGTATAATAAGTCATCGTATTCATCACTCGCTGTGTAGTAGCCGGTTGAACTTGAATACTTCGCAGTTCGCGGATCGACGATCGTCGTGCCCTTGACGAAATAAATGACGACGATATTTTGTCGGCTCACGAGTTTCACCTCGGTACAGGTGACCCGAATCGATTATTATAAATTGTCGTCGAGACAACCGCGCACAAGGGGCCCTTTTGTGTTCGTTTTTTTGCAATTTCCACTGTAGGTATTTTTCGTTTTGTTTTCATTGGTTTAATTGTTTATTTTTTTTTCAATTAGGTACATTTTAATTAATTACCTACGCGATGCCGCAATGAAATCTGCGACAAAGGTCACTCGCAACTCGTGCTGTAGTGTCGTAGGTCCTGCGCAGTTGTTGTCGCAACGGCCAACGACAATGCTTAGTCCTCTGCAGTTTTACGAGTACCACGTGTTTATTGTAAACCATTTGAATTCGCAGTAAAATAATTACTTTTTGATACGGCAGCTACTCATAGAAAATAAATTATATATATTTCCCTGGCTCGTCGCTCTAAAACCTCCATAAAATACTGCATTCGCCGAACAATGTTTAAATTTCAACTACAACGGATCATGATGTAATTCAAAACGTCCTATTAGGTATATATTGTACTTACCTAACTCTAATCCCGACTTATTATATTACGCGTAATACTTATATTGTAACTTTATGATGATGTAACGAAAATTATACTAAGCACATATAAGTACAATATTATGAAGACTTCGACACTGTATAATGTGTCACACTTTTAGGTATATTAGTCGTGTCAGTATTTAGCGGTGGTGTACAAATTGATAGTCGTCGGCTATTGCAGAATAAATTGCCATTATACGAGTCACGCAGTCGATATTTATATCGATTCCGTATTATCGCAATAAGCATAAAGAGATATATATCCGCAGTCTGGTCCGTGTCGCAAATGTTCGATTTTCGTAAATTATTTTGTCTCGCTTTACACCAATCAATCTCGTCTTATTACCACCTGTCTGTCGGCAATTCGTGATAGTAATTTTCGTTAAAGCGTTAAATTATCGTCCGAATAAAACTGATCAAAAGTAATTGAAAGATTATGCGTACAACATCGTATCCGGAAAACCCCAGCTATCGTAACTATGCATTTTCAAGAAAATATTAATTTTCAACCTTTACAATCGCTGCAAACCTAATCCAATGGAATTTCAATGCCGCCCCAAAATATATCTAACTCTAGTATATCATTGTTTATACATATAATATATATTTATCTCATATATTATATTGTTAGTCTACTGTTATAGTTTGTTGTGTAACTGTTCCTACTAAATTAAACTTCAAATTATCCTTTCCTGACAATCTTTTGTGTTCATAATACTATATATAACATAATAGTGGCGTGCGAAGACAGTTACGTCAAAATTGAAAATTTCTTAGCATCGTAAATAAAGTCTTACGATCTGTTTGAACGTTGGTTTAAGCCGGTTTCCAAGACAAAAAAAGTCCTATAACAAACTTTTGTGCTGCTACCGTTGAGATTACAGCGTAAAAATTAAAAAATTTCTAGCGTCAGAAGTAAAATCTAACAAACTTTGAAAGTTGTCTAACAATGTCGTGCGAAAAGCGTGGTTTGAGTCCAAAAAAAGTTCTGATAAACTGTTGTGATGCTGTATAGGTATATAATTCCTACCGTGTAAATAGCGACGCAAAATTTTCAAAAATTTTCAATCGTCGAATATTATATTATTATAATAAAGTTGTCTAACAATTTGCTAACAAATTAGTTCGATTGTTGTAAAATATATTCACTGCTATTATAATAATAATATATATTAAAATACATAATATAATACAATATATATTATAAGTCTACGAGTGTTATTCACCAATCATGTTAAGCCCCTTTTTTCTTCAATAAATTAGTTATTCAAAATCTGATTTTTAGAAATTTTAAATATACTTTAGTCTTTAAGATCATATTTTTAAATTCTTGAGATTTGTTGTACTTACTATTAAGAAGTGTCCTGTGGACTGTGGAGATACAAACAGTGCTCGAATTGGTGAGGGGGGGGGGTGGTGCGCAAGGGGACGTGTTGAGTAATTGCGCATTTGCGCCCTTGGAACGCAGTTTTTAAATTGTTGTATTGAGCTCCTCTACTTAATTTTTTCCCAATTCGAGCACTGAATACAAACTTCTATTTTTCAAATGAGAACACCCATTTTCTACTTCAAGCTATACAGGGGATAATTAATAATAACAAGGGGGGTTCTCGTTTGAAAAACAAAACTCAGAAGTTTATATCACCACAGGACACTCCTTAGTTCTTTAGTAATACAAAATAACTCAATAATTTGAAAATATGGTCTTTGAGTTTATTTAAAAATTCGAAAAATCAGAATTTGAATAACTGCATTAATAATAAGGGAAACACGGGGGTCAGCATGCTTGGTGAATCATCATCCTGTATATGCTCTTACATTTCGATATTATTTTTTTAACGTTTAAAGATTACTCGTCGCCTTCAAAATTATTATAATCTGTATAGGTCTATCATATTATTTGTATACCAATATCGTCAACTCAACGTTATTCGGTGGTTGTCACTGTCGATAATTATTTTATATTATTATCATATAGATTTCAAAAAGGAAAATGGCTTTCACGGGATGCCTGTGGTCAGTAATAAACACGCGTCGCCATACCACATACCGGTCGTCGGCGAGGAGAGGGATGTGCACTACAACAGCGGTCGCAGCATCGACGGCGGCGGTTACAACCAACCGAGTTCTCGTTTCGGAAACCCGATGGCAGACGACTTTGACGGCGGGAAGTACGGGCTGGATGACGCGGACGACTCGGCGGCGCCAATTTCAGACATCGGTGGCTATAATTTTGATCACGACGATCTCGGCGACGCATTTGACTTCAGCCCGTCACCGTTCAAGTACCATCGTGACGTGTCCACCGACGGCCTAAAAGGCGACGCGCACGGACTCGACGATCAGGTCAGTGTGTGAATCATTAGGTATTATTTATTTATTTCACAAACAATAATCTTCACAAATACCTAAAAATACCTTAACCCTTCTTCAACTAGCAAAATTATATTACTTTAAATTTCACACTAACTTATAAACTCTGGCAGTAATACATTAATCAAACAACTATCCTCCATCTCACTTTCCGGTAAAGTACGCGTAGAAGAATCAAAAAACAGTGGCCTAGAGAACGCTACCTACTAAAATAAAAGTAAAAACAATAGGTAATACTTACCATCGACCTATAAACTAACTGGTTTATAGATCTATGGGTAATAACTAAAAATTACCTAGCCGGGTGGCACTGCTGAGTACCTGCCCATAAAGGTAACCTCCTTTCAATAACCATTTGGCATTTATCAAATTTACATTGTAGGACTGTAAATGATTTTTAATAAAATGAAAAAAAATTTAATTATATTTTATAAATTATAATCTTTGCCCGTTTTCAAACTTTGTGTAGGTATATATGTAAAAGTAAATTGTACAAATATACAATACAGTGGTTCTCAGCCAGGGGGTATTTAGATATTGCACGGAGGGAATAAAATGATGATAAAATAACATGAATTTTATTGTTAAAATAATTATGTCATTTTACAGTCAGTAAAATTAAAAACAATAAATTAGTATTCTCACGGTCACCATCGATACCAATTATACCAGTATTATAATGATTTACCTCTTCCCATATAATCTAAATTCTAACATCGATATGTACAAAGTTTAATTATATAGTATAGCATAGTTATTTTGTGTCATTAAAATAAAAAAAAAAAGGTCATCTAAACTCTAATTTAAGGGGGGCGTAAGAATTTAGAAAATTTACTAGGGAGCGTAGAGTATAACAGGCTGGAAACCACTGGTAAAATATTAAATAACATTATAAAATATAGCAACCGATTAATCGCGATGTATAGATAGGTTTTATTATTATTAGTATTATCGTTTTAAATTCCGACCAAGTGTTACAAAATATAATAATATGTATTAATTATTTATTCATATATCATTGTATCATGTTATTTTGAAAAAAATATATTATAAAAATTAAAGACTTAACCAACATGCATATTATTATAATGAACATTTTCCGATTTGGAGTTTGAACACAAATAGTTATCAGTATTCGTTTTACTTTTTGGTATTTCTAATATTATATATTTAATTATTCAATAAATATAATATAATTTTAATAAAACTGTATACTATTTATACAGACCAAAAACCGGACAGGTTCTTTTCATTATTTTGTTTTTAAACACACTTATAATATTGTATTGCATACATAATAAACTGTTCAGTGCTCATATTTGCTAAGTGGATATTAAATAATATTTGAAAGTACTTCATTAGATTAGGCTTTTAAAAAATAATATTAATTCCCGCTGGATAAAAAATAAATCGATATTTAATAACACTATGCCTTTTGGGATGAATACAAAATGGTGAACGAATGAAAGATTTCAAAGTGATTACATTTGAATGCAATTCGAAACCGTCTCACATGTTAACCCGGACAGACATTTTAAACATTGTTATGATTTATGACTTCTATTTTTCTTTCGTCTTATACATATTTTAACGCTTTTGCATTTTTATCCCGTTTGTTTTTCCTCCGGCCTACATAATTTCGTTTTTCCAAAGGTTCGAAGGCCAAAAGTTAACCTAACGAAATGTATATGCAAACAGCTGTGATTTATGCACGTCAACCATTCTTCGTATATAGGTACCTAACATGAATTCCAGGCGCTGGAATTTTTGTTTTTACAACACCTAGATGAATAAATTGGTGAAATATATAATATGATGGGTACGATCGTTTAAACTAAGTAATTTTATTAAAATACATTGTTTAAAAATCAAACGTTATGTACCTATGTGATATTATGACAAAAATAATATATATTTATAGGCTATAATATTATTTGCATACTAATAATAATAATAATACCTTTTAAACCAAATTTAATTTTAACATTTTACTCAAGCTTTATATAGGTAGGTAGGAACTGTATTAAAATCAAAATTCAAAATTCATAATTCAATATTTATCATATTATCTGGATTCTTATTCCGAAATTCCGATGGTTCTAGAAATTGATAGAAATATTGAAATCTGTATGAATACATTTTAACATAACTATACCGTATAGTATAACAGTGAGTTAATAGAAATTGTTCAGAGTTGATTCTTCTCTATATATATTTGAAAAAAAATCAACTAAAATATTTATTATCACCAAACTGCAAAATGTCGACACTTGAGGATTTTTTAAGCTCTTTTACATATATTAATATATTATTATTAAAATGGAAAAGAACATATAGATTGGATAAATAATACATTCATATAATATAACAATAATTATTGTAGAGGTCCACATCGAAGGTATAAATTCCTTAGGGCCCGTTTTACAATCGTAGTTTAAACCTCGGGTACGCTTGAACTACTGATTTTACCGGCCGAATTCGGTGGTTTAACCGGAGTTCAACTATTGTAAAACGGGTCCTTAGACGTAATAATAAAATATTTGTGTTTAATGTTTACGTAGGAAAAATCATTTTGCAAAGTAATTCAAAATCAATAAGTTTGACGTAATTTCTGAATTAATTATAACACTCATATGAACAACCAAAACGTACTACACTTGTACCAGTTGTGCATTATCATAATATTATACATTCAGTCACAGTGGCCGGTCCAGTGCATAATTTTAGGGGGGGGGGCGCAAAAGTACAAAACAATTTACTACATCAATACTACAGAGTACAGACATAAACTACAACTGCACTACAATAGAAAACACGGGCTAAGACATAGGGAAACTTCGATCCTTGGGAGGCAGGAAAGTGCAACTTTCCCCTCACCTGGATCCATCCCTGTATACAATTACACTAAGTACATACCTCCATAACAACGTTTGTGGTCGCGACTGCGACATCATATTGTTTTCGTCTGATGATTTTATGCGGACCTTTTCAGAACTATTTCGGTTCGCCTTACACCCACAATGAGTACAAGTCGCCGAGCAAACACTCAAAGGCTGGCGGTTCGTACCAAAAGGCCGGCCATTACTTCTCGCAGGGCACACTGGGTAACAGCGGCTACAAGAACCAGCACGACTTTGACAAGGGCCACGCCGGAAAGTACGGCAAGGACGACCTGAAGAGCCACTACAAGAAGGCGTCCGGCCACAGCAACGGTCACAAGAACGAGGCGGACCACTACGGCAAGCACAAGAGCGGCACTCACGGAGTCAAAGGCCACAAGTTCGGCGAGACCGAGCATCACAAGAAGGGGCACAAGACGACCGGGTTCCACAACGTGTACCACAAGGACGAGTACAATAAGGAACAGAAGTTCTACGACGACGCGCACAAGCACGGCAAGTTCGACAAGTACGGTGGCAAGCACAAGGACTTTTCTCAGAAGGAAGGCGGCCACAAGCACGGCACGCACCACGATTCGGGCTACGATGAAGCGCACAAGGGCACAGCCGGCCAGTTTGAGAAGGGCAGCTACCACGATGGCCACAAGGGCCACAGCGGCGAATCCGGTCACAAGTCGCACCACGACCACAAGGCCGAGTACGATACCCTGTCCGACAACAAGAAGTACGGTGAACACGAGGCTGCGGGTGGCGACGACTTTTATTGAGCGGTGACGATACTTCAAAGTCTATAATATTATACGCCTGCGCGTGTATGGTAATGCGCACGTATACTTGGTGGAAGCAACCGCTTCGACAGACTTCAGTGGCGTGCCAAGGTGTGGTGGGGGTGGTATATCTTATATTCCCTCCCTTCATTGTCCCACATATCCCCTTAGATTTTTTTTGTCTTCGGTATATTACCACCACGATTCATTTAAATGTATAATTACTTATAACCCCCCCCCCCCTGTCCATTGAAAATTCCAGGGCACTTCACTGACAGACTTACTAAATATATAAAACTTGGTAGCTTATTTTATAATTATTATTATCGTTGTTTTACGCCTACAATTGTGTGCAGTGTGTCTGTATATAATAGTATATACCTACATATATAATATTTACCTCTAAGTATGTTATTTATATATCTAAATAATATAATCATGTTCAGTGTGATCATGTTTTAGGTGAACACTACATTTCTAGGACGGATTACGTTGAATTGAATAGGTACTTTTCTCACAACCTATAATGGGACGTACCTAAATACACATTAACATTATAACTCGAACGTTTCAAGTTTATTGATCCTCTCCCACTCGTATTTTAATAATTACCAATATCCTATATATTTTTTAAATCATATTTAGGTAGGACTAAGTTATAGGTTAGGTAATAATAATAACGAATACTTTTTTCATATTTGTTAAGATGATTAAATTCGTTCATAATAAATAGTTTTTTTTTTATTTGCTAAAATGTACTAAATATAGTGTTTTACTTAAGTAGCATTAAATATTTTATTTAAATATTTATTTAAATATTTAAACTAGAGACGTTACGAATTGTTCGATAGTCACCATTTTAATCATTAAAAAAAAAACGGATTTAAGTTTAAATTTTAAATAGCTCTCATAATAGGTCAAGTTTGATATTAGAATCATAGTTAGAAATTAAATATTACTTTAAAAAAATAGGCCTACCTAAATACATGATATTAAAAATATATATTATATTATATTATATTACTCAATATTAGAGATATTGGCATATTGCATGCGCGTTTTGGAGAGTTAACAATTTAACGTAAAATCTTCCGAAAATTGAGTGCACTCAACATGTTGAGTACCTGAGAAAACGATCATTCTGTTTAATATATTATGTTTATATACCTTTATACGAGTTAAGCCTTTAATTAATTTCTAAATATACGCATGTACATATTATTATTTTTGTGCATTTATCTGTTCAAAAAAAAATTATTATCCTATATACCTACCCTAATTAACATTCATTATAGTATAATATTAAATTTAATCATCAAAAACAGAACGAATGTGAATTTCAGCGGTAAACGGTGTGCTTCTAGATACAATTAAATATAAATAAATAAATAAATATTCCTACCGGATCAAATAATATTATATTATGATAACGAATGCAATTGAACCCGTGAAAAGGATCGTTATACAAAAAAACAAAAACCCAAGGCCTCGTTATTTGACCGCTCTCTGTTTATATTTTATACCCAATTATTAAACGACAGTTTATAAAGCCGTGATTTAAAATCCTATTATCGAGATTCTGGATTGTGTAATAAAAAAAAATATATATAAAAATACGATTCCATACACTATATTATTATACCTATATATATACCTAAACGAGATATACATTTATACACGCGCAGTCCTCTCCTTATATTTTATTGAAAAAAAAAAATGTATATTCGGTTTGTATGGTTCAGATTTTGTATAGCCGTATAGGTAATTCATATACATATATATATATTATTATGTAGGTATATGAGATACCTATTATACCGAAATGGACTATATCCAACGTATAATAGGTATACGTATGCGGTTTAAAAATAATAATAATAATAATTTGAAAGAGTTCACACACGCGCCGTAGTGTAGCATAGCTATACCACATATACCCTGGTAATGACGACGAGGATAGGTTGGTTTCTGTTTCATCTTTATAATAAGTGTTTCATTTGTGTACATTTGTGTACATTTGTTTTGTTTTTTTATTTGTTAGGATTATTATTGATCAACCGATTCGATATTAATAAGCAGTTTATTATTATATTTTACTTATTAACCCTTTACAATAGCTGCTGGCTCAACTTTTTTCTTGAGGGGGGGGGGGGCGGTCCGACAATTGATAGGTCTTGTTATTAGAAAATAGTTATGAATTAAAAATATAGATTATACGAATAGAAAATTGCTAGGCATAGATATTAATAACTATTTTTCTAATATCATAATTTATTGTTGCCCACCCCAAAAAAATACGCCACTGGCTGCTGGTAACACGAACGGATTGTGTCTTGTTTTTATATTTTTATAATATCATATCCCCAACAAAAGCCTAATGGTGAAAAAAGGCCAAGTTCCAAACTCCCTCCCAAAAAAGTCAGCCCATCAAAGTAGTGAAATCTACATTGTGGCCAAGTCTGCTTTCTTTAATTCAAAACCTCACTGCACTCCAACATTAAAGATCAACACTCCTCTTTTATCTGTATTGTTTAACACTTGGCCAGTTTCTGAATGAGGCATAAACTAGACTTGGCCGCAATGTAGATTTCACTACTTTGATAAACAAACTTTTTTGGGAGGGAGTTCGGAACTTGGCCTTTTTTCACCGTTAGGTTTTTTTTTGGGGGATATCATTGATTTTTGCGGGCTTCAGAATCGTGGATTTTTTTTTTATATTTCGTAGATTTTCTTTTGTAAGACCGTTTGAGTCTCTGTTGAGGAGCTGAGAGATTGGACTCTTGAGCGTTGTCAATACCAGGCAAAGATAGCCAAGTACGATCTTTTATTTTTCGTCGTCGAGACTTTTTAGATAGAATAGTTGTTAAGTCTAGCCTATACAAAGTTCTTGGACGGTTATATTCAACAATGGCACTATCCTCGGCTTTCACCTGACAGGGATCAAAATTAATAAAGTTAACTCCCCAGAGGCTTGTCACCCTGGAGAGGGCCACGTATGCTTGACCACACGAGAATCTTGAGTGTTATGTTTTATAAATATATATATAAATCAACTATACAAACAATTTTTTATTACCATATTGTAACGCCACGCTGTTTAAAAGAAAACATTTATACGTGTTAATAGCGCACCACTTCATGCGTTTAGAAATACACTCTCTGAAGCAACATTAATTTTGAAAAAATTTCAATTTTTAGATTTTTCCCTTTAGTTACACTGTAAAAATTTGTGCCAAATTTCACGTTTCTACCTATACGGGAAGTATCTTATAATTTTGATGATGAGTCAGTGAGACACTGAGTTAGTAACAATATTGCAAATTTTGAAATCCTCCCATTTTGAAATGGCACAATATTAAGGGCTCATTTTCTTACAGCGTCCTAAGCTATTCGAGATTAATCTGTGTTTTAAATTTCAAAAGTTTATCTTAAGAGGAAACAGAGATATATGGGTTGGAAAAACTGGGTGAATTGGTTCGTGTAAATATACACTGGCATTGCTGGAACTTGGCATGGAGCACTACCGTGCGCGGTGCGCTCAAATTATTATAATTACTAAGGCTCTAAGCATATTGCATAATATGCATAAATATCATTTATTTTTGAATTTACACAAAAAACACATAAATACGTTTTTTAATTTAATATAAATATAACGACTTAAGATCGTTATATTGTCAACCCTGTGTTTGTATAGTAAAATTGTAGATATTCGATAAATTTATTATTTCGTCTTCGTCAATTCAGCGAAAATTGCAGGGGCATGTCGTCTGGCCCATTAGCTCAGTTGGTTAGAGCGTCGTGCTAATAACGCGAAGGTCGTGGGTTCGATCCCCCCATGGGCCATCTAAGTTTTTTTATGTATCAATTTAGATTCAAGCAATATTAAATTAACTACTAATATAATAATATTATTGTCTAACAGATTAATTTACATTTCGTATGCTTCACAAAAAATTATAAATAATATATTATGTATTATTATTTTTAAACCGTTTAATTTATTTTTACATTGTGGCACTCGTCCAAAATGAACAATTAATATAATATGAACTCTCTTCAGTATTGGTAAGTACTTGAAGCGTATTTATTTTTTAAATCCGAATGCAATATTATCGCGTCAGTTTCACACAATCTCCAATAATAATTATTTCATAAAAAAAAGCCCAGACATGATATACTTATTAGCGGTTATAATAGAAGTTCAAAAATATTAAATATAGGTACCTACAATATATGCACGATTTTTTTATAAGCATTTCAAATTCAAATTTTTACAAAATTATTTTGTAGTTAAAAATGTGTTATAACTTAATGTCTTAATACTTATACTTTATAGCTAATTTAAAACATTTCTTCTCATAAGTAACAATTACATAATTCATACTGTAACCAAAAAATCTTAAAAATATATACACGGTTTTTTTTTTTTTTTTTTATAGATATTTTTGGTTCAAATTTAGACAAAATTAGATGTTTAAACACAGAAATAGATATAACTAAATAATTGTGGTTATTTTGTCGTAATTTAAATATATTTATTATTCGTGGGTACCTTGAAAGTATATTATTATATTTTATACTCACAAGTCACAATGACATTTTCAAATACTCTGTTTTGGGCTAAAAATAATTCAATTTAATTTATGGTAAAATAAATTATCATAAATAGCAATAATATCATAAAATATACTTAGTGATATGACCGTTTTCGCTCAGAATCATTTTTTGTATAAGACAATTTTATATCATTGAATTCAAATTCAACACACACATTACGCCTACGTAACCCCTAATGAATAGCAGAGCGGTCTTGTTTTATCGTTTATCGATATAGTTTTTCTTTACGTTTTGAAAACATAATAATATGAAGAAGTCAAATTCATTCGACCCATCTGAGTGTCAAGATAGATTTACAACAGATAAATAAGGTTACTTCTGAACTTTTAGAGTACTCAGTGTACTCGAATGTGTAGAAAAAGTATATAAATTAAAATAATTAATGTAACATAATGTAACCACATTTTTAATTTATATAAAAAATAAAAAAAATGATTGGCCCATGGGGGGATCGAACCCACGACCTTCGCGTTATTAGCACGACGCTCTAACCAACTGAGCTAATGGGCCCGAGTGGAGGGGAATCGATATTGCATAGCAAATAGAACAAAAATATTGTATAACTAGCTAACTAAAAAAAAACAAAATCGGAAAAACAAAATCTATACCTACAGTATACTTGATATTTGATAATATATTTCCTGTGAAGAAAAAATTAAGGAATCATGGATATGTGTTTAAATAGTGAAAAAGTATCTATAGTAGCATACTACATTTTGTTAGGAATTGAGTTAATATTTTTATTTTTGTTTTTATTGTTGATTTGCGTTTCTAAGACAATAAGCAAAGCGTCACGAAAATTGGTCAGTAAAAAAAAGTTGTGCCCAGCCCAAAAATTATTTACATATTTTATATGTTGGAAGAAAATATTAATAATTATTATTGATAAATAAATAAGATAGTTCATACATTACTAAATTAGAGATAAAGAATCACATAATAATATTATGTTTATTATATTCCGTTGTATTGTAAAAGTAAAATGTATTGTATTAAATATTAAATGTGTTTAATATATGCCTACCTTAATAGTTAATACTGTCAATTATATAAATATTATGATAATTGTATTGGAAAACATTATTATAATCACTTATTTCACTTCTATTCTATCATTTATATCTACCTACTAGGTACGAATTTAGGGCCGGCCGGTTAAAGCGTGGTGGCAGAAGCTACTAGCTCATCCTCCGGATATAAGTTTTTATTTAAACTGGAAAATTGTACCTGTATAGGTTAGGTACAACAGTAGCAGTGGTGAACCCAGGAGGGTGGACCCCGGGTCCGGACCCCCCCCCCCCCCTTGGCTTATATCATAGTTTTATTTTTATTTTAAAATTTTCCGTAAAATGTTCATCGAAATTTATTGATTAGATTGATTATTACTTATTAGTTATTAGATTAGATTTGGACATCAGGTATTTTGTTGATAACACGTCGAATCCAATAATAATTAATTGACATACATTGTAAATATAAATTTAAAAATGTTAATAATATTTTTTGTGTGTTTTTTTTTTATTGGTCTTAAACTTGGTCAATTGTGTTTATTAAGAAATTAAATGTATGTATATACTCAGGAAAAGGACAGAAAAACAGTAGTTAAATACATTTTTTGGACCCCCCCCCCTTGAATAAATCCTGGTTGCGCCTCTAAACAGTAGGAGTACCACTATAACAGTAGGTATACTCCCTAGTAACTACTGTACTATAATTGTAATATTATAATATATTTTATCCAATTATATAAATCACCGCCGGTTAGTTCAGTATATTTAAACCTACGAACATGTAATTAAATAAATAATCTGAAAACATTTAAGTCAGTAGTACCTAAGTAACATTTTATGTAGTACATAATTGTATGCAGTACCTATTTGAAAAAATATATATTTGTTAACATAAAATTACATAACAATGAATTACAATTAATAGTGCCATTTTTAAGATAAAGTTTTAAATAACTATCTACATAATATATTATATGCAAGAAAACGATGTCATTTACCATACTTTATTATGTCACTAATCGGAGAGTACATTAATCTAAGATTTACTAAGGCGTGTACACTCCCGCAGACAGTTGCGGATGGGTATTTCCGCGGCACTGCGTACCTATTTCATATTTGTCCTTTTTAATTTTTAAATCAATGTTATTAGTTATTACTTATCTCGATTAAAAATAAAATTATTTTATTATATATTTTATTCGCATACACAATATTTCACATTTCCTGTAATATATTATTTTGTACCTAGTTTTGACTTATGTTTTAAAGTCCATTTTCAATTTACAAATTTAAAGCCTTAAAAATACGCCCACGAAAATTATACGCCCGGGGATAAATCCCCGACTTCCCCCCCTAGATCCGACCCTGATCACCGGTAATAACCGATAATACCGGAATGAACAAAATATTCATTTTGTACAAGATATAATAAGTAGGTATGAATGGGGAAATCCAAAACGTACTATTGCCAAAATTGACAAAATCGAGTTAGATATCGATTCTAATGAAGAAAAACATCGATAAATTGATTGGCATCGTCAGAATAGAACGAAACGTACTATTTCCTGGTAAAATCCGCTAAAAAAATCAGTATTTTCTCATGTACCTAGTTTTGACTTTTGGACTTCCACCCATCTATCACGTTTCCAAAACAATACCAAATCATTCATATTAAAAATGTTTAAATGTATTAGTATAGCCCATAGCCTATAGGTATAAGTGTGTAACTGTATATTAATAATTAGGTAGTCATTATAGAATATTAGATAGGTAGATTCCAGTGTCGGCTTGCCATAGCCGCTATATAGGCCACGAACGCGTCAGGGGCCCGCGGCCTATTTTTGTTGAGGTGCCTCGATAGTACTATGAATATTGGATATTGAATATTATTATGTATTATATCATCAAAAATGATAATTCTATTATAGTATTATCATTTTATCAAAAATTACTGATATAAATAAAAACAATTACACAACTTGAATCGCGTTAAAAAATATCAAGTTGTATAATATTACAAGGTATTATTTATATGATTTTTTAGAATTATAAATAATTACTATAACTATGTAGTTAACTTAAATGTGTATTTTATATAAAAATATAATATTTTGTACTACCTGTTTATTAACACTTTTTTTTTATCATTTTTAAATAACATTTTTGGAGGCCCTCTGTATAAATGCATCTGGGGCCCATAGGGGCAAATTGAGGGGAGCTTGGGGTGCTAAGCCTCCCAAACTTAGCCGTAGCCCCCCAAAAACCTAAGACATACAATTTTAATATGCTATATTGCAATAGTCTGCTTGCCTATAATATATTCAGCCCCCCAGCCAAAATTTGAAATTGCGCCTATGCCTTTGTGTACCAGGCCGACACTGTAGGTATCTACTTACTAGTGGTTACTACTTATTACTATATAGCCATAAAGGTCACCAATTATTTTGAAAAGAAATTTAGTATATCAGTATTTATAGTAGTAGCTAGTAATTTTATGAAATGATCTAATCTACTTTGGCGTACACAGGATATTAAAGGGGGGGGGGGGGTGAATCAGGACGATCATATTAAAAGAAAAAATACTTATTATTATATCTATACGACTATACGGCAGTCCTGTAAAGAATACTTTTAAAAAGTACTTGAGTAAATACTCAAATAAATTTTTTTTTTTTTAAGTATTTAAGATACTATTTAAATACTTTAATTGTAAAGTATTTCAAATACAACTCAAATACTTTGAAAAAGTATTTGGAATACTTTTCAAATACTTTTGGTTTTTAAAGTGGGTTTCTAATTATCGTAATATAAACACATAGGTAGTAGGTAATCTAATAGTTATCTAATAGTTTTAAAAGGAATATTGTTATTCAATAACTTTTTTTAGAAATCTGGTTTTCACAAACCTTTGGGCTTCGACTTACACAGAAATACAGAATATTAAAGAAAATTATTATTCTATTATTGTAGTTGACAATAATATTTTTCCAACCAATTATTTCGAATAAAAATAAAATGTTCGAAATAAAAAAACAAAATATTCAATACCAAAAAGTATTTAATACAAAAAAAGTATTTAAAATACCATTCAAAATACTTCATGCTGAAAGTATTTAAAAAGTTATTTGATACTTAAAAAAGTATTTGAATACTTTTACTCAAATACTTTTACTTAAATACTTTACAGGACTGCTATACGGCTATACATTAATTGTAATGTTCAACCCCCTCTATACGTATTTATATGTATATCTATTGACATATTGTGGATATAGTTTATAATATTATACTGTACATAGCATATAATGTATACCTACATTATCATTTATATATTATTAAAGGCGAGAAAAATACCTACCCCGGAAAAATGTCTGGATTCGGCCTCGAGCACAGTTATGTATATAGCATTCTCAACATAATACTACATTGTTTTGGCTGGTACCATTATGTTGTATAGTGGTGCTTGGTACTTGGTAGTATTGAAAAAAAAGAAAAATAATCTTTTGGGGCACCGAAACAGTATATTTATAGTATAATAAATAACATTACAACGTAAAATTGTCATATTTATAAAACTTATAGCAGAAAAAAATGAACAAAACAATTCCCGAGTTAGTATTATGTACCTATAGGCTGTAGATAAAACACTGAACACAGGCACACCAGAAACAACAAATAAATCTGTGTCTGAAAAGGCCGATTTCACTTTTCGCCGACTTTTGACAATTAAGAATTGTACCTATTGTTTTTATTTTTAAGCTATTTCACGCTGGCAAAAGTTTTATTTTTCAATATATCAATTGTCACGCTCTCGTGCGCCTTGAGTTATGATGTCCAGTGCAAGGAAAACCGTAAGTATAGACTTTTGGAATATGTTATGCTATATGCCTTTGCAACTCGAATTTCCCAAAAAGTCATATTGGCCATATTATTACAGTCACATAATTTCTTATTGTTTCGGATTTCTTCGGACCGCATTAAAAAAAAATTAAAAATGAGCATTGTGCTAAATTCGTGACGTATAGTGTTTTATTTATTATTTATATGAATTATTGTTTACTGTATTCAATGCAGTGTATTGTATCATGAATAATCAACCTAACAACACAATAATATTACAATGACTTTATTGTTATTAAATCAATTAATATCAGTTAAGTAGAACAATGCGAGTGTAAGTACATAACAGAAAATCAGCAACAGCCATAATGCCATAATGTTTAAAATAGTTGTAGGAGTTGCACACGACACGAAAATCACACACAACATGACAATATTGTATTATCCTACTTTATATTGCTGCTCTAGGAATAAAAAACTATCAAATTTGCCACTATAATAACTTCGTCAAATTTTACCAACGAGAACGATACTTCCACTATTGGTTTGCACAACCATAAGGCTGCCATCCAAATAGAAACCGCGATTATGCGTTTGCACTATGGTAAATAATGGTATACTTACTAGTTATCAGTTATCACACTAAAGCTTTTTCGGGACACACTCACACACTACAATTCATGTGATTCTGAAGAATATATTGTTTTCGTCTGTCCTGTCGAAAGTACAAATCAACACTCTCATGATATACCCTACTGTAACTTGTAAGTACTCCGTAAAAAGTAAGAAGAACTTAAGAGGAAGTCGCCGTCGTCGGTAATTTTTTTTATAAGCATTTATAGTTCGAATTTTGACAACATTTATCAAATTTAAAATGTAATAATTATTTTGTAGTTAAAAATTTATAAAATGTTCAACTTTTATAGCTAAGGATTGAAAATTTAAAACAAGGTTCCACGTAGATAGATTATATGTAAATTACTTTAGTCACCTTAATATTATCATAGTAGGATGACTGCCGTTTTCACTCAAAATCGTTTTTCTTATACAATGATATTATATCATTGAATTCAAATTTAACACCATCCATTACAGTGACCCACTTGTAACCTACTGTACAGCAGAGCGCATCCACTTACCCACTTTTTAATGTTAGAGTGAATTGATTTTTTAAAAATTTAATTTTGAGAATATTATCTAGGACCCCAAGTAGGTTTGTTTATGTTTCAATTTTGCAGCGAGTTATGAGCGTTTATTTTAACATTTCCAAAAAGTTCTCAATCTTATAAGTTAAAATCCTCATAAGTCATAACCATTGCTTCAAAATTAAAATACAAAAATCCTAGTGGGGACTCAGACAATAATATTCTAAAATTAAAATTTGATTTAAATGAATTCGTCCTAATATTAAAAATAACAGAGTTAAATTGATTATTTTAAACTTAAAATTGGTATGTAGTTATGCGTTAGTAATCAATAATAAGTTATTAGTAATAATACTAATAACTAAAACGGAGACATAGCGGGTACGGTGTCCTCTATTATATTGATATAAATAAAATAAAATATTATAACGTACATTATTATTAAATTTACTTTTCAATTATTTTTGTTTTTATTTTAAGTTATATTCAATATTATAATTATTATAGTAATTGACTTATTGTAAAGCTTTTTTTATTTTTAAGTCGAATAACATTGTGTTCTATCTCTGGGTTAATTAAATTGTTATATTAAATAACCAATAAAACTACCACCATCAGTTATAAAGGTTTTAGTAATTACTAATATTGTAATTTGTTTTTAATTTATAACATTATGCATTTATATAAAAAGAAAATTTAACTCGATTTTCGGTCAATAAAATGTTTAAGTAAATTGTTCAAGTTGTTCAAGTTTTCTTGGATTATGTCATCATAAATATTAAATAGTCAATAGATTTTTATTTGAATACACCATTGTCACCATTATTTAGGTACACAATTATAATATTATTCACTAATGACTTGATTCTAATGGTTAATCGTAGGTATCCACAATTTGCATTTGTCGTTGGCCTCGGGGGA